>NC_091284.1:70349556-70656681 GCF_032444005.1 Ranitomeya imitator | reverse complement strand
AACTCTAATAATGAAATTGCTGGCATTACATTAGCCAGTTGCAATCATCATCATCATCATCATCATCATCAAAAAAACATAGCACTGTTACATAGATTACATAGGTAGTTAGATATACTGTCAGGTTCTGCTAAATAACTGTTCAATTATTAAGTCCCAAGTCTCCTAGGGATAATGAGTAGTTTTATTTGTAACGTAAAGAAAACTCCTTATGGTCTATATCAATTAGAGTTGAGCAAATTAGATAGGGCTAGATTAGCTGAAATCCATTCATCACAAATCAAAAGTTCTCAAAAACCTCTAAATGCCATAAAAAGCATATATGATACTATTCTCTTTTCAAATAGAAAGAAGTCTAGCACTCAACTTAAGCGGCAAAATATTTGATTTATTTGTAGCACTTGAAACGTTTCTGTCCATAAGGACTTTCATCAGTCACTACAAAGTCACAACAAAATAAACAAAATAAAGAGTACAACCAGTACAAAACAAAGAAATTATATACAAATGACAAAAAAACAAAATATCATATATACATATAAAGCCGATAACAATGAGGTCATCATAAACGATCATATCTGAGTAAATATATGAAGGCAGTGGATATATAGCAAATAGCTCCGCTCAGTGCCAAATGAGGTGATAGTGAGTTGTTGTGAGGACCGATATAGCGAGAAGAAAGCAAAAATGGAACAACGGCACGGTACGTTTTTGTTCCCTTTTTGCTTTCTTCTCGCTATATCGGTCCTCACAACAACTCACTATCACCTCATTTGGCACTGAGCGGAGCTATTTGCTATATATCCACTGCCTTCATATATTTACTCAGATATGATCATTTATGATGTCCTCATTGTTATCGGCTTTATATGTTTATATGATATTTTGTTTTTTTGTCATTTGTATATACTTTCTTTGTTTTGTACTGGTTGTACTCTTTATTTTGTTTATTTTGTTATGACTTTGTAGTGACTGATGAAAGTCCTTATGGACTGAAACGTTTCAAGTGCTACAAATAAATCAAATCTTTCGCCGCTTAAGTTGAGTGCTAGACTTTCTATTTGTATTGAAGGTCTGGGAACCTAGTCTAATCACCACAATATAGCTGTGCACACGGTTTTCTCTCACTATTCTCTTTTCATCACACACTAATCTTTTCAGTGTTATGTTGTTTAACACACAACCTTTCTTCAGTGTTTCATGACTTTCTCAACGTCTTTCTATGTTAGGGCTAGCAGAAAGCAACAAATAATTAGAGAGATGGTATAAGGTGTGTTCACAGCCCGGGGTCCACCGTGCAGAGATGGAACCTGCTGCTGAGTAATGACGGACTATATGGTGGTACAATGTGGATACACACAAGGGGTTCACTTCATCCTGTGTGAAGGAAGTAAACCCTGTTGCGTCACAGTGCCCCGGTACCACACCAAGAGCGCAAGCAAAGGGTCTCAGGACTCTATCCCAAGACACAGGATTAGAATATGTACAGACCACTTGTGCTCGACACAGCAACTGGGGTGTCAGAGTAACTGAAAAATAACTTATATGTACAAGAGTGCGTGCTGTGCGGCTCTGGTGGATGCTACTAACCACCAAGACTTGGGACAGGAAAGCGCTCTAATAGCGCACGGTGCCGCACTCGTGGTCACAGCAATTAGATGCTGTTTCGGGTGTTTATTGCTGGTAGCTCAGACGGACGCTAGATAGCAGACATCCACCTTATGCGAGCAGTAAAAGACAAGGGAGGGGATAATTAATGAGTGACTTTCACTCATCAACACACACACAATTTCAAGAATACACTAGCGCAACCTTTTATAGCGGCAGTGCTACAAGACCTTCCAGATGGACCAATAGGAGCCGCAACAGGACCTGAGCATGTGACCCCCCACTTCCAATGGAAGGTCGTCCCATGGGAATGCTCAGTATGGAAAATGCAGGACTTAGTCCCAGAAAGACCTGCTCGCTGCTGATCATTGCTGGCTACAAAGACAGAGCCTGGAAAGGCAGCAATAACCAGTCGTCCAGTATCAGCCTGAGCCAGATGCTGGGACCGAAGTCTCTGCTGAGCAGGCTCCACTGTGGCTGGAGAGGAATGGGAGACTGCAGTGGAGATGGTTCAAGATTCCCCCTGTGCAGAGGCGGGAACTCGACACCTAACACTCTATGGCTAAGGTTTGAGCTACGAGATTCTCTAATTATCTAGATTCACAAAAAATGTCTGCTGTATTTCATGCTCTTGCTTTTATACAGGCCCTTATGTTTGGCTGTGCTATAGTATGTGATGTCATAGCTTCAAGACATTACAGTGAAGTTCACCCAAAGTCATGTGATCTTTCTCTGACTGATGCAATCTTCTGCAATGTGTAACATAGTGGTGGCTATTTTAAACATTTTGCATGAATAAAATAGCAAATACTCCAAGTTGTCCAGATTCATTGAATTCTTAAAAATGTAACTTCAATTCAATTTGCATAAAACTGATTTGGTCATCTCTAGTAGCAGCATATTTTATTAGCACTTCCAGAGAGTGACATATTCTCCCACATATGTAGTGCACTCAGAAGTGTAACAAACAACCAAATATATAGTGGAAATCTCGAGTTTTAATTGTTGTATAATTTTTTTAAATTGCATAACTTGATAGTATCAAACAATTTTGGTGTTATATTGAAAAAAAAAAAACACTTGAAGCCATATTTGTCAAGGGAAATAAACATTTGCTCTTCAGAATGTGCACAGCCATTCATATGACTACATACTAAAGACCTCAATAACAGGGTTTATGCAGAAAACACTTTTGTTTACAGTAAATCCAGTAAGAAAGGACACATTAATAGTCATTGTGTATAGGTCATACAAACAGTCATATAACATTTTATGTGACATTTCCAGCTTCAATGACTCAGAAAAACAATTGTGCATCTATAGAAATCTTCTACACAGTGTTCTGCAACTCTGGTCCTCAAGAACCACCAACAGGTCATGTTTTCAGGATTTCCTTAGTATTGCACAGGTGATAATGGCATCACCTGGACAGGCAAACATTAAATCACCCGTGCAGTACTAAGGAAATCCTGAAAACATGACCTGTTGGTGGCTCTTGAGGACCGGAGTTGGGGAACACTGTTCTACATTATGCAGAATGACTTTGTATAAATAAAATGAAAGAGAATTGACCAAGACATACAGCTTGCTCGAGTGCAGGACCTTTGAGGCATACTTTGTCTTTTTCATATTCTCTGCTGATTGACCCTCTAGACCTTCCTGTCACCAGGTTTCAGACACATTGGGAGGTGGATTTGGGGTTTTCTCTAGCGAAAGATCAATGAAGGCAAATTTTCTCTTTAAAACATAAAGGGTCAATATGTTCTCATTTTCGGGAGGACAGTTATAAATTGTTATCTCGCTGGTATAGAATCCCAACTTGACTACACTCTTTATCCTGAAGCTAGTCCTATGTATTGTAGATGTGGCAATGAGGAAGGTGATCTACTACACATTTTTTGGTCATGTAAGTTAATCTCCTCTTTTTGGGACAAAGCACAATCAATGTTAGGAAAATTCACATATCTCATGATTGACCTGGCGCCTGCTCTTGCACTTCTCCTTCATTTTGACTACGTGCATTTGCATCCCCTTCTCTGGAAAAAATATACCACTCTGACAATTGCCCTTTGGTACGCTAAAATAAGTTAAGCAATTTTGATGAGTGAATTGAACGCTAGAGCAATAACTCTTACGACCATTTTTATAAAACCTGGTTGTGTAAGCTCGATTTTAGATCCTCTACTGAAATACAGGCATATATCGAGAATCACTGAACATGGAACTCTTAGTCTAACTGTCTACACCCCCCCTTTTCTTCCCTTGTGAGTCCTTCACTTTTCTCTCCTCTTTCTTCTACCTGCTTCCTTCTTGTCAGGTCTTATATGCGGTTAATTTAGTGTTTTAAACAAACTTTACATTATGTTATTTTATTGAATAATTGTTGCTAAAAATTCAGTATGACTATTGATTTTGATGTCAAGATGTTACGTCGCATTCCTTATGAGTTATGCCAAACTTTATGGATGTTGTACTATGTTACATGTTTTTAATTACAAATGTGGCATACTTAGTGACTTAGGTCTTTGTTGTTTCTTATGCAATTTAATAAAGAGGAGTTGAAGTCAAGTCAAATTAGGTCTTAGTTCATCACCTATTTTGACAGCGATTAGTGAAGAATGTTTTACCTTTCACAAGTCTATGTGAAATTATGAACAATTTTGTCCTCACAAAGAAGAAGCCAATAGATAGATGAGATATGAAAATAGAAAATCCTGCACACAATGAACTGCTCTGAATGGAAGTGATATTCTTAAAGAGTTTTTCATTTTCAAGAGTATTGCATCACCAGGAAAAATTATTGTAACAAACAAACTGTTCACTACTTCTTGGGTCCAGAGATTCTTTTCAGCCACTAACCTGATCTTTGCTGTTTGTCTGCAGCACTGACATCACATTGACAAAGGTTCAGCCAATCACTGAGTGCAGCAGCTCTTCACATGTACAGTGGCATGTAAAAGTTTGGGCACCCCTGGTTAAAATTACTGCTATTGTGATGAGTTATGCAAGTTGAAGATTAAATGATCTCTTAAAGGCCTAAAATTAAAGATGACACATTTCATTTGTATTTTGGGTTAAAAAAGTTGTCTTTTTTTTCATTATAAAAAATACAAAAAAGAAAATGGGTCCATGCAAAAGTTTAGGCAACCTTGAAGATGTGTGTGGTCAGATAACTTTAACCATTGTTTCAATCCTTAATTTGCCTGTTAGGGTTATGGCTCATTCATTATCATTGTTAGGAAAGGCCACGTGATGCAAATTTCCCAGCTTAGTAAAAACACAGCCTCTTCTAAGCAGTTCGCTAGCACTCTGAATATCAAAATGATGAAAATGCCCAAAACAGGAGAAAGCTAAAAGAAAATAGCAAAGCAGTTTCAAGTTGCCCTTTACTCAGTTGGAAAAGGCCGTTAACAAGAACAGTAGAGGTCAAGATAAGTTCTGGAAGACCATGCAAAATTTCAGTGAGAGCTGCTTGTAGGATTGTCAGAGAGGCACATCAGAATCCTGCTTCACTACAAATGACCTTCAGAAATATTTAGCATACTCTGGAGTTGTGGTACATTGTTCTACTGTTCAGAAACACCTGAACAAATATGGACTTCAAGGAAGAGTCATCAGAAGAAAACCTCTTCTACATTCTCACCATACAATTCAGTGTTAGAAGTATGCAAAAGAACATGTAAACAAGCCTGATGTATTTTGGAAACAAGTCCTGTGGATAGATGAGGTTAAAATACAACTCTTTGGCCCTAATGATCAAAAGTACTGTATATGTGGAGAAAATAGGTTACAGAATTTCAGGAAAAAAAATCTTGCCAACCTTTTAACATGGTGGATCAATCATGCTTTGGGGTTGTGTTGCAGCCAATGGCATGGGGAATCTTGTACAGTGGTGGTCAGTACCGAGACCAACACAGATCAGCAGCTCCAAATTGAGCACGTTTGGGTGGCAGAGTAATTCCTATCTCCAGAATCACTCAGTAATAGTGTTGAGCATTCCGATATTGCAAGTATCGGGTATCGGCCGATACTTGCTGTATCGGAATTCCGATACCGAGTTCCGATATTTTTGTGATATCGGAAATCGGAATCGGAGTGCGCGGTGCGTATGGTTCCAAGGGTCTGGAGGAGAGGAAACTCTCCTTCAGGCCCTGGGATCCATATTAATGTAAAAAATAAAGAACCCCTCCGAAGAACCCTCGCTATCACCGCAGCAAGCGTCCGCCTCTGTTCCTGAGAATGTAGTGAGTGAAGGACCTTTGATGATGTCATGGTAAAATATCGATATTTGCAGATGATACAAAACTATGTAAAGCAGTTAATACAAGAGAAGATAGTATTCTGCTACAGATGGATCTGGATAAGTTGGAAACTTGGGCTGAAAGGTGGCAGATGAGGTTTAACAATGATAAATGTAAGGTTATACACATGGGAAGAGGGAATCAATATCACCATTACACACTGAACGGGAAACCACTGGGTAAATCTGACAGGGAGAAGGACTTGGGGATCCTAGTTAATGATAAACTTACCTGGAGCAGCCAGTGCCAGGCAGCAGCTGCCAAGGCAAACAGGATCATGGGGTGCATTAAAAGAGGTCTGGATACACATGATGAGAGCATTATACTGCCTCTGTACAAATCCCTAGTTAGACCGCACATGGAGTACTGTGTCCAGTTTTGGGCACCGGTGCTCAGGAAGGATATAATGGAACTAGAGAGAGTACAAAGGAGGGCAACAAAATTAATAAAGGGGATGGGAGAACTACAATACCCAGATAGATTAGCGAAATTAGGATTATTTAGTCTAGAAAAAAGACGACTGAGGGGCGATCTAATAACCATGTATAAGTATATAAGGGGACAATACAAATATCTCGCTGAGGATCTGTTTATACCAAGGAAGGTGACGGGCACAAGGGGGCATTCTTTGCGTCTGGAGGAGAGAAGGTTTTTCCACCAACATAGAAGAGGATTCTTTACTGTTAGGGCAGTGAGAATCTGGAATTGCTTGCCTGAGGAGGTGGTGATGGCGAACTCAGTCGAGGGGTTCAAGAGAGGCCTGGATGTCTTCCTGGAGCAGAACTGTGTTGTATCGTGCAATTATTGGGTTCTGTAGAAGGACATAGATCTGGGTATTTATTATGATGGAATATAGGCTGAACTGGATGGACAAATGTCTTTTTTCGGCCTTACTTACTAACTATGTTACTATGGTCAGGTGAGCGGTCATGTGAGTGGTCAGGTGACTGCGACATCATCGAAGGTCCTTCACTCTCTGCAATTCTCAGGAACGGAGGCAGACATTCGCAGCGGTGACAGCCAGGGTCCTTCGGAGGGGTGGGTATAGCCATATTTATTATTTTTATTCTTTATTTTTTACATTAATATGGATCCCAGGGCCTGAAGGAGAGTTTCCTCTCCTTCAGACCCTGGGACCCATCGAGGATACATTCCGATATTTGTGTCCCATTGACTTGTATTGGTATCGGGTATCGGTATCGGCGATATCCAATATTTTGCCGGTATCGGCCGATACCATCCGATACCGATACTTTCAAATATCGGAAGGTATCACTCAACACTACTCAGTAAGACTCTTCTGTAGAGTGTAAGCTCTGATTGTCAGTGGGGTCCTCTGTTTTCTACAAACTGTAAACTCTTATGGTCAGTGGGATCCTTTCTTTCTCTTTCTTGTAGAGAGTACGATCTTATGGTCAGCGGGATCCTGTCTCTTGTCTGTAGAGAGTAAGCTCTTATAGTCATCAGCGTCCTCTCCCTTGCCTGTAGAGAGTAATCTATTATGGTCAGTGGGGTCCTCTCTCACCAGTAGAGAGTAACCTCTAAATGCCATAAAAAGCATATATGATACTATTCTCTTTTCAAATAGAAAGAAGTCTAGCACTCAACTTAAGCGGCAAAATATTTGATTTATTTGTAGCACTTGAAACGTTTCTGTCCATAAGGACTTTCATCAGTCACTACAAAGTCACAACAAAATAAACAAAATAAAGAGTACAACCAGTACAAAACAAAGAAATTATATACAAATGACAAAAAAACAAAATATCATATATACATATAAAGCCGATAACAATGAGGTCATCATAAACGATCATATCTGAGTAAATATATGAAGGCAGTGGATATATAGCAAATAGCTCCGCTCAGTGCCAAATGAGGTGATAGTGAGTTGTTGTGAGGACCGATATAGCGAGAAGAAAGCAAAAATGGAACAACGGCACGGTACGTTTTTGTTCCCTTTTTGCTTTCTTCTCGCTATATCGGTCCTCACAACAACTCACTATCACCTCATTTGGCACTGAGCGGAGCTATTTGCTATATATCCACTGCCTTCATATATTTACTCAGATATGATCATTTATGATGTCCTCATTGTTATCGGCTTTATATGTTTATATGATATTTTGTTTTTTTGTCATTTGTATATACTTTCTTTGTTTTGTACTGGTTGTACTCTTTATTTTGTTTATTTTGTTATGACTTTGTAGTGACTGATGAAAGTCCTTATGGACTGAAACGTTTCAAGTGCTACAAATAAATCAAATCTTTCGCCGCTTAAGTTGAGTGCTAGACTTTCTATTTGTATTGAAGGTCTGGGAACCTAGTCTAATCACCACAATATAGCTGTGCACACGGTTTTCTCTCACTATTCTCTTTTCATCACACACTAATCTTTTCAGTGTTATGTTGTTTAACCCCTTCAAGACCCAGCCTATTTTGACCTTAAAGACCTTGCCGTTTTTTGCAATTCTGACCAGTGTCCCTTTATGAGGTAATAACTCAGGAACGCTTCAACGGATCCTAGCGGTTCTGAGATTGTTTTTTCGTGACATATTGGGCTTCATGTTAGTGGTAAATTTAGGTCAATAAATTCTGCATTTATTTGTGATAAACACGGAAATTTGGCGAAAATTTTGAAAATTTCGCAATTTTCACATTTTGAATTTTTATTCTGTTAAACCAGAGAGATATGTGACACAAAATAGTTAATAAATAACATTTCCCACATGTTTACTTTACATCAGCACAATTTTGGAAACAAAATTTTTTTTTGTTAGGAAGTTATAAGGGTTAAAATTCGACCAGCGATTTGTCATTTTTACAACGAAATTTACAAAACCATTTTTTTTAGGGACCACCTCACATTTGAAGTCAGTTTGAGGGGTCTATATGGCTGAAAATACCCAAAAGTGACACCATTCTAAAAACTGCACCCCTCAAGGTACTCAAAACCACATTCAAGAAGTTTATTAACCCTTCAGGTGCTTCACAGCAGCAGAAGCAACATGGAAGGAAAAAATGAACATTTAACTTTTTAGTCACAAAAATTATCTTTTAGCAACAATTTTTTTATTTTCCCAATGGTAAAAGGAGAAACTGAACCACGAACGTTGTTGTCCAATTTGTCCTGAGTACGCTGATACCTCATATGTGGGGGTAAACCACTGTTTTGGCGCACGGCAGGGCTTGGAAGGGAAGGAGCGGCATTTGACTTTTTGAATCAAAAATTGGCTCCACTCTTTAGCGGACACCATGTCACGTTTGGAGAGCCCCCGTGTGCCTAAAAATTGGAGCTCCCCCACAAGTGACCCCATTTTGGAAACTAGACGCCCCAAGGAACTTATCTAGATGCATAGTGAGCACTTTGAACCCCCAGGTGCTTCACAAATTGATCCGTAAAAATGAAAAAGTACTTTTTTTTCACAAAAAAATTCTTTTAGCCTCAATTTTTTCATTTTCACATGGGCAACAGGATAAAATGGATCCTAAAATGTGTTGGGCAATTTCTCCTGAGTACACCAATACCTCATATGTGGGGGTAAACCACTGTTTGGGCACATGGTAAGGCTCGGAAGGGAAGGAGCGCCATTTGACTTTTTGAATGAAAAATTATTTCCATCGTTAGCGGACACCATGTCGCGTTTGGATAGCTCCTGTGTGCCTAAACATTGGCGCTCCCCCACAAGTGACCCCATTTTGGAAACTAGACCCCCCAAGGAACTAATTTAGATGCCTAGTGAGCACTTTAAACCCTCAGGTGCTTCACAAATTGATCTGTAAAAATGAAAAAGTAATTTTTTTTCACAAAAAAATTCTTTTCGCCTCAATTTTCTCATTTTCACATGGGCAGTAGGATAAAATGGATCATAAAATTTGTTGGGCAATTTCTCCCGAGTACGCCGATACCTCATATGTGGGGGTAAACCACTGTTTGGGCACTCGGCAGGGCTCGGAAGAGAAGGCGTGCCATTTGACTTTTTGAATGGAAAATTAGCTCCAATTGTTAGCGGACACCATGTCGCGTTTGGAGAGCCCCTGTGTGCCTAAACATTGGAGCTCCCCCACAAGTGACCCCATTTTGGAAACTAGACCCCCCAAGGAACTTATCTAGATGCATATTGAGCACTTTAAACCCCCAGGTGCTTCACAGAAGTTTATAACGCAGAGCCATGAAAATAAAAAATAATTTTTCTTTCCTCAAAAATGATTTTTTAGCCTGGAATTTCCTATTTTGCCAAGGATAATAGGAGAAATTGGACCCCAAATATTGTTGTCCAGTTTGTCCTGAGTACGCTGATACCCCATATGTGGGGGTAAACCACTGTTTGGGCGCACGGCAGGGCTCGGAAGGGATGGCACGCCATTTGGCTTTTTAAATGGAAAATTAGCTCCAATCATTAGCGGACACCATGTCACGTTTGGAGAGCCCCTGTGTGCCTAAACATTGGAGATCCCCCAGAAATGACACCATTTTAGAAACTAGACCCCCAAAGGAACTAATCTAGATGTGTGGTGAGGACTTTGAACCCCCAAGTGCTTCACAGAAGTTTATAACGCAGAGCCATGAAAATAAAAAAAAAAATTATTTTCTCAAAAATGATCTTTTAGCCTGCAATTTTTTATTTTCCCAAGGGTAACAGGAGAAATTGACCCCAAAAGTTGTTGTCCAGTTTCTCCTGAGTACGCTGATACCCCATATGTGGGGGTAAATCACTGTTTGGGCACATGCCGGGGCTCGGAAGTGAAGTAGTGACGTTTTGAAATGCAGACTTTGATGGAATGCTCTGTGGGCGTCACGTTGCTTTTGCAGAGCCCCTGATGTGGCTTAACAGTAGAAACCCCCCACAAGTGACCCCATTTTGGAAACTAGACCCCCAAAGGAACTTATCTAGATGTGTGGTGAGCACTTTGAACCCCCAAGTGCTTCATAGAAGTTTATAATGCAGAGCCGTGAAAATAATAAATACGTTTTCTTTCCTCAAAAATAATTATTTAGCCCAGAATTTTTTAATTTTCCCAAGGGTAACAGGAGAAATTTGACCCCAATATTTGTTGTCCAGTTTCTCCTGAGTACGGTGATACCCCATATGTGGGGGTAAACTACTGTTTGGGCACATGCCGGGGCTTGGAATTGAAGTAGTGACGTTTTGAAATGCAGACTTTGATGGAATGCTCTGCGGGCGTCACGTTGCGTTTGCAGAGCCCCTGATGTGCCTAAACAGTAGAAACCCCCCACAAGTGACCCCATTTTGGAAACTAGACCCTGAAAGGAACTTATCTAGATGTGTGGTGAGCACTTTGAACCCCCAAGTGCTTCATAGAAGTTTATAATGCAGAGCCGTGAAAATAATAAATACGTTTTCTTTCCTCAAAAATAATTATTTAGCCCAGAATTTTTTATTTTCCCAAGGGTTACAGGAGAAATTGGACCCCAAAAGTTGTTGTCCAGTTTCTCCTGAGTACGCTGATACCCCATATGTGGGGGTAAACCACTGTTTGGGCACACGTCGGGGCTCAGAAGGGAAGTAGTGACTTTTGAAATGCAGACTTTGATGGAATGGTCTGCGGGTGTCACGTTGCGTTTGCAGAGCCCCTGGTGTGCCTAAACAGTAGAAACCCCCCACAAGTGACCCCATTTTAGAAACTAGACCCCCCAAGGAACTTATCTAGATATGTGGTGAGCACTTTGAACCCCCAAGTGCTTCACAGACGTTTACAACGCAGAGCCGTGAAAATAAAAAATCATTTTTCTTTCCTCAAAAATTATGTTTTAGCAAGCATTTTTTTAGATTCACAAGGGTAACAGGAGAAATTGGACCCCAGTAATTGTTGCGCAGTTTGTCCTGAGTATGCTGGTACCCCATATGTGGGGGTAAACCACTGTTTGGGCACACGTCAGGGCTCGGAAGTGAGGGAGCACCATTTGACTTTTTGAATACGAGATTGGCTGGAATCAATGGTGGCGCCATGTTGCGTTTGGAGACCCCTGATGTGCCTAAACAGTGGTAACCCCTCAATTCTACCTCCAACACTAACCCCAACACACTCCTAACCCTAATCCCAACTGTAGCCATAATCCTAATCACAACCCTAACCCCAACACACCCCTAACCACAACACTAACCCCAACACACCCCTAACCCTAACCACAACCCTAATTCCAACCCTAACCCTAAGGCTATGTGCCCACGTTGCGGATTCGTGTGAGATATTTCCGCACCATTTTTGAAAAATCTGCGGGTAAAAGGCACTGTGTTTTACCTGCGGATTTTCCGCGGATTTCCAGTGTTTTTTGTGCGGATTTCACCTGCGGATTCCTATTGAGGAACAGGTGTAAAACGCTGCGGAATCCGCACAAAGAATTGACATGCTGCGGAAAATACAACGCAGCGTTCCCGCGTGGTATTTTCCGCACCATGGGCACAGCGGATTTGGTTTTTCATATGTTTACATGGTACTGTAAACCTGATGGATCACTGCTGCGGATCCGCAGCCAAATCCGCACCGTGTGCACAAAGCCTAATTCTAAAGGTATGTGCACACGCTGCGGAAAACGCTGCGGATCCGCAGCAGTTTCCCATGAGTGTACAGTTCAATGTAAACCTATGAGAAACAAAAATCGCTGTGCCCATGCTGCGGAAAAACTGCACGGAAACGCAGCGGTTTACATTCCGCAGCATGTCACTTCTTTGTGCGGATTCCGCAGCGGTTTTACAACTGCTCCAATAGAAAATCGCAATTGTAAAACCGCAGTGAAATGCGCAGAAAAAAACGAGGTAAATCCGCCATAAATCCGCAGCGGTTTAGCACTGCGGATTTATCAAATCCGCAGCGGAAAAATCCGCAGAGGACCAGAATACGTGTGCACATTCCTAACCCTAACCCTAGCCCTAACCCTAACCCTAACCCTACCCCTAACCCTACCCCTAACCCTACCCCTAGCCCTACCCCTAACCCTACCCCTAACCCTACCCCTAACCCTACCCCTAACCCTAACCCTACCCCTAACCCTAACCCTATTCTAACAGTGGAAAAAAAAAAATTCTTTATTTTTTTATTGTCCCTACCTATGGGGGTGACAAAGGGGGGGGGGTAATTTATTATTTTTTTTATTTTGATCACTGAGATAGATTATATCTCAGTGATCAAAATGCACTTTGGAACGAATCTGCCGGCCGGCAGATTCGGCGGGCGCACTGCGCATGCGCCCGCCATTTTGGAAGATGGCGGCGCCCGGGAGAAGACGGACGGGACCACGGCTGGATCGGTAAGTATGATAGGGTGGGGGGGGACCACGGGGGGGGGGATCGGAGCACGGGGGGAGGAATCGGAGCGCGGGAGGGGTGGAACGGAGCGCGGGGGGCGTGGAACGGAGCACGGGGGGACTGGAATGGAGCACGGGGGGGTGGAACGGAGCACGGGGGGGGGTGGATCGGAGTGCAGGGGGGGTGATTGGAGCACGGGGGGGTGATTGGAGCACGGGGGGAGCGGGCACGAGCACGGGGGGGAGCGGAGCACTGGACGGAGGGGAGCCGGAGCAGTGTACCGGCCAGATCGGGGGGGTGGGGGGGCGATCGGAGGGGTGGGGTGGGGGCACACTAGTATTTCCAGCCATGGCCGATGATATTTCAGCATCGGCCATGGCTGGATTGTAATATTTCACCCGTTATAATGGGTGAAATATTACAAATCGCTCTGATTGGCAGTTTCACTTTCAACAGCCAATCAGAGCGATCGTAGCCACGAGGGGGTGAAGCCACCCCCCCTGGGCTAAACTACCACTCCCCCTGTCCCTGCAGATCGGGTGAAATGGGAGTTAACCCTTTCACCCGATCTGCAGGGACGCGATCTTTCCATGACGCCGCATAGGCGTCATGGGTCGGAATGGCACCGACTTTCATGACGCCTACGTGGCGTCATGGGTCGGGAAGGGGTTAACACACAACCTTTCTTCAGTGTTTCATGACTTTCTCAACGTCTTTCTATGTTAGGGCTAGCAGAAAGCAACAAATAATTAGAGAGATGGTATAAGGTGTGTTCACAGCCCGGGGTCCACCGTGCAGAGATGGAACCTGCTGCTGAGTAATGACGGACTATATGGTGGTACAATGTGGATACACACAAGGGGTTCACTTCATCCTGTGTGAAGGAAGTAAACCCTGTTGCGTCACAGTGCCCCGGTACCACACCAAGAGCGCAAGCAAAGGGTCTCAGGACTCTATCCCAAGACACAGGATTAGAATATGTACAGACCACTTGTGCTCGACACAGCAACTGGGGTGTCAGAGTAACTGAAAAATAACTTATATGTACAAGAGTGCGTGCTGTGCGGCTCTGGTGGATGCTACTAACCACCAAGACTTGGGACAGGAAAGCGCTCTAATAGCGCACGGTGCCGCACTCGTGGTCACAGCAATTAGATGCTGTTTCGGGTGTTTATTGCTGGTAGCTCAGACGGACGCTAGATAGCAGACATCCACCTTATGCGAGCAGTAAAAGACAAGGGAGGGGATAATTAATGAGTGACTTTCACTCATCAACACACACACAATTTCAAGAATACACTAGCGCAACCTTTTATAGCGGCAGTGCTACAAGACCTTCCAGATGGACCAATAGGAGCCGCAACAGGACCTGAGCATGTGACCCCCCACTTCCAATGGAAGGTCGTCCCATGGGAATGCTCAGTATGGAAAATGCAGGACTTAGTCCCAGAAAGACCTGCTCGCTGCTGATCATTGCTGGCTACAAAGACAGAGCCTGGAAAGGCAGCAATAACCAGTCGTCCAGTATCAGCCTGAGCCAGATGCTGGGACCGAAGTCTCTGCTGAGCAGGCTCCACTGTGGCTGGAGAGGAATGGGAGACTGCAGTGGAGATGGTTCAAGATTCCCCCTGTGCAGAGGCGGGAACTCGACACCTAACACTCTATGGCTAAGGTTTGAGCTACGAGATTCTCTAATTATCTAGATTCACAAAAAATGTCTGCTGTATTTCATGCTCTTGCTTTTATACAGGCCCTTATGTTTGGCTGTGCTATAGTATGTGATGTCATAGCTTCAAGACATTACAGTGAAGTTCACCCAAAGTCATGTGATCTTTCTCTGACTGATGCAATCTTCTGCAATGTGTAACATAGTGGTGGCTATTTTAAACATTTTGCATGAATAAAATAGCAAATACTCCAAGTTGTCCAGATTCATTGAATTCTTAAAAATGTAACTTCAATTCAATTTGCATAAAACTGATTTGGTCATCTCTAGTAGCAGCATATTTTATTAGCACTTCCAGAGAGTGACATATTCTCCCACATATGTAGTGCACTCAGAAGTGTAACAAACAACCAAATATATAGTGGAAATCTCGAGTTTTAATTGTTGTATAATTTTTTTAAATTGCATAACTTGATAGTATCAAACAATTTTGGTGTTATATTGAAAAAAAAAAAACACTTGAAGCCATATTTGTCAAGGGAAATAAACATTTGCTCTTCAGAATGTGCACAGCCATTCATATGACTACATACTAAAGACCTCAATAACAGGGTTTATGCAGAAAACACTTTTGTTTACAGTAAATCCAGTAAGAAAGGACACATTAATAGTCATTGTGTATAGGTCATACAAACAGTCATATAACATTTTATGTGACATTTCCAGCTTCAATGACTCAGAAAAACAATTGTGCATCTATAGAAATCTTCTACACAGTGTTCTGCAACTCTGGTCCTCAAGAACCACCAACAGGTCATGTTTTCAGGATTTCCTTAGTATTGCACAGGTGATAATGGCATCACCTGGACAGGCAAACATTAAATCACCCGTGCAGTACTAAGGAAATCCTGAAAACATGACCTGTTGGTGGCTCTTGAGGACCGGAGTTGGGGAACACTGTTCTACATTATGCAGAATGACTTTGTATAAATAAAATGAAAGAGAATTGACCAAGACATACAGCTTGCTCGAGTGCAGGACCTTTGAGGCATACTTTGTCTTTTTCATATTCTCTGCTGATTGACCCTCTAGACCTTCCTGTCACCAGGTTTCAGACACATTGGGAGGTGGATTTGGGGTTTTCTCTAGCGAAAGATCAATGAAGGCAAATTTTCTCTTTAAAACATAAAGGGTCAATATGTTCTCATTTTCGGGAGGACAGTTATAAATTGTTATCTCGCTGGTATAGAATCCCAACTTGACTACACTCTTTATCCTGAAGCTAGTCCTATGTATTGTAGATGTGGCAATGAGGAAGGTGATCTACTACACATTTTTTGGTCATGTAAGTTAATCTCCTCTTTTTGGGACAAAGCACAATCAATGTTAGGAAAATTCACATATCTCATGATTGACCTGGCGCCTGCTCTTGCACTTCTCCTTCATTTTGACTACGTGCATTTGCATCCCCTTCTCTGGAAAAAATATACCACTCTGACAATTGCCCTTTGGTACGCTAAAATAAGTTAAGCAATTTTGATGAGTGAATTGAACGCTAGAGCAATAACTCTTACGACCATTTTTATAAAACCTGGTTGTGTAAGCTCGATTTTAGATCCTCTACTGAAATACAGGCATATATCGAGAATCACTGAACATGGAACTCTTAGTCTAACTGTCTACACCCCCCCTTTTCTTCCCTTGTGAGTCCTTCACTTTTCTCTCCTCTTTCTTCTACCTGCTTCCTTCTTGTCAGGTCTTATATGCGGTTAATTTAGTGTTTTAAACAAACTTTACATTATGTTATTTTATTGAATAATTGTTGCTAAAAATTCAGTATGACTATTGATTTTGATGTCAAGATGTTACGTCGCATTCCTTATGAGTTATGCCAAACTTTATGGATGTTGTACTATGTTACATGTTTTTAATTACAAATGTGGCATACTTAGTGACTTAGGTCTTTGTTGTTTCTTATGCAATTTAATAAAGAGGAGTTGAAGTCAAGTCAAATTAGGTCTTAGTTCATCACCTATTTTGACAGCGATTAGTGAAGAATGTTTTACCTTTCACAAGTCTATGTGAAATTATGAACAATTTTGTCCTCACAAAGAAGAAGCCAATAGATAGATGAGATATGAAAATAGAAAATCCTGCACACAATGAACTGCTCTGAATGGAAGTGATATTCTTAAAGAGTTTTTCATTTTCAAGAGTATTGCATCACCAGGAAAAATTATTGTAACAAACAAACTGTTCACTACTTCTTGGGTCCAGAGATTCTTTTCAGCCACTAACCTGATCTTTGCTGTTTGTCTGCAGCACTGACATCACATTGACAAAGGTTCAGCCAATCACTGAGTGCAGCAGCTCTTCACATGTACAGTGGCATGTAAAAGTTTGGGCACCCCTGGTTAAAATTACTGCTATTGTGATGAGTTATGCAAGTTGAAGATTAAATGATCTCTTAAAGGCCTAAAATTAAAGATGACACATTTCATTTGTATTTTGGGTTAAAAAAGTTGTCTTTTTTTTCATTATAAAAAATACAAAAAAGAGAATGGGTCCATGCAAAAGTTTAGGCAACCTTGAAGATGTGTGTGGTCAGATAACTTTAACCATTGTTTCAATCCTTAATTTGCCTGTTAGGGTTATGGCTCATTCATTATCATTGTTAGGAAAGGCCACGTGATGCAAATTTCCCAGCTTAGTAAAAACACAGCCTCTTCTAAGCAGTTCGCTAGCACTCTGAATATCAAAATGATGAAAATGCCCAAAACAGGAGAAAGCTAAAAGAAAATAGCAAAGCAGTTTCAAGTTGCCCTTTACTCAGTTGGAAAAGGCCGTTAACAAGAACAGTAGAGGTCAAGATAAGTTCTGGAAGACCATGCAAAATTTCAGTGAGAGCTGCTTGTAGGATTGTCAGAGAGGCACATCAGAATCCTGCTTCACTACAAATGACCTTCAGAAATATTTAGCATACTCTGGAGTTGTGGTACATTGTTCTACTGTTCAGAAACACCTGAACAAATATGGACTTCAAGGAAGAGTCATCAGAAGAAAACCTCTTCTACATTCTCACCATACAATTCAGTGTTAGAAGTATGCAAAAGAACATGTAAACAAGCCTGATGTATTTTGGAAACAAGTCCTGTGGATAGATGAGGTTAAAATACAACTCTTTGGCCCTAATGATCAAAAGTACTGTATATGTGGAGAAAATAGGTTACAGAATTTCAGGAAAAAAAATCTTGCCAACCTTTTAACATGGTGGATCAATCATGCTTTGGGGTTGTGTTGCAGCCAATGGCATGGGGAATCTTGTACAGTGGTGGTCAGTACCGAGACCAACACAGATCAGCAGCTCCAAATTGAGCACGTTTGGGTGGCAGAGTAATTCCTATCTCCAGAATCACTCAGTAATAGTGTTGAGCATTCCGATATTGCAAGTATCGGGTATCGGCCGATACTTGCTGTATCGGAATTCCGATACCGAGTTCCGATATTTTTGTGATATCGGAAATCGGAATCGGAGTGCGCGGTGCGTATGGTTCCAAGGGTCTGGAGGAGAGGAAACTCTCCTTCAGGCCCTGGGATCCATATTAATGTAAAAAATAAAGAACCCCTCCGAAGAACCCTCGCTATCACCGCAGCAAGCGTCCGCCTCTGTTCCTGAGAATGTAGTGAGTGAAGGACCTTTGATGATGTCATGGTAAAATATCGATATTTGCAGATGATACAAAACTATGTAAAGCAGTTAATACAAGAGAAGATAGTATTCTGCTACAGATGGATCTGGATAAGTTGGAAACTTGGGCTGAAAGGTGGCAGATGAGGTTTAACAATGATAAATGTAAGGTTATACACATGGGAAGAGGGAATCAATATCACCATTACACACTGAACGGGAAACCACTGGGTAAATCTGACAGGGAGAAGGACTTGGGGATCCTAGTTAATGATAAACTTACCTGGAGCAGCCAGTGCCAGGCAGCAGCTGCCAAGGCAAACAGGATCATGGGGTGCATTAAAAGAGGTCTGGATACACATGATGAGAGCATTATACTGCCTCTGTACAAATCCCTAGTTAGACCGCACATGGAGTACTGTGTCCAGTTTTGGGCACCGGTGCTCAGGAAGGATATAATGGAACTAGAGAGAGTACAAAGGAGGGCAACAAAATTAATAAAGGGGATGGGAGAACTACAATACCCAGATAGATTAGCGAAATTAGGATTATTTAGTCTAGAAAAAAGACGACTGAGGGGCGATCTAATAACCATGTATAAGTATATAAGGGGACAATACAAATATCTCGCTGAGGATCTGTTTATACCAAGGAAGGTGACGGGCACAAGGGGGCATTCTTTGCGTCTGGAGGAGAGAAGGTTTTTCCACCAACATAGAAGAGGATTCTTTACTGTTAGGGCAGTGAGAATCTGGAATTGCTTGCCTGAGGAGGTGGTGATGGCGAACTCAGTCGAGGGGTTCAAGAGAGGCCTGGATGTCTTCCTGGAGCAGAACTGTGTTGTATCGTGCAATTATTGGGTTCTGTAGAAGGACATAGATCTGGGTATTTATTATGATGGAATATAGGCTGAACTGGATGGACAAATGTCTTTTTTCGGCCTTACTTACTAACTATGTTACTATGGTCAGGTGAGCGGTCATGTGAGTGGTCAGGTGACTGCGACATCATCGAAGGTCCTTCACTCTCTGCAATTCTCAGGAACGGAGGCAGACATTCGCAGCGGTGACAGCCAGGGTCCTTCGGAGGGGTGGGTATAGCCATATTTATTATTTTTATTCTTTATTTTTTACATTAATATGGATCCCAGGGCCTGAAGGAGAGTTTCCTCTCCTTCAGACCCTGGGACCCATCGAGGATACATTCCGATATTTGTGTCCCATTGACTTGTATTGGTATCGGGTATCGGTATCGGCGATATCCAATATTTTGCCGGTATCGGCCGATACCATCCGATACCGATACTTTCAAATATCGGAAGGTATCACTCAACACTACTCAGTAAGACTCTTCTGTAGAGTGTAAGCTCTGATTGTCAGTGGGGTCCTCTGTTTTCTACAAACTGTAAACTCTTATGGTCAGTGGGATCCTTTCTTTCTCTTTCTTGTAGAGAGTACGATCTTATGGTCAGCGGGATCCTGTCTCTTGTCTGTAGAGAGTAAGCTCTTATAGTCATCAGCGTCCTCTCCCTTGCCTGTAGAGAGTAATCTATTATGGTCAGTGGGGTCCTCTCTCACCAGTAGAGAGTAACCTCTAAATGCCATAAAAAGCATATATGATACTATTCTCTTTTCAAATAGAAAGAAGTCTAGCACTCAACTTAAGCGGCAAAATATTTGATTTATTTGTAGCACTTGAAACGTTTCTGTCCATAAGGACTTTCATCAGTCACTACAAAGTCACAACAAAATAAACAAAATAAAGAGTACAACCAGTACAAAACAAAGAAATTATATACAAATGACAAAAAAACAAAATATCATATATACATATAAAGCCGATAACAATGAGGTCATCATAAACGATCATATCTGAGTAAATATATGAAGGCAGTGGATATATAGCAAATAGCTCCGCTCAGTGCCAAATGAGGTGATAGTGAGTTGTTGTGAGGACCGATATAGCGAGAAGAAAGCAAAAATGGAACAACGGCACGGTACGTTTTTGTTCCCTTTTTGCTTTCTTCTCGCTATATCGGTCCTCACAACAACTCACTATCACCTCATTTGGCACTGAGCGGAGCTATTTGCTATATATCCACTGCCTTCATATATTTACTCAGATATGATCATTTATGATGTCCTCATTGTTATCGGCTTTATATGTTTATATGATATTTTGTTTTTTTGTCATTTGTATATACTTTCTTTGTTTTGTACTGGTTGTACTCTTTATTTTGTTTATTTTGTTATGACTTTGTAGTGACTGATGAAAGTCCTTATGGACTGAAACGTTTCAAGTGCTACAAATAAATCAAATCTTTCGCCGCTTAAGTTGAGTGCTAGACTTTCTATTTGTATTGAAGGTCTGGGAACCTAGTCTAATCACCACAATATAGCTGTGCACACGGTTTTCTCTCACTATTCTCTTTTCATCACACACTAATCTTTTCAGTGTTATGTTGTTTAACACACAACCTTTCTTCAGTGTTTCATGACTTTCTCAACGTCTTTCTATGTTAGGGCTAGCAGAAAGCAACAAATAATTAGAGAGATGGTATAAGGTGTGTTCACAGCCCGGGGTCCACCGTGCAGAGATGGAACCTGCTGCTGAGTAATGACGGACTATATGGTGGTACAATGTGGATACACACAAGGGGTTCACTTCATCCTGTGTGAAGGAAGTAAACCCTGTTGCGTCACAGTGCCCCGGTACCACACCAAGAGCGCAAGCAAAGGGTCTCAGGACTCTATCCCAAGACACAGGATTAGAATATGTACAGACCACTTGTGCTCGACACAGCAACTGGGGTGTCAGAGTAACTGAAAAATAACTTATATGTACAAGAGTGCGTGCTGTGCGGCTCTGGTGGATGCTACTAACCACCAAGACTTGGGACAGGAAAGCGCTCTAATAGCGCACGGTGCCGCACTCGTGGTCACAGCAATTAGATGCTGTTTCGGGTGTTTATTGCTGGTAGCTCAGACGGACGCTAGATAGCAGACATCCACCTTATGCGAGCAGTAAAAGACAAGGGAGGGGATAATTAATGAGTGACTTTCACTCATCAACACACACACAATTTCAAGAATACACTAGCGCAACCTTTTATAGCGGCAGTGCTACAAGACCTTCCAGATGGACCAATAGGAGCCGCAACAGGACCTGAGCATGTGACCCCCCACTTCCAATGGAAGGTCGTCCCATGGGAATGCTCAGTATGGAAAATGCAGGACTTAGTCCCAGAAAGACCTGCTCGCTGCTGATCATTGCTGGCTACAAAGACAGAGCCTGGAAAGGCAGCAATAACCAGTCGTCCAGTATCAGCCTGAGCCAGATGCTGGGACCGAAGTCTCTGCTGAGCAGGCTCCACTGTGGCTGGAGAGGAATGGGAGACTGCAGTGGAGATGGTTCAAGATTCCCCCTGTGCAGAGGCGGGAACTCGACACCTAACACTCTATGGCTAAGGTTTGAGCTACGAGATTCTCTAATTATCTAGATTCACAAAAAATGTCTGCTGTATTTCATGCTCTTGCTTTTATACAGGCCCTTATGTTTGGCTGTGCTATAGTATGTGATGTCATAGCTTCAAGACATTACAGTGAAGTTCACCCAAAGTCATGTGATCTTTCTCTGACTGATGCAATCTTCTGCAATGTGTAACATAGTGGTGGCTATTTTAAACATTTTGCATGAATAAAATAGCAAATACTCCAAGTTGTCCAGATTCATTGAATTCTTAAAAATGTAACTTCAATTCAATTTGCATAAAACTGATTTGGTCATCTCTAGTAGCAGCATATTTTATTAGCACTTCCAGAGAGTGACATATTCTCCCACATATGTAGTGCACTCAGAAGTGTAACAAACAACCAAATATATAGTGGAAATCTCGAGTTTTAATTGTTGTATAATTTTTTTAAATTGCATAACTTGATAGTATCAAACAATTTTGGTGTTATATTGAAAAAAAAAAAACACTTGAAGCCATATTTGTCAAGGGAAATAAACATTTGCTCTTCAGAATGTGCACAGCCATTCATATGACTACATACTAAAGACCTCAATAACAGGGTTTATGCAGAAAACACTTTTGTTTACAGTAAATCCAGTAAGAAAGGACACATTAATAGTCATTGTGTATAGGTCATACAAACAGTCATATAACATTTTATGTGACATTTCCAGCTTCAATGACTCAGAAAAACAATTGTGCATCTATAGAAATCTTCTACACAGTGTTCTGCAACTCTGGTCCTCAAGAACCACCAACAGGTCATGTTTTCAGGATTTCCTTAGTATTGCACAGGTGATAATGGCATCACCTGGACAGGCAAACATTAAATCACCCGTGCAGTACTAAGGAAATCCTGAAAACATGACCTGTTGGTGGCTCTTGAGGACCGGAGTTGGGGAACACTGTTCTACATTATGCAGAATGACTTTGTATAAATAAAATGAAAGAGAATTGACCAAGACATACAGCTTGCTCGAGTGCAGGACCTTTGAGGCATACTTTGTCTTTTTCATATTCTCTGCTGATTGACCCTCTAGACCTTCCTGTCACCAGGTTTCAGACACATTGGGAGGTGGATTTGGGGTTTTCTCTAGCGAAAGATCAATGAAGGCAAATTTTCTCTTTAAAACATAAAGGGTCAATATGTTCTCATTTTCGGGAGGACAGTTATAAATTGTTATCTCGCTGGTATAGAATCCCAACTTGACTACACTCTTTATCCTGAAGCTAGTCCTATGTATTGTAGATGTGGCAATGAGGAAGGTGATCTACTACACATTTTTTGGTCATGTAAGTTAATCTCCTCTTTTTGGGACAAAGCACAATCAATGTTAGGAAAATTCACATATCTCATGATTGACCTGGCGCCTGCTCTTGCACTTCTCCTTCATTTTGACTACGTGCATTTGCATCCCCTTCTCTGGAAAAAATATACCACTCTGACAATTGCCCTTTGGTACGCTAAAATAAGTTAAGCAATTTTGATGAGTGAATTGAACGCTAGAGCAATAACTCTTACGACCATTTTTATAAAACCTGGTTGTGTAAGCTCGATTTTAGATCCTCTACTGAAATACAGGCATATATCGAGAATCACTGAACATGGAACTCTTAGTCTAACTGTCTACACCCCCCCTTTTCTTCCCTTGTGAGTCCTTCACTTTTCTCTCCTCTTTCTTCTACCTGCTTCCTTCTTGTCAGGTCTTATATGCGGTTAATTTAGTGTTTTAAACAAACTTTACATTATGTTATTTTATTGAATAATTGTTGCTAAAAATTCAGTATGACTATTGATTTTGATGTCAAGATGTTACGTCGCATTCCTTATGAGTTATGCCAAACTTTATGGATGTTGTACTATGTTACATGTTTTTAATTACAAATGTGGCATACTTAGTGACTTAGGTCTTTGTTGTTTCTTATGCAATTTAATAAAGAGGAGTTGAAGTCAAGTCAAATTAGGTCTTAGTTCATCACCTATTTTGACAGCGATTAGTGAAGAATGTTTTACCTTTCACAAGTCTATGTGAAATTATGAACAATTTTGTCCTCACAAAGAAGAAGCCAATAGATAGATGAGATATGAAAATAGAAAATCCTGCACACAATGAACTGCTCTGAATGGAAGTGATATTCTTAAAGAGTTTTTCATTTTCAAGAGTATTGCATCACCAGGAAAAATTATTGTAACAAACAAACTGTTCACTACTTCTTGGGTCCAGAGATTCTTTTCAGCCACTAACCTGATCTTTGCTGTTTGTCTGCAGCACTGACATCACATTGACAAAGGTTCAGCCAATCACTGAGTGCAGCAGCTCTTCACATGTACAGTGGCATGTAAAAGTTTGGGCACCCCTGGTTAAAATTACTGCTATTGTGATGAGTTATGCAAGTTGAAGATTAAATGATCTCTTAAAGGCCTAAAATTAAAGATGACACATTTCATTTGTATTTTGGGTTAAAAAAGTTGTCTTTTTTTTCATTATAAAAAATACAAAAAAGAAAATGGGTCCATGCAAAAGTTTAGGCAACCTTGAAGATGTGTGTGGTCAGATAACTTTAACCATTGTTTCAATCCTTAATTTGCCTGTTAGGGTTATGGCTCATTCATTATCATTGTTAGGAAAGGCCACGTGATGCAAATTTCCCAGCTTAGTAAAAACACAGCCTCTTCTAAGCAGTTCGCTAGCACTCTGAATATCAAAATGATGAAAATGCCCAAAACAGGAGAAAGCTAAAAGAAAATAGCAAAGCAGTTTCAAGTTGCCCTTTACTCAGTTGGAAAAGGCCGTTAACAAGAACAGTAGAGGTCAAGATAAGTTCTGGAAGACCATGCAAAATTTCAGTGAGAGCTGCTTGTAGGATTGTCAGAGAGGCACATCAGAATCCTGCTTCACTACAAATGACCTTCAGAAATATTTAGCATACTCTGGAGTTGTGGTACATTGTTCTACTGTTCAGAAACACCTGAACAAATATGGACTTCAAGGAAGAGTCATCAGAAGAAAACCTCTTCTACATTCTCACCATACAATTCAGTGTTAGAAGTATGCAAAAGAACATGTAAACAAGCCTGATGTATTTTGGAAACAAGTCCTGTGGATAGATGAGGTTAAAATACAACTCTTTGGCCCTAATGATCAAAAGTACTGTATATGTGGAGAAAATAGGTTACAGAATTTCAGGAAAAAAAATCTTGCCAACCTTTTAACATGGTGGATCAATCATGCTTTGGGGTTGTGTTGCAGCCAATGGCATGGGGAATCTTGTACAGTGGTGGTCAGTACCGAGACCAACACAGATCAGCAGCTCCAAATTGAGCACGTTTGGGTGGCAGAGTAATTCCTATCTCCAGAATCACTCAGTAATAGTGTTGAGCATTCCGATATTGCAAGTATCGGGTATCGGCCGATACTTGCTGTATCGGAATTCCGATACCGAGTTCCGATATTTTTGTGATATCGGAAATCGGAATCGGAGTGCGCGGTGCGTATGGTTCCAAGGGTCTGGAGGAGAGGAAACTCTCCTTCAGGCCCTGGGATCCATATTAATGTAAAAAATAAAGAACCCCTCCGAAGAACCCTCGCTATCACCGCAGCAAGCGTCCGCCTCTGTTCCTGAGAATGTAGTGAGTGAAGGACCTTTGATGATGTCATGGTAAAATATCGATATTTGCAGATGATACAAAACTATGTAAAGCAGTTAATACAAGAGAAGATAGTATTCTGCTACAGATGGATCTGGATAAGTTGGAAACTTGGGCTGAAAGGTGGCAGATGAGGTTTAACAATGATAAATGTAAGGTTATACACATGGGAAGAGGGAATCAATATCACCATTACACACTGAACGGGAAACCACTGGGTAAATCTGACAGGGAGAAGGACTTGGGGATCCTAGTTAATGATAAACTTACCTGGAGCAGCCAGTGCCAGGCAGCAGCTGCCAAGGCAAACAGGATCATGGGGTGCATTAAAAGAGGTCTGGATACACATGATGAGAGCATTATACTGCCTCTGTACAAATCCCTAGTTAGACCGCACATGGAGTACTGTGTCCAGTTTTGGGCACCGGTGCTCAGGAAGGATATAATGGAACTAGAGAGAGTACAAAGGAGGGCAACAAAATTAATAAAGGGGATGGGAGAACTACAATACCCAGATAGATTAGCGAAATTAGGATTATTTAGTCTAGAAAAAAGACGACTGAGGGGCGATCTAATAACCATGTATAAGTATATAAGGGGACAATACAAATATCTCGCTGAGGATCTGTTTATACCAAGGAAGGTGACGGGCACAAGGGGGCATTCTTTGCGTCTGGAGGAGAGAAGGTTTTTCCACCAACATAGAAGAGGATTCTTTACTGTTAGGGCAGTGAGAATCTGGAATTGCTTGCCTGAGGAGGTGGTGATGGCGAACTCAGTCGAGGGGTTCAAGAGAGGCCTGGATGTCTTCCTGGAGCAGAACTGTGTTGTATCGTGCAATTATTGGGTTCTGTAGAAGGACATAGATCTGGGTATTTATTATGATGGAATATAGGCTGAACTGGATGGACAAATGTCTTTTTTCGGCCTTACTTACTAACTATGTTACTATGGTCAGGTGAGCGGTCATGTGAGTGGTCAGGTGACTGCGACATCATCGAAGGTCCTTCACTCTCTGCAATTCTCAGGAACGGAGGCAGACATTCGCAGCGGTGACAGCCAGGGTCCTTCGGAGGGGTGGGTATAGCCATATTTATTATTTTTATTCTTTATTTTTTACATTAATATGGATCCCAGGGCCTGAAGGAGAGTTTCCTCTCCTTCAGACCCTGGGACCCATCGAGGATACATTCCGATATTTGTGTCCCATTGACTTGTATTGGTATCGGGTATCGGTATCGGCGATATCCAATATTTTGCCGGTATCGGCCGATACCATCCGATACCGATACTTTCAAATATCGGAAGGTATCACTCAACACTACTCAGTAAGACTCTTCTGTAGAGTGTAAGCTCTGATTGTCAGTGGGGTCCTCTGTTTTCTACAAACTGTAAACTCTTATGGTCAGTGGGATCCTTTCTTTCTCTTTCTTGTAGAGAGTACGATCTTATGGTCAGCGGGATCCTGTCTCTTGTCTGTAGAGAGTAAGCTCTTATAGTCATCAGCGTCCTCTCCCTTGCCTGTAGAGAGTAATCTATTATGGTCAGTGGGGTCCTCTCTCACCAGTAGAGAGTAAGCTCTTATAGTCAGTGTGACGCTCTCTCTTTCTGTTTCTTAGCTTAGCTTTTTTAACATTAAGTTCTGCTGTGATGTGTGCATCAATTCCTCTTATACTTGCACGTGCCAAGGCAAATTTATGAAAACCTTATGTAACTAACAAATACAAAGTGCTGTGGATAGTAAATTGAGCTGTTATAATCCAAAATGTATTATCAAGTCTAGAAATTACCTATTACATGTTCTTCCTCTTTAAGCTATTGCTAAGAGGACATATTTTATTGCTTCTTTTGTCTTATTGCTTTTTCTTCACTTTTTGTTCTGAAGCGCTTTTCATAAAATTCTATTTATTACAATGGCTGTTTCTCTTCAAGTTTTTCTAATGAAACCATATAAGATCCTAAACTAGTTATTTGAGGAAAGTAGTTTCTTAATATATTGCAGCGTTGCAGGGTGCATTTGTAAGAAAAAGGAATATAAACCCAATATAAACCTTTTCAAATGTTCTCAGTGTTACAGTGATTTTATAATATTCTCTCTTTCAAGTTTCCATGCTTTAAATTTTCTCCGTAGAGTTCTATGGATGAAGTTTTGTCTATTCATGCTTTCATCAATTATAAGACCAAGCAAGAGATAATGCGAGTTATATAAACTGGTAATGTAAGAAAAATTGCATTTCACACTTGAGTTTCTGATAGCACACTCCTTCTAGCTATCAGAGGATTATGGATGATACTCAAATGTTATTCTTTTGTGTATTTCAGAATGGTCTGAGACTTTTTTAAATCTATTTTTTATATGCTCCAACCAATATCCTCAAAGGGAAGACGAACGTACTGATTAAAGTATATATATTTAATCCATTTGTTTTGGTCTTTTACTATGGACGGTCAACTGCAAAGTTCTATGAAAATTGTCAGTGTTCACAGTCTCAGTATATACTTACACGCTATCTTTATGAACACATTTACAAGAATGTTGGACTTTAGCGAACAGGAAATCTTTAGAAATACATTCCAACCTATGCCATGAAAGAGATTTCCTCGGCTGGATTCACACATGTAGAGTTAGACACAGAAGAGGATATAAAAGTCTATTAGTCTTAGTCTTCCTTTTTTTGGCTAAACTGAACAAATAAAGCACCATATGATGAAAAATGTTATCGTATTTGACATGCACATATTGTAGATAAAGACATTTTCTCTATTTTTTTATTTCTCCATTGTATACTGTAGATGTAGCAAGTGCCAAACGAATTAACATGGCACACTATACCATATCTAAGTTATTCATATAGTACATCATTCAGATACTATGTAATTGAATGGCAATGCTATATATACAGCATATCGTACCACGGTCCTCTATGTGAATAGTGTAGCACCTCCTTTTGTTTTATCATATGCTAGATCTCTACACCATTTTCTTTTTAAAGGTACATTGGCTTGATCTCTAGCCATGGTAACTTGATGGATGAAAGATCTGCAGGAAGATCTATGGCAAGCCTAGGTAGGTCCACCTGGGTCTTCTATGCCACTATTTTGATACGATCAAGTCATCTGGTTGCTGTTTTTTTTCTTTGACTTGCTCATTCTATTCCTCTGACCATGATGTTCTTCTCCAGTGATTGCTCTCTTTGTATGATGTGTCCAAAGTAGGCAAGTCGTAGCTTGATTATCCTAACTTTGAGTGACATGTTTGGCTTGATTTGTTCCAAAATTGATTTGTTTGTCCATTTTGTCATCCACGCTATTGATAACATCCTTCTCTTTCACCACATTTCAAAAGCATTGATACTTCTTCTGTCTCTACTTTGGGCTGTGATATAAAATCTCATATTACTCTGTTACTACTGTTTATCATATCTGATAATAAATTAATAATTGGTTGTAAAATACAAGCTTAGGAAAGCATGACTAAACTTTGCTTTGTACTGGGCTCTCTTAACTTTGGCACTTTGGCCAATAATTTCAAGCCTTTGTGTAGAACAGAATATCTCTATTGATTTTATTTACAGGGGGTAAATAATGTGGATGAAATGAAGGGGAAAGGGAAAAGCTTTTAGATGTAACAAAAAAAGGGCAAATAGAAACTATTACTACCTATGAGTAAAGACTGTAAAGACTGTACTCTGCAGACTAGGACAGTGTGACTGTGAAGTTATCTGTGTTTCACTTTGGTGACTGGTTAATACAACCTCAAACATGGCACATTTTGGCTTCTTTACTAATTTTTATATTTATTATGATGCTTGGTTACTTTCTACTTTATTAAATAATGCACCTTAAAGATTAAGCTCTGACCTTCCTGATTGATTTTTGCTCATATATAATCGTCCCCGAAGGAACTATAAATATTGTTAGGTCCAACCAAACAAAACATTGATAAAAGATTGATGGACCTTAAACTGCTCCGGTGTGGTTAATAGATATGGGTACATAACAAGTGAGACAAGAAAGCAAGCAAAATATAGATTTAACCCCTTCAAGTCGCGACCCTTTTTCGTTTTTGCCTTTTCATTTTTCACTTCCCTCCTTCCCAGAGCCATAACTTTTTTATTTTTCTGTCAATATGGTCATGTGAGGGCTTATTTTTTGCGGGACGAGTTGCACTTTTGAACGACACCATTGGTTTTACCATGTCTTTTACTAGAAAACGGGAAAAAAATTCCAAGTGCGGTGAAATTGCAAAAAAAGTGCAATCCCACACTTGTTTTTTGTTTGGCTTTTTTGCTAGGTTCATTAAATGGTAAAACTAACCTGCCATTGTGATTCTCTAGGTCATTACGAGTTCATAGACATCTAACATGTCTAGATTATTTTTTATTCAAGTGGTGAAAAAAAATTCAAAACTTTGCTAAAAAAAAAAAAGTGCCATTTCCGATACCCGAAGCGTCTACATTTTTCGTGATCTGGGGTCGGTCGAGGGCTTATTTTTTGCATGCTGAGCTGACGTTGTTAATGATACCATTACGGTGCAGATACGTTCTTTTGATCGCCCGTTATTACATTTTAATGCAATGTTGCAGCGACCAAAAAAACGTACTTCTGGCGTTTCAGATTTTTTTTCTCGCTAAGCTGTTTAGCGATCAGGTTAATGCTTTTTTTTATTGATAGATCGGGCGATTCTGAACGCGGCGATACCAAATACATGTAGGTTTGTTTTTTTTTAATTGTTTTATTTAGGATGGGGCGAAAGGGGGGTGATTTAAATTTTTATATTTTTTATATTTTTTTCATATTTTTAAAAACATTTTTTTTTACTTGTGCCATGCTTCAATAGCCTCCATGGGAGGCTAGAATCTGGAATAGCCTGATCGGCTCTGCTACATAGCAGCGATCATCAGATCGCTGCTATGTAGCTGAAATGCAGGTGTGCTGTGAGCGCCGACAACAGGGGGGCGCTCACAGCAGGCCGGCATCAGTAACCATAGAGATCTCAAGGACCTCTTTGGTTACCATCCTGATGCATCGCCGACCCCCGATCATGTGACGGGGTCGGCGATGACATAATTTCCGGCTGCCCGGCCGGAAGCGCCGGTTAAATGCCGCTGTCTGCGTTTGACAGCGGCATTTAACAGGTTAATATCAGTGGGTGAATAGCGATTTCACCCACCGCTATTGCGCGCACATGTCAGCTGTACAAAACAGCTAACATGTCACGACTTTGATGTGGGCTCACCGCCGGAGCCCACATCAAAGGGGGTGACACACAAGGCATGCGCAGTAATAGTACGGCGCATGTCATGAAAGGGTTAACCTCTGTCTAAAACATATGCAAAATATATGTGTATATATATATATATATATATATATATATTTATGAAATGCCTGTATGCTGGGAGTTAATATGCGAGGCTTCTGAGGGAATAAACAACCTTCTTGGCTGGAGTCTTGATTGAGGCAATTATATAGCGACTAGGGCATTCAAGCACTCCATAACTATTAACAGTTATATAAACCTATAAAGAAGACGCCAGGTAGTGGTTTTAAGGTAAAGAAAATTACCAAGCCCAAGAAGGACTGCAAAAATGACCCACAGACCACAACCAAGCAATAGAGGTATAGACAACAATTTATTAGAAAAAATATATAACACACAAAATATGTAATAAATATATATATATAGGAACAGCAGGTGTTTGGGAAAGCAGATAAAACTACATCAGCAAAAAGATGTAAAAAGCTGAAACAGGAACACAAAAGATCCAGGCATCCTAACTAACACACCACACCGGAGATATGCCTATAAATGGAATGAGCATCCAGGGTGAATCATACAAAGATCACTCCACATATGGGCATAACTATGTCTAATAATAAGTAACAGGCCCAGAGCAATAGACCAAGATATGTAATGAAAAATCTCCAAAATATTATACATATATCCGTGGAGCTCACAAAATATACCAAGCATATAGATATACACAACGCCAGCAAGCCCAAGTCCTAGGAAAAATGAACGCATGCTATATAGAATGTCACTGTGTTACCTTGAGACATGCTGGTGTCCGGGCGCCGGTGTGGTGGGAGCAGGAAAAGAGCCTCGACGCGCGTTTCGCCGTCGTGGGCTTCGTCAGGAGGCGTTCAGGTATTAACAGTGTTGACTTTTGCTCCAAATGCATTACAGAATATGACTATAAGGAGAGGTTGTATATAGTCTTATCTTCTGGACACACACCAGTCCACGTAAAAGATGTATGATTTTGCAACTGCGTTGTAGAAAAATTAAAGGGAACCTGTCACCCCGTTTTTGGAGATTGAGCTATAAATACTGTTAAATAGGGCCTGCGCTGTGTGTTCCTATAGTGTATGTAGTGTACCCCGATTCCCCATGTATGCTGAGAAATAACTTACCAAAGTCGCCGTTTTCGCCTGTCAATCAGGCTGGTCAGGTCGGGAGGGTGTGGTGACATCGGTGGTTCTTCCTCAGCTTTACGTTGGTGGCGTAGTGGCGTAGTGGTGAAGACACAGCGCGCGATCTGCGCTGTAATCCCTTGCATCGGTGGGGGCGGCCATCTTCCTGGGGCCGCGCGTGCGCAGATCGAGTGCTCTGCTGCACGGGGCTTCAGGAAAATGGCCGCGGGATGCCGCGCGTGCGCATTAGAGATCGCGGCAGCCATTTTCCCAAAGCCGAGATGCAAACTCGGCTTTGGGAAAATGGCCGCCGCGATCTCTAATGCGCACGCGCGGCATCCCGCGGCCATTTTCCTGAAGCCCCGTGCAGCAGAGCACTCGATCTGCGCACGCGCGGCCCCAGGAAGATGGCCGCCCCCACCGATGCAAGGGATTACAGCGCAGATCGCGCGCTGTGTCTTCACCACTACGCCACTACGCCACCAACGTAAAGCTGAGGAAGAACCACCGATGTCACCACGCCCTCCCGACCTGACCAACCTGATTGACAGGCGAAAACGGCGACTTTGGTAAGTTATTTCTCAGCATACATGGGGAATCGGGGTACACTACATACACTATAGGAACACACAGCGCAGGCCCTATTTAACAGTATTTATAGCTCAATCTCAAAAAACGGGGTGACAGGTTCCCTTTAAAGGAAAAACAAAGCAAAAGGACACAAAAAAATCCAAAAATATAGCAGAAAAAGGGCAGCAATATTTATTACCGCAAGTCACAAAACTAATTTATTTACGGGATGCAGGAGCCCCCCTCGATAAAGGTGGAGGCAACACAAGTGCAAAATACTAGTAACATAACATAATAACATAGTTAGTAAGGCCGAAAAAAGACATTTGTCCATCCAGTTCAGCCTATATTCCATCATAATAAATCCCCAGATCTACGTCCTTCTACAGAACCTAATAATTGTAAGATACAATATTGTTCTGCTCCAGGAAGACATCCAGGCCTCTCTTGAACCCCTCGACTGACTTCGCCATCACCAGCTCCTCAGGCAAGCAATTCCAGATTCTCACCGCCCTAACAGTAAAGAATCCTCTTCTATGTTGGTGGAAAAACCTTCTATCCTCCAGACGCAAAGAATGCCCCCTTGTGCCCGTCACCTTCCTTGGTATAAACAGATCCTCAGCGAGATATTTGTATTGTCCCCTTATATACTTATACATGGTTATTAGATCGCCCCTCAGTCATCTTTTTTCTAGACTAAATAATCTTAATTTCGCTAATCTATCTGGGTATTGTAGTTCTCCCATCCCCTTTATTAATTTTGTTGCCCTCCTTTGTACTCTCTCTAGTTCCATTATATCCTTCCTGAGCACCGGTGCCCAAAACTGGACACAGTACTCCATGTGCGGTCTAACTAGGGATTTGTACAGAGGCAGTATAATGCTCTCATCATGTGCATCCAGACCTCTCTTAATGCACCCCATGATCCTGTTTGCCTTGGCAGCTGCTGCCTGGCACTGGCTGCTCCAGGTAAGTTTATCATTAACTAGGATCCCCAAGTCCTTCTCCCTGTCAGATTTACCCAGTGGTTTCTCATTCAGTGTGTAATGGTGATATTGATTCCTTCTTCCCATGTGTATAACCTTACATTTATCATTGTTAAACCTCATCTGCCACCTTTCAGCCCAAGTTTCCAACTTATCCAGATCCATCTGTAGCAGAATGCTATCTTCTCTTGTATTAACTGCTTTACATAGTTTTGTATCATCTGCAAATATCGATATTTTACTGTGTAAACCTTCTACCAGATCAATAATGAATATGTTGAAGAGAACAGGTCCCAATACCGACCCCTGCGGTACCCCACTGGTCACAGCGACCCAGTTAGAGACTATACCATTTATAACCACCCTCTGCTTTCTATCACTAAGCCAGTTACTAACCCATTTACACACATTTTCCCCCAGACCAAGCATTCTCATTTTGTGTACCAACCTCTTGTGCGGCACGGTATCAAACGCTTTGGAAAAATCGAGATATACCACGTCCAATGACTCACCGTGGTCCAGCCTATAGCTTACCTCTTCATAAAAACTGATTAGATTGGTTTGACAGGAGCGATTTCTCATAAACCCATGCTGATATGGAGTTAAACAGTTATTCTCATTGAGATAATCCAGAATAACATCCTTCAGAAACCCTTCAAATATTTTACCAACAATAGAGGTTAGACTCACTGGCCTATAATTTCCAGGTTCACTTTTAGAGCCCTTTTTGAATATTGTCACCACATTTGCTATGCGCCAGTCCTGCGGAACAGACCCCGTCACTATAGAGTCCCTAAAAATAAGAAATAATGGTTTATCTATTACATTACTTAGTTCTCTTAGTACTCGTGGGTGTATGCCATCCGGACCCGGAGATTTATCTATTTTAATCTTATTTAGCCGGTGATTAAACACCACTCGCAACCTACCAATTTATGGAGGAGATGGTCGCCTAGTATTAGAATTGCAGAAGGGCTTGTATAGGGCACCAGTGGAAACATAATACTGGCTGCTAAATAGTACATTTAATAAAAAATGAAATATGCAGTTTGTAACACATTGGTCGAGCCATAAATCAAGGCAGAGTATATAGGAAAGACTGTTATTTCTGTCTAATGTAAGACTTTTATTTCTCCCTTTTTTTAATCCAAGTTTTATTTGGCTCAGAAACTCCAGTCATGGAGTGTGGCTAGTTACAATATAAAATTAAAGATATTACCATGTAATACAAATCACATTTACAAATTTGTGATCTGCTTCACACAACGTCTCTCATCCATCCCAGTGACCCCTCCCCAATGTTTCAGGCCTACTTCTACTTATGGATACCAAAAACTGCCTATAGGCCATGCTTATTTCATTTTGCTCTTTACTTTAGAATGGTTGACGTCTGTGACAATATTCCAGTAAATATTTTGTGTGGCTATCTTACTATGTTCTTATCTACCACACACAAAACGCCATGTGCAAATAGACTTTTAAGCTGCAGTCAAAATTTGGTAATTTTGATTTATTTTTAAAGGACAGAGAAGCATCAGCATTTATAAACTGAATGGCTCACTTGTTTATCGGACTCTGTTGGTCATTTTCAATCTGAATTAAATGCAAATAAACATGCTAATGAGCTCCGTGTGATTAGATGTTCATCTATATAACGAGTTATGTGCTTTAAAATGTACAAATGACCTATTATTTAAAGTTTAACTGTGCAGTGATAGCTTATGATGTGTACAGCATGTGGCTTCTGATAGTATCTTTAAAAAATCATTATGAAATGTGAGACATCAACAACAGTTCACCAAGAAATTACTTTGTCACTGCCTAAATCATTACAAAATATGTCATTTTAGGCAGTATCTCTAAATTTCACTCAGTATTGAGGTTTCTAAAAAGCTGGTGTACAGTGGATAACTTGGACCCAAGTGTCACTATGTTGCATTATCACAAATTAGTGGATCACTAGAGATGAACGATTCTTTTGAATTTCAAATTTGCCGACTTTGTTGAAATTTCTTCAGAAATTTGATTTGTGGCAAATAAATTTGTACAATTCTCAAAGTTTGGCTCAGAAAATGCACGTAGGGAGAGAAGTGAGAGAGAGTGAATAAAAGCATAAGAGCTTACATTTTACAAGAAACAGGACTCTGCTAACCCTAAGAGTTTACACTCTACAGCAGAGAAAAAGACGGGACTCTGCTCATAATAAGAGCTTACCTTCTACAAGAGAGACAGGACCCGCTGACCATAAGATTTCACACACTCAGGAAAGAGAAGCTTACCCAGTGACTCTGTAGATGGAAAACGACTCTATCATACAAACTGTGCTCCACTGGGATCCGCTGATCTGTGATGGCCCGGTACTGAGCACACTGTTTTGGGGTTTTTTGCGAACCTCAAATTGAATCATAAAGTGTTCAAATACGCATTAAATATTTCAGGAAATTCAAAATAAAAATTTACGGAAATTCGACTTGAATTTGATCCTCTTATCTTTTATGGTTACATGCAGTACAGCAATGGCCTGTTTTTGGCTTGGTACCCACTGCATATATATTCTATGTGGTGCTCAGCAGCTGCAAAGGATATAGAGAGAGCAATTGCAACTAGTCACTATCCTATATGGAAACCAGCATTAAAAGTATACAATGCCATAAAGCAGTAGCATCTTATAGTGATACAAAGAGTATCATTAAAAATTGAGATACACTAATAAATCTAGATTATATGATATGAATATAATATATAGGGCAATTTTATATCCCAGTTAGGTAGTCAGAGGGCTCTGTTGAAGCATTTATCCTCAGACCTGCTTTTTTTTCATTTGTTTATTTTTTGCTTACATGCAAATTGGATTGATTTTCGTCAATATTTTAGATTGGATTTTCAGTGATTGGTCAGTGTGTCAGAGTTTCATCAGTTCTTCTAATATGCAAAAATAAAGAATATAACAGTTTCTTAGCTTATTTTATCAGACACAGAGTGAAAAACCATGACAGTCTGTGAAAAATGGACAGCAACATGATTCAGCTAGAATCCAACTAAATTGTTATGTATGTGTCATCTGTGTTTTTTGTGGGCTTGTAGGCCACTTTTACATGAGTGTACTTTCCATCCGAATTTCTTACATTTTTCTCTGTTTGAGATATGGAGCTAATATAAACTGCTAGAACTACTCACATAGTCTTTGTTCGATGTCTATTTTTCAAAAAAGCAGCATGTGCTATTTTCAGCAATTTTACATAAAGAATTTATCCATTAATGTTTTTGAAAAGTGCTCAAAGTACGGATGCATAAGTATTAGTGATGAGCGAATGTGCTCAGATAAGGCATTATCCAAGCACGCTTTGGTGCAATCCAAGTATTTTGGGCATGCTCAAAAAATATGTCTGAGTCCTCGTGGCTGTATTTCTCGCAGCTATTTGACATCCACAACACATACATGGATTGCCTTACAAACAGGCAATCCATGCTTGTGTTGTGGCTGTCTAATACTGAGATACCTTGACAGTTCATATTTCAAACAAATATAATATTCTTATGTGAGAGATGGTATAGACTAAATGGATAAGTTTGATTTGTGATTAAAATAAAAAAATTGACATGTCTAAACATTTTTTTATGGACACTTCATTGAATGGCATTGAATCCAAAAGTCCCTTACCTACAGTACAACTCTCCAAAGCCTGCAAATATGCATATATAATTTTGTAAAACAATTACTGTATATACTTATGTATAAGCCGAGTTTTTCAGAACATTTTTAGCGCTGAAAATGCCCACCTCGGCTTATACATGAGTCACTGTCTCAGAAAGATGACGTGGGAGGGGAAGCGGCGGAGCAGCGGGTCACAGAGGCAGGAGCCGGCAGCTGCGGCTGTAACTGTGCCTGCTGCTAAAGAGAAATGAATATTCACTGCACTCTTCCCTTATAGTATGCACAGTTACAGCCGCAGCTGCCGACTTCCAGCCCACATCCTACTTACCTTCCCTGTGCGCTCTCGCTGCCTCTCCTTCCAGTGCCAGTTTTCTGGCTGAGCGATCAAGTATTCCCCGCTGATTAAGGTAATGAATATTTACCCTTCTTCACTCCCATTGGTGTGGAGTGAATATTCATTACTTTAATGAGCGGGGACACGTGATCACTTGGCTGAAAGAGCTGCTGGCGCCGGAACGATATGCAGCAAGGGCATGCAGTGAAGGTAAGTAGGATGTGTTTTTTTTATAGGAACTCTGCTTACAAGGATCGGGGATAAGGAGCCATGCATACAGAGATGGGGAGCCATGAATACAAGGACAGGGATGGGGAGCCATGCATTCAAGGACAGGGAGTCATGCATACAAAGAGAGGGATGGGGATCCATGCATACCAGGATAGTGATGAGGGGACAATGCATACCTGGCTTATACTTGAGTCAAAAAGTTTTCCCAGTTTTTGTGGAAAAATTAGGTGTCTCGGCTTATACTTAGGTTTACTTATACTTGAGTATATATGGTAAATGATGACAAGATTAGTTGTAATGGGACAATGACCTGCAATATCCTACGGTTACTCCTAGTTCACACCTTTAGTAGTTCATATTACATGAAGGCTTATGAAATGAATTTTGGAAACATTGTCATAAACTTGGTTCAGATAATACGCAAAATAATTTATCTATGTTCTTCATTTTATCTGTGTGTGGTGAAAGAGAAAAGCAATGAATATTTTCCCAACATAATAGGCTTCCGCTTTAGATTATTGATTTTGGTCTAAATTCACAGAAATACCCGCTAATAGCAACTTCAAGTAGTGAAATGCAAAACCTTTAAAAGGCCTGGGGTTTATAGAATTCCCCATATGTAGGAAGATAATTACCTAAACCAACGAAAGTATCTGTGATAGAGCTGAATATTTAAATCCATAACTCTAATTTGCAGAAATCCAGCAAATTCAAATGTTAACATTCAAAAGACCATATTTATGATGGTCTTATATATATGAAACCAAAGAAAGAGATGCAAATGCAGAAGATATACAATTGGAAAGTACATCTATTTGAGACCGAGTAGCTATATAAATCACATATTGTTTGGCGTGTTATACAGGAGACTTTCTCACTGCTTCAGACATGCTTCGTGCACCTATGGACTCATTCAATAAAAGTGTGAAACACAGTACTACAGTATGCAACAAGATAGAGGTGCAAAATGAAGAAGAGGACATGAACTCGAGTACCACCTATTGGGTTTAGCAATCCTAAAAGTCAATATCAAACCATTAAAGAGACTTGTCAGATGACTTAGGATACTAAGCCAAATAAGAAATATCATTTGCAGACAAATAAAATCTTCTGCTTTGCACTAAAGAGGGGCAAACACCCCTAAACAAGGGTCAATAAATGGAGTTTCCGGTTTGGCTTTTTATTCGAACTCTTGGCAAGGCTTGGTAAATGGTTACTATTGACCTTTAGAATTGCTACAATAATATTTGACACAAGCGTTCAAGTCCTCTCTTTCTGAAGAAGCTAAAAGCATATTTAATTTCCCAAATGAGGATGGCAAAAACTATAAGTCTCCTTACACTTGGCACTCTCCATAAGGAGAAACATTCCACTTTAGACTACAAGATGCAGGGTAACGGTGAATAAATAAGATTTTTTTCCTGTCAGGTCTATTTTTTTCACAGGACTTTTTAACAAACAGAAGGAAGGGATCTATGTAAATGTGCATGAATAAAGGAGCAATTACTAGACATGTGTGATGTAGAGTTCAAGGTGTAATAAGATAATGCTTACAAATGTGTTATCAGTATCTTTAAAGCTCGCCATATACATTTGATCGATCAGCCAATCATTTGGCCACCTGCTATCTCAACCAGCTTTCCCATCCAACCAAGTATTCTTGACTTCTATATGAGAAAGCTGCCTCAGATACGTCCCCAAAAGAACAAAAGAAACAGTAGTCTAAAATCACAGATGTCGGATCCTTAAAGGGATTGTCCAACACCTAAATGCATTTTATATTATTCTTTGTCTGTTTAATATAAAAAATTAAGAAATTTTCTATTATACTTCAATTAAAAAATATATATCCATCCTGTCAACTCTAACTTTCTGTTTTTTTTTTCTTACTTCTGATGGCATTGTATTTAAGTCTCCCAGTATGCAATGGGAAATCTCAAATAAGGTGTCACCAGGGAGCTGGTACTAGTCAGCAGAAGAGACTTCAAAGAGCTCTGAATTGTGCAAGCTAGGCCTCCTGTCACAATATGACATTGATTTTGCATGGCCTAGTCAGCATTAGAAGCACCAAAGAACGCCGAGGAGTGACCGCAAAAGTCACCGAAGCCAATGGAACTGCTTGGCAGTAAAAGTGAGGGCAGAAGAGAGGTAAATATATACACAGTACAGACCAAAAGTTTGGACACACCGTCTCATTTAAAGATTTTTCTGTATTTTCATGACTATGAAAATTGTACATTCACACTGAAGGCATCAAAACTATGAATTAACACATGTGGAATTATACACTTAACAAAAATGTGTGAAACAACTAAAATTATGTATTATAGTCTAGGTTCTTCAAAGTAGCCACATTTTGCTTTGATGACTGCTTTGCACACTCTTGGCATTCTCTTGATGAGCTTCAAGAGGTAGTCACTGGGAAGGAGTTCCCAGAGATGCTTAACACTTATTGGCCCTTTTGCCTTCATTCTGCGGTCCAGCTCACCCCAAACCATCTCGATTGGGTTCAGGACTGGTGACTGTGGAGGTCAGGTCATCTGGCGCAGCACCCCATCATTCTCCTTCTTGGTCAAACAGTCCTTACACAGCCAGGAGGTGTGTTTGGGGTCATTGTCCTGTTGAAAAATAAATGATGATCCCACTAAACGCAAACTGGATGGAATAGCATGCCGCTGCAAAATACTGTAGTAACCATGCTGGTTCAGTATGATTTCAATTTTGAATAAATCCCCAACAATGTAACCAGCAAAGCACCCCCACACATCACACCTCCTCCTCTATGCTTCACGGTGGGAACCAGGCATGTAGAGTCCATCCGTTCACCTTTTCTGCGTCGCACAAAGACGCGGTGGTTGGAACCAAAGATTTCAAATTTGGACTCATCAGACCAAAACCCAGATTTCCACTGGTCTAATGTCCATTCCTTGAGTTCTTTAGTCCAAACAAGTCTCTTCTGCTTGTTGCCTGTCCTTAGTGGTTTCCTAGCAGCTATTTTACCATGAAGGCCTGCTGCAAAAAGTCTCCTCTTAACAGTTGTTGTAGAGATGTGTCTGCTGCTAGAAATCTGTGTGGCATTGACCTGGTCTCTAATCTGAGCTGCTGTTAACCTGCGATTTCTGAGGCTGGTGACTCGGATAAACTTATCCTCAGAAGCAGAGGTGACTCTTGGTCTTCCTTTCCTGGTTTTTGCACTGCACTTGGGAACACTTTCAAAGTTTTCCCAATTTTTCGGACTGACTGGACTTCATTTCTTAAAGTAATGATGGCCACTCGTTTTTCTTTACTTAGCTGCTTATTTCTTGCCATAATACAAATTCTAAAAGTCTATTGAGTAGGACTATCAGCTGTGTATCCACCTGACGTCTGCACAGCACAACTGATGGTCCCAACCCCATTTACTGTATAAGGCAAGAAATCCGACTTATTAAACCTGACAGGGCACACCTGTGAAGTGAAAACCATTCCCGGTGACAACCTCTTGAAGCTCATCAAGAGAATGCCAGGAGTGTGCAAAGCAGTCATCAAAGCAAATGGTGGCTACTTTGAATACCTAGAATATGAGACATAATTTCAGTTGTTTCACACTTGTTTTAATTGTGTTTTATCATGGTTGATTTTATAGTGTTCATTTAATTTAAATGTGTTAATTCAATAGTTTTGATGCATTCAGTGTGAATGTACAATTTTCATAGTCATGAAAATACAGAAAAATCTTTAAATGAGAAGGTGTGTCTAAACTTTTGGTCTGTAATGTATATATATATATATATATATATATATATATATATATATATGTGTGTGTGTGTGTATGTTTTTTATATTTCCAGTATTTATTTACCCTTATTGTCCCTAAACAAATTCATTATGATAATACAAAAACATTTTTTAGACAACAAATTAGACAGGTCAAAAATTAATCTGATATCTATGACATGGCAAAGTGCATAACCTGAGCCTTCCAATATTTTATTTGCTTTATAGTTTCAATAATATTTATTTTGGGGGGATTTATAAAAATATGCTAGATTCCGATTCTAAGTGCACAGTTGGTATAAGGTATATTACAAAGTTTAATCCTTGCCAAGATCTTTTGTTGTTGTTTTTACAAAGTCCATTAACCAGCTTCTCTTATCACTGATGTTAGTTCTGAAACTGTTTCTTACGTGCCTTGGGCATTATCCATTTTGATGAATTACACGGTTCATCTGGTTCATCTATTAAAGCCTGTAACAATCTCACCATTTTCCGAACTTTGTTCTAAAATAGATGAATGTTGAGTATTTGTCAGAACTGATGTTTCCATGGTGTTTATTATGTTTCCTAATCCTTGTCATTTCATATAGTAAAAGAACATAAAGAATAGAGCTAAGAAAGAATGGAATGTAGAATGAATGGAATGTAGTAAAATGTCTTAGTCTGTAAAACATACATGAACCAATAAGGACAAAAATAGCATTCTTTGCTTATAAAATATGCATTGCAAATCCATTTTAAACCCTTCATGACACATTACGTATATTTATGTAATTTGTTATGACCTTGACTTCATCTTTCCCAAGACATGACAACTGATTTAGTCAGTTGTTATGTGCATTTAACAGCCGCAAGTGGATTAGAGCTCTACCCGCAGCTGTTAACCAGCAAAGTTCGACTGTCAATCTCTGACAGCCATATTGAACATGTGTCGCCTAAAAGCACGGCATTCCAGCCGTCAAGTATTTGTGGGGTGGCGATGGGTTGTGATGACAGCCAGGGGTTGGCAGAAGACCTCCCTGCTTGTCATTATGAAATTCCTGTAAAAGCCGGTCCAAGTTGCCATGTCAGTTTTACCATATATTGAAGAAGATAAATAAAAAAACAAATGGTCAAATATATGCTGCAATTCAAAAGTATAACTTGTCCCCCAAAAAATTAAGCCCTCTTACGGCCATATTGGCACAAATATAAAAAAGTTATGGCTCTTGGAAGAAGGGAACGAGTAAATAAAAATGAAAAAAAAAATGGGCATGGTGTGAAAGGGTTAATTAGAGTGTTTAGCATATATTAGCATATATTACACCACAAAGGTATTCAGTGGGCTGCCCTTAGCCTTGGGTCACAATAGTCAAGCACCTGCTGACCATACTGAACATGCAATACATCTATTGACTGCAAAGAGTAAGTCAAGTGCATGCAGTATTTAAATACTGGACTTTTTTATTTGATTCTGGCTCGTTATTTGATACTTGAGAACCATTCACTGTTTTATTATCTTAAACTGGGAAACGCCTTCTAAAATTTGCACATTATTTAAAGGAAGCCTGTCAACTCCCTCATAGCTGAAAAACCACCAGGAATATGGAAAGTTGGATGCTTTTGAGAAATCTGCAGGAGCCCATTGATAATTTTAATGGATAGAGGATGTCAATCATGCATTTACAGGTGCATTTACAGAATCCAGGGCTGGACTAGTCTGGTAGAATCTACAACTAACAGGAAAAGTTCTGCCTCACTTGCATATCACAAACCTGCCTAAAAAAAATATTTTTTAGCGCAAAAACAATTTATCAGCAGAAATTCATTCCCAAGACTATGCTTATGCACAAGAAGTCTTTTCATAATCAAGTCCAGTTATACCTTTACATGATAAATTAATTTGTTTGTTACTGAGAAAATCAGCATTTTAATTAATATGCAAATGAGAGTGTAAATCTGAAGCCACTGTTACTTCAGCTCTATACCCTACTGAGGGCCTCCTCCTCCCTGGATAGCTGATAGCCCTTATGGTGTGTGACTTCAGGCAAAGGAGTCAGCAATCAAACAAGAGGAGGCTGAGGAAGGCAAGAAAAAGAGCTGCAGTGACAGAGGCTTCGGATATACTATAGCTTTCAGTCTCATTTGCATATCGATTCTAATGCTGATTTCTAAATAACGGAGTAACAGATTGGCCATGTGATGTTATTTCTGGAGTTGTCTATGAAAGAGCTACATTTGCATGTAGCTTTTGGGGTGAAATGCTACTGAAAAAGAGAGAAAAAATTCTATGTCACACAAAGGACTTTGTTTTAATGTTAACATAGTAACATAGTTATTAAGGTTGAAGGAAGACTTTAAGTCCATCTAGTTTAACCCATAGCCTAAACTAACATGCCCTAACATGTTGATCCAGAGGAAGGCAAAAAAAAACCATGTGGCAAAGAGTAACCTCCACACTGGGGAAAAAAATTCCTTCCCGACTCCACATACAGCAATCAGACTAGTTCCCTGGATCAACGCCCTATCAAGGAATCTAGTGTATATACCCTGCAACATTATACTTTTCAAGATAGATATCCAGTCCCCCCTTAAATTTAAGTAATGAATCACTCATTACAACATCATACGGCAGAGAGTTCCATAGTCTCACTGCTCTTACAGTAAAGAATCCTCGTCTGTTATTATGCTTAAACCTTTTTTCCTCCAGATGTAGAGGATGCCCCCTTGTCCCTGTCTCAGGTCTATGATTAAAAAGATCATCAGAAAGGTCTTTGTACTGTCCCCTCATATATTTATACATTAAAATAAGATCACCCCTTAGCCTTCGTTTTTCCAAACTAAATTGCCCCAAGTGTAATAACCTATCTTGGTATTGCAGACCCCCCAGTCCTCTAATAACCTTGGTCGCTCTTCTCTGCACCCGCTCTAGTTCAGCTATGTCTTTCTTATACCCCGGAGACCAGAACTGTGCACAGTATTCTAAGTGTGGTCGAACTAGTGACTTGTATAGAGGTAAAATTATGTTCTCCTCATGTGCATCTATGCCTCTTTTAATGCATCCCATTATTTTATTTGCCTTTGTAGCAGCTGCCTGACACTGGCCACTAAATGTGAGTTTGTCATCCACCCATACACCCAGGTCTTTTTTAAGCAATGGAGTGGTGGTTTATTTGGTGTAAGGGAGTTAACAAGTTCCTATATATATATATATACATATATATATATATGTATATATACATTTTTTTTTTCTTTATAATGCATATTATAGTTATAAAAAAATTCTAATGGGTTTAAATGTAACTTTTTCAATTTGTATTTTATATATTAATTGTATTTACCCAATTAGGACAAATTAACATGTTATTGTCATTATAGAAAAAAAGCATATGGGAAGAACAATTACAACAGCTGTGGTCTTTATTGCTGATGAGCGAATATACTCGTTGCTCAGATTTTCCCAAGCACGCTCGGGTGACCTCCGAGTATTTGTTGGTGTTCATAGATTTAGTTTTCATCTCCTCAGCTGAATGATTTACAGCTACTTGCCAGGCTGAATACATGTGGGGGTTGCCTGGTTGCTAGGGAATCCCCACATGTAATCAAGCTGGCTACTAGCTGTAAATCATTCAGCTGCCACAATGAAAACTAAATCTCTTAACACTAACAAATACTAGGAGACCACCCGAGCGTGCTCGGGAAAACCCGAGCAACGAGTATACTCGCTCATCACTATTCTTTATCTATCCCTCTGCAGTCCAATTTTTGCTCCTTCCATAACCTCTAAAAAGAAAAGTTTGCCCTGTTCTTTGCAACCATTTTTTTTAAAAACTGAGAGAAATACATGTAAAAACTATGGATGCATACCCCTTTTACCCTTTTCTTTTTGTTTTTGTCATGTAAAATATATTACTTTACATGAACAATTTAATCTTTAAATAGGCTCCCGATTGCTTATAGTAGGAATCCAATACCTGAACCTTCCTTCATCTTACTTTTTAAGTGGCTCTTTTAATTAGGATCATTAGAGCTAACAATACTGGGGTTACCAAAAATTCCTTCCATAGCTATGCTTTTCTAACAATATAACTATATTCTATAGAGATGTAGTTTAAGCATCCACAATAGATAGGGGAGTTGATGGCCACTGACTTTCCAGCATGCAAAGTGTGTTAAAAAGATGAAACGTCGGAGAGGACAAAATATCTGCCAGAAGGTGCATACAATATAGCTATCTAATAAAAATCATATTCTTAAAAAATTCATGCAGGTATTGTCATAAACACAATGTGAACTGTCCTGTATCTCTCTGTTTAGCAGAAAGTTATGTCACGGACTTTATCTCAGGCATGGTATTGTCAAGGGAAAGAGCTGCTTTTTTAATTCCCATCTATTTTCTATGGTACAAAACTATCACAAATTGCAGCAGTGTTTTGCAGTGAGTCATAGAGAACCCAGGGCAGAGTTTAATTTCAAGGCATGAGCAGCAGAAGAAATGCCATGTAAGTGCTCACATCCTACCTGCATGGAAGACTAAGAAAGGCTTTATTTGAAAACATTGTGTTAATCTCCATAAGAAAATGTTAAATGCGCCATGGACAGAACTCTGCCAGATGAAGATAAGCTGTTTTGATAGTCTGAACAAGGGAGCAGATATGTAACTTGCACAAACAAAGTCCAATCTTAAGTGAATATGTATTTGATGTTTGCTAATCCAGAGATCATAGAATGGCAATAACATTTAAAGTTTAGAAGAACGGAAGATACAATTGGCCAATCTGCTGCTTTAGCTGATAAAAAAAAGAAAAATATGGATGTTTTTCTCTTTCTTTTTAAAGCTGTAATGTGACATTCAGATTAAGGAAAAAATAAAGCATAATGTTGGTCAATTTAAAAATGGCAATGTATATACATATATTTTAGAGATGAGCGGATTGATCAGCAGAGAATCGAGTTCAAGTTGAATCTCTTGAAATTTGCGGTTTCATGCAAACCTGAACATTTTGAAATTCGATTAGCGGTTTGCAAAAAATATAAAACTTGCCTGACACTATTTTCTACACTGTTGAAGCATCAAAGAGCAAGTAAATGTCATTTTTAATAGCCTATTCATAATGCCCTGCAGCTGTGACGTATAGCGGACTGCACTGTTCTACAGCCAAATTGGATCAGAGTTGAAAACAGTTGAACTTAACTAATTTTGTGCTGCGGAAATAAATATATTGCTTACATTTTTTGATTGGCTTTAATTTTCAAGATATAGAGTTGGTTGTAATTACTTGGTTGTAATTACTTATGAAACCTTTCATGCAGGCTTATAGAAAAATTGTGTCTATATTCCTTCATCTTCATTATTGCATTGTTAGTACTTAGTCTATTACATCATCTTTTTAGTCTATTGAGTATTTAAGTTCAAGTCCAAAGGGAACAATTAGTACATACAGTATATCAGACCTCTATTTCACTGCAAAAAAATGTTGTACTTATCAAATATATTAAAATATAACCTTTAATAGGTCATTAAAAATACCAGAAAAAAGCAAGAGGTATTCAGCTCCCCCATGCAAGTCCAAAAGCTATGGTTGTAGCATCCGAGCAAGGAAAAGACATCTCCGCTGTAACATGGATGAAGCACCAAACAAAGCAAGATTTCCAGCACCAGGACGTGAATATAAAAACAATACTGCTTTATTCCATAATTTAAAATAGCAAAGGCTGACAATAGACCGGAGAAGAGATCACATGGCAGTAGTGACTGAACGCGTTTCTGGTACTGAGGACTAAGAAACTAGTGTTCGAAACGCGTTCAGTCACTACTGCCGTGTGATCTCTTCTCCGGTCTATTGTCAGCCTTTGCTATTTTAAATTATGGAATAAAGCAATATTGTTTTTATATTCACATCCTGGAGCTGGAAATCTTGCTTAGTTTGGTAATTAAAAATACCACAAATATGTGAGCTAAAATAGAGCAATCATCAACAAAAAATGCTTGAGGAATAACAACAAATGAGCACCAAGGGAGACAGTGCCTCAACCTACTAGGTCGCTATCCTTTCCCTGTCTTACTGCCAAGGTTGACAGCCTATGTGTGCGCAAATTGTGTCCCCACTCACCAAAGTCTGATGCTCCTGGTCCTGTTCATCCCTGGTAAAGGTGACTAGAACCAAGATTATAACACCAAAAGAAATACCAGAATAATTTAACAATTATACAGATTAAATTAATCTGGTCTTGTATAAGGCAAAATTTTCAGCAACTACAGATTCATATCCAAGACAACCACCCTTAGACCCAAAAGCAATCAAGGAAGGGTTAGGACAATCTCTCACCCTAATAATGCACTCCAAAGTCCCAACCTGTCTGCAGAAGTTGGCCCCCCACAATGTGCAAATGGTGCCCCCGCTCCTCAGTGGCTGACTCTTCTGGCCCTGTTCAGCCCTGCTTATTGTGGAAAATAGTACAATTGAAAATCAATATATTACAATTATCAAACCATATTGTGCCATGAAGATATCACAAATACAAATAAAGCACTAAGTGCAGTAAATAGTAGTTGGTAATCTGACATTGATGTGCCCAGTTAGGACAAGACAGTGCATTGTCAAGATAGGGTGATCTAATAAAAATGTGCCTAGTCCACATTATCCACCAAGAATAACTCATGCAAACAAATGATAGCTCATATAAGCAAAGGATACTGATTTCTTATAATGATGCTGTATAACCATAACATTTCATGCTCTATTGCCAAAACACTCAACACGTTTCCCCGCCCTCAGAAAGGTTCATCAGTACTGCATCAGTAGTGATGCAAAATGGCAAATTGATAAAGAAAAGTTTAGATTTCTTAGCACATAGTTTTCCTTATTCATTGCATTCATTGCAAGACTACGTGCTTTCTGTGAATGGCCTATAATGAGATTTAGAGTGCACAATGTACTGTCCATTCCAATGATGTGCCTGATTAATTTGCTATTAGTGATGAGCGAATATACTCGTTACTCGAGATTTACCGAGCACGCCCAGGTGTCCTCTTAGTATTTTTTAGTGCTCGGAGATTTCGTTTTTCTTTCTGCAGCTGAATGATTTACATCTGTTAGCCAGCATAAGAATATGTGGGGGTTGCCTGGTTGCTAGGGAACCCCCACATGTATTTATGCTGGCTAACAGATGTAAATCATTTGGCTGCAGCACTAAAAACTAAAACTTTGAGCACTAAAAAATACTCGGAGGACACCTGAGCGTGATCAGGAAATCTTGAGTAACGAGAATATTCGCTTATCACTATTTGCTATGAATCAAATTTTGGGAGAAAATTCAACTGATTTGGAGAATACAAATGTTAAAAGTCACCAACTTTTTAGAAAGGTAAATATATTTCACCCCTTTCTGACATCGGGCTTAATAGCACGCAGATGTTGGACTTCCACTGTTTGGTGCGGGCTCCGGCACTGAGCCTGCACCTTTCCTGTTCCCCGCAACAACCACAGGTGGAATTACTATCCACCCACGGCTGTTAACTAGTTAACTGTCACTGTCAATCTCTGACAGTGGCATTTAACTCATGTTTCCTGCAAGCGTGCCAGAAATCCCGCCCATCGGTTACCCCAGTCACGTTATCACTGCTCACTAATGGGTCTGCAGCAGACCTCTATCATTATAATAGCCTATCCAGATTGCTATGAGTGCCACTTGATGGTCAGCACTCATAGCAAGTGAGAATTTCTGCTACATACAGGTGATCTGATCACAGCAAATGTCCCCATTTCTGTTAACAAACTTTGGAATTTTTTTCACCACTTAAATAAAAAAGAACGTAGACATGTTTGGTGTCTATAAACTCTCAATGACCTGGAGAATCATAATGGCAGGTCAGTTTTAACATTTAAAACAACTATTGCATTGCACTTTTTTGCAATTTCTTAGCACTTGGATTATTCCCCCCATTTTCTAGTACAAGATATGTTAAAACCAAAGTGGCTCAAAAGTACAACTTGTCCTTCAAAGAACAAGCCCTCACATGGCCATTTTGGCCAAAAAATAAAAAAAGTTATGGCTCGGAAAGAAGGGGAAAAAAATTAAAATGCTAAACCAAAAAATACCTCCGGTTGTTAAGGGGTTAGTATAATTATGTAACGAGGGAACATTCACTATGTGCCAGGATGGGCACTTCCATTATATTCTTATGAGAGAGACATAGTCATATTATGCCATAGTATGCAGCACATTATATGTAACACTTCTTTTGCACTTTGCACACTTATTGTTGCAATTTATATATCTGTACATATTGATATTGTTAGGACTGGCGGAATGCACCAAGTTTAAGATGTAATGGTATTAGGTGCGTTCGCAGTCCGAGGTCCACCGTGCAGGTGAAAACCCTGCTGCTAGTAGAGACGGACGATATGGCGGTACAATGTGAATTACCATTCTGCAAAAAGCATGAAGCGAAAAACAAAAATGGCAATGACAGTAGACAGGTTAGTTTAACTGAAAAAGAAAAACCTCCTACCAAGGCTTGGAATATGGACGTCAGTATCTGAAGCAAGAGCATCTTCACCACCAACACTGATACCAGACATATGGCAGAAGTACCATCAACAACAGGCCATATCTGTTCTCTTTTCCAATTGGTCCTTGTATTAGTGGGGAGAAATTGGAAGGTGTTAAGGAATATTTGGCACATTACATGTCTCAGTCACAGCAGAATGATGATACCTCTGGCAGTGACACTGTCAGTTTGAGGCAGTTGTCTGCATAGAAGAGTCTGCCTGTTCACAAAATACTAAGAAGGATAATTTTTTGAACTTTTTTAAATGAAAAAAACATGAAAAGTCTGTCAGAGCACTGTGTTATTAAATGAACTGTTGGTTACTATTGGGTTACCATTCGTTTCTATGGTCATTTCATTTTAATATTACTAAAGTTTTATTTACATTTGAAAGAATTAAATGAGTTACATACTGTCCAAGAAACCTTAGAGTTTTATAAACATTTCTTGAATTCGGGTTTGAAAAAATTAAATCATCTCTAATCGTTACCCTACATTGCACTGGGACACCTTACTGTAAAACATTAGTCCAAAAGTCTGAATAGTAACAGTAATTTCAACAGAATATTCCTAAGTGTCTACAGAGTATGCATCTAAAATTATGTTAATTACTAAGTTGTCTTAAATGCTTTTAGTCAATGTTACATCTGTAGAAATTTGTAATAGATTGCCCATTGCATTGGGAGGTAATGTCCCTGTAGCGGACAATCATCATAAACTTTTTAGATTGAGTTATAATTAGGCAGAAAATTAGAAATAAACCCACTGGTTTAATTATTTTAATATTTCACCTTGCACTTTCTTGGTTTAATTACAACTCACAACTCAAACAATTATGAAAAGCTGCTTGAGTTTAAGAAATCTTGTCCTTCTTCTGTTATTTGATTCCAGTTATAAGAAACACTTATACAGCTGCGCTAAATTTTACATTATTCATCATGATAATAAAAAACTTTAGAAATGCGCAGTAGTTTTACTTGCAGTTTTGCCTAAATAATGTGGTGAAATCAATCTCTGTCTATCATCTGCTACCTACTACATAAATGTAGAATGCTACCCTTAGATATATTTAATTATTGGTAATTAGCTGGTGCTTACAATTTCAAGATTTTAATATTACACATAAAAAAATATGTAAATTAATGTTTGTGGTTAGCTTCTGCATTATACAGCAAATATGCATCATTACATCTAATAAAGGATTTGGTGTTGCACATGGCTTTTCTACCATTTTTAGGTTTTCAGCTATTTGGTGGCACTTTTTTACTTGATTTAATTTTGGCCAGTAAATGTGCACTCACAAAACTATATTTACCAGTCAATGTTACAGCTATAATGCCACAACCAACTTTGGATCTTTTGATCTGAACTGACGGATTCAAAGGCATATATGAGGATGTTAATTCAGATCGGGAGGCCTGAAGATGAAAGAGGCATTGTGGCCATAACTCAGACCATAACATATGGCTGAGTGAATGCACCTTACGTCCTGATTCCTGATGTCCACCTATATGTCAAGACAGAAATCACAAGGCCACTCTGCCTTTTTTTCTATTTTAATTTGACCTGGATTCATAAGGGTTTTTTTTTCTTGTAAAATGTATATATTTTATTGTTTTTTCACCCCTCTTCCTGGTATAATTCATTAGGTGCTTGCAATTTTTTTTTACTTACGTATACCATGAGATTATTTCCACGTTAGTATTTTTGGTAAATATTTAGCATCAGTATTTACAATACTAACAATTTTTTTCCTTAGTTTCTGCTCCTGGTTTTGGCTTAATAAACAAATAGTTACTTGCCAAAAGGGATCTGTATGAAAGTGGCATTAAACAAATGCCATTTTTTTTCTTTAACGTTGAGGGTTTTGGTAATTAGATCCCATTAAAAGGTCAATGTTTCTTTTTTGTTTGGAAATAAGGACATTTCTGCAATCAGGTTAAGTAGAGTCTGAAAGGTTCTATCTGTTTCTTGCATTACTCAATTGTTCCCTTCCTCCTAGGCCACAAATTTAGATATAATTTCCCATTTTCTGTTTTTTACCATACCTGTATATCTCTTTTCCATTCAATCATGTAATACATGTCAAAGCTCAACCTCATTAACCATTGTAATTCAGTATCAGGAATAAGCAAATCTAGTAAAGTTTGAATTTACCCGTTTGTGTGTTTTTTTGCCAGCAATTTGTTTGTCGGAGAAGTTATTTTCTGCAAACTTAATATCTCTAAATATGCTCTGAGGTTCTTCCAGACCATAGAGCATAATAAATATAAGATATAAAAACAATAACATTTCATTAATTCATCAACTCACGGTGCACCTCTCCTACCTGTCCGCCCTTCAGTGCCACCCCCAAGGTTATGAACACACTGTGACATCGTGAAGCCATGATATCTCTCACACTTGAGCAGAAACCTACCACGCTCCAAAAAACCCTGAAATCTCAACCCAGACCCTTTTTTTAGGTACAAAAAAAGAAGAGGGTGCTGTTCACATTAGATAGTCAGGGGATCTCATGTGTCTGAAGGAATCTGATCATACTTATGATAAAAGAGAAGTTAAGATACTGTCTCCATTCCTTGGTTTTGGAGAAATAGATTGACAAGCATTGCTGAAAGGCCAAAAGCTTTTTTTCCTTTTTAAAGTCAGTGTAAAGAACTTGTAAATAAAAAAACTAAATCAATAATGAAAAATATATCAGTAACTCAATTAAATAGTACGGTATGGCTCAAATATAATTTTAGTTTGTATTGCAAAGTATCTATAATATATCAATGTGTCTACGATGTAAAAAATATTGCATATGTATCAATAAATAAAATATCTATCTATCTATCTAAATATATATATATATATATATATATATATACACATTTATAGAGAGAGAGTGAGAGAATTTACAGCACTTAGTTCTATGTCTCAGTTTACCTCTCCTTGAACCGTAGTCTTTGCAATGACCTTCAGAGCCCTTTCGGTGCCTGATTGCTCCTGCTCTTCTCAGGTATACAGTAGGTTGCATGTAAAACACACAGACCCTTGGGGAAGCATTTTAGGCAAAGCAGTCATTTTCTGTTAGCATCCTGGGTATATTCAGGTCATCTCGTCTTTACATTTTTTTTTTAAACACTTGTTTTATTTTACTGTGTCTCACGCAGACAGAGCAAGCTTTGCAGAATAATTTTGAATCTGTGATTTTATTGTGAAATTTGTTCAGAATCCTTTAACACTTCACTGTAGCAGATAAAAAATAACTATAGGAAACCAAGCTCAGTTTATTATTAAGGAATCAAAAAATTTAGTTACAATATATATTTTTTTCATTTTGACCTATTTTCCTTGAAATTATTTCTGTTTCCTTAATATGTTGTAGAATGCCTCACTCTATTTTTTCCTAGCCTTTCTGTCAAGGTGTCTGGTACTTTTGAATGCAAACAATTTGCTTCTTTTGTGTTTAGTTAAGTGCCAAAAATACCAGAAAGTCAATGAGGTCCATCCGTTTTCTGTTGAATCTACTGAAAAACAGTTATGGCATATTAGTCATTGCTCTGTGATAAACAGAGGATGACTCACCAATGTGAACACAGCCTTTTTAATGTAGAGGATTTAATCCCCTTTCTGACCTCGGACGGGATAGTACGTCCGAGGTCAGATCCCCTGCTTTGATGCAGGGCTCTGCGGTGAGCCCGCATCAAAGCCGGGACATGTCAGCTGTTTTGAACAGCTGACATGTGCCCGTAATAGGCGCGGGCAGAATCGCAATCTGTCCGCACCTATTAACTAGTTAAATGCCGCTGTCAATCGCAGACAGCGGCATTTAACTACCGCTTCCGGCCGGGCGGCCGGAAATGACGTCATCGCCGACCCCCGTCACATGATCGGGGGTCAGCGATGCATCAGGATGATAACCATAGAGGTCCTAGAGACCTCACAGCACACAGCACAGCACACCTGCATTTCTGCTACATAGCAGCGATCAGCAGATCGCTGCTATGTAGCAGAGGCGATCGTGCTGTGCCTGCTTCTAGCCTCCCATGGAGGCTATTGAAGCATGGCAAAAGTAAAAAAAAAAAGTAAAAAAAATGTGAAAAAAATAAAAAAATATAAAAGTTTAAATCACCCCCCTTTCACCCCAATCAAAATAAATCAATAAAAAAAAATCAAATCTACACATATTTGGTATCACCGCGCTCAGAATCGCCCGATCTATCAATTAAAAAAAAGCATTAACCTGATCGCTAAACGGCGTAGCGAGAAAAAAATTTGAAACGCCAGAATTACGTTTTTTAGGTCGCCGCGACATTGCATTAAAATGCAATAACGGGCGATCAAAAGAACGTATCTGCACAAAATGCTATCATTAAAAATGTCATCTCGGCATGCAAAAAATAAGCCCTCAACCGACCCCAGATCACGAAAAATGGAGACGCTATGGGTATCGGAAAATGGCGCAATTTTTTTTTTTTTTAGCAAAGTTTGGAATTTTTTTTCATCACTTAGATAAAAAATAACCTAGTCATGTTAGGTGTCTGTGAACTCGTACTGACCTGGAGAATCATAATGGTAGGTCAGTTTTTGCATTTAGTCAACCTAGCAAAAAAGCCAAACAAAAAACAAGTGTGGGATTGCACTTTTTTTGCAATTTCACCGCACTTGGAATTTTTTTCCCATTTTCTAGTACACGACATGCTAAAACCAATGATGTCGTTCAAAAGTACAACTCGTCCCGCAAAAAATAAGCCCTCACATGGCCAAATTGACGGAAAAATAAAAAAGTTATGGCTCTGGGAAGGAGGGGAGTGAAAACGAACATGGAAAAACGAAAAATCCCAAGGTCATGAAGGGGTTAATTATAAGACAATCCAGTAACAGACGTATTACTACTCTATCCTTAATAAGAAGAGCGTGCATGTGCTTTCGAGGGTCAGAAGAAAATAGTTGTCAACCAAACAAGTATTCACTAACTTTATTCCATTTTGCATATTTATAAATATTTGATCTATTTGTCATGTATATTTTTAAACTAATATTTTTTATTAATTTCGCTAAGAAATTACAAGGTGAAAAAACTGGAACAACAATAAAGTACAGTAAGGTTTTCACAAAGTTACAGTGAGGAAACCAAAGACAATGGTACTCACCTGGCAAGGTTGTGTGACCACACAGTCACTTAAAGGCTTGGGGCTCCTACAGACCCTCAAATTGAAATAAACTGAAAAAGAATAAAAGGATTAATTCTGTGCCACCCGTAGATCAAGGACAGAGGATAAATCAGTATCCAAAAATGCGGTTTATTTGTCAAAGCGTTTAAAAGTTCTAAACTTCTTCATCAGGGCAAACCACAGTGTGTTTTGTCCTGATGAAGAAGTTTTGAACTTTGAAACACATTGACGTCATTTCTGGATACTTCTACTATCCTCCGTCCTTGAGCTACAGGTTGTGAAAAATTAACCCTTTCATTTCATTTCAGTTGACTGTAAACAATGATGACATATCTTCTCTGCAATTATTTTTGGAATGGCACAGTCAGCAATATAAATCTGACCAAGATCGGATTGCAGTGCTCGGGCTGACTGCGTTTCTCCCGACCTAAGTATGACAGCTGCATAGAAATATTTGAAGTTCTGACACTTTGTTGGGAAAACTGCTGGCCAGTCTATGCACTGTGATCTGATCTCGGTCTGATTTATATGGCCATCTAACTATGCCGGAAATATCCCAATAGTGTTCACTGCCACTTCACCGTCTTCCCCCATGCTACAGTCCAGATATATTTCTGACATTGTTTGTCAGACCATTGAAACATCATTTGCACATAATCTTCCTTGTTTTCACTGTGGTCTTCCAATAAAACCTCATTTTTCTCTCCCAGTGTATATTTTTACCTTGCATTTTATGACTTAGTTCACTGGTGATATTAGCTTGTCATTTCTGTTCTTTTGGAAACAGGAAATTTGCTGCAATTTCCAACCCAGCTTTCAATGCTGAAAATGAGCTCAGCAGAGAAATGTTCAAAAATCAATGTGCGGAATGTATTTAAGAAGTGTCTGATTTACCAGCTCTTGAAAATGTTTCAAGGAGAACAACTTTTTTTCTGTTTTTTTTATTGTATAATATTTGGACAGATAGATATTGGTATTTATGCCTAACATCAAATATTCTCTATTCTTAATCTGTGTTATTTCCCTGCATAGGATCTGTGCAATGTCTTTGGTACTGCATAAATAATGGAAATCATTTATTTACGGCTAATCGCACATCTGGACACAAACTCACATAACGACACTTTATATTTACAGCAAGAGAACCGTTCTACTGTTTAGCTACCACACGCTATTATTATAATATTTTACATTTATTGCAAGAACAATCACTGGGGATTTCCACAGCCTGCATTGTGTTCTCTTATTTTATTATGCACTGTCTTAAATGTTTTTATTAAGACACAACTACACAATGGAAATGAAAAAGGAATATTCTAGATTGCATTTTTGCAAACTGCTCAGCTACTGAAAAAATAAAGAAATAAAAATGACATAACTTCTCTTTCTGATTGCAATTGAGCAATAGCTAGAATATTTTTAGAAGATTGAGAAACACAAAATATATCAATATAAGCTCTCCACCATCAGTTACACAGTAGAATAAGGCAGAATGGTACACGATAATTGAAGACAACATTTGAATTACTGAGCGACATAAAACCTGTTCGATACATCAGGAAGATGTATTTGTTCTTTATATTTTCCATTACTTTTGAAGCTTCCTTCTGCTTTTGTTCAAAAGTAAAATGCACCAATAACTGATAACCACTGGATAGTGGTCCATCTTCTAAAACTCATTCCGATAGTAAGAATGGAGCACCAGTTGAGCATGAGCATTGCCACAACATTCATTCTCAACTGATAACCACTAGATAGGTAGTGGTCCATCATCTAACACTCATTCAGATAGTATGAATGGAGCTCCAGTGGAGCATGAACATTGCCACAACATTCATTCTCAACTGATAACCACTAGATAGGTAGTGGTCCATCATCTAACACTCATTCAGATAGTATGAATGGAGCTCCAGTGGAGCATGAACATTGCCGCAACATTCATGCTCATCTGATAACCACTAGATATGTAGTGGTCCTTCATCTAACACTCATTCCGATAGTATGAATGGAGCTCCAATGGAGCATGAATATTGCCACAACATTCATACTCATCTGATAACCACTAGATATGTAGTGGTCCTTCATCTAACACTCATTCCGATAGTATGAATGGAGCTCCAGTTGAGCATGGACATTGCCACAACATTCATTCACAACTGATAACCACTAGATAGATAGTGGTCCATCTTCTAAGACTCATTCCGATAGCATGAATGGAGCACCAGTTGAGCATGGACATTGCCACAACATTCATTTTCTGGAATTGCTGGAGACAGCCAAGCATTGTGCATCAATAAGTCTACATGTAGGAAACAGACAGTAGGGTGATAAACTTTGGAGGGAAAGTGGGTAAATGCGGGTTACTCTTGCCTGGTGGAGTTGTGACAGGTACTAATGCTATGTAGACAAGAAGAAAAACAGCTGTTTCTGTCACATTACTGGAGAATAAATCCTCAAGGAAATGTTGGATCCAATGATTGGATGAAACACAAAGTTGGCTATACTACTGGAATAAATCGATTCTTCAACAATAATGATGATAAAAGGGTTTTCTATACACTATGAGTTTCAACACAGTAGCAGCGTCTTTATGAAGTAAAAAAACAAATGTGTTTCATCCAGTGGGATACTAACATTGTACATGATTATCTCCAGCATTCCATTGAGAAGGCAACACCATTAGCTACATTCTAGTAGGGGACAGAAGTCCTCTGTTCTGGTAATCGGTGAATATTTCATCAGAGACCTCATAAATCTACTAGAACAGATGGTAAATTCTTCAGACTGTCATAACACTTTTGGTTTATGGTTGTGTAAAAAGGACATAGAATGGTAAGACAAGAAAAACTCTAGCCCAATAAAATATGAAATGAAATTAATTTGGATCTATTTAAAGTTAATAAATTCTACCAAAGTCTAAAGCCTATAACTATGAATCAAACAAATTATTACGGTACTGAAAAAAATAGCGATCACCACTAGTCATAAATTTCTAAATAGTTACTTATTACAGTAATCTACTGCATATTTAGCTCAAACATCTCTGACATTGAGAACTAATATATAATCCTAAGCTCTGGGAACCGAATAGCAAAAGACATGACATGTTCATATTAAAAAAAATGTCAATTTATACAGCTGTGATATGTCAATATTTAAAAAAGTTAATTATTTCGGTAGCTCATTCCTCTCGGGGCAATTTACATCAGTTTGTCTACTATTACTGTCAATCAACATTTATTAAGATATTAAGTGGCCCCCATGCTTTTTATTAGATGTTAGTTTAAACTTCCTCTACATGAAAAGTGCTCAGGGAAATATTGTTACATTTTAAAGTCCTTTGCTCCTTGAATGATGCTAGTAGTAGATCTATAAATGGGAACATTTTTTAAAGGGATATTGAATTCTTCTTGAATTTTATAAAGAAACTTATTCTCCGTTATACGGAATGTTTGTAATTAGCTTTATGCCTACTCAGCAAAATGGTGGCCAAGTATGCTATTTTTCTGAACCGTGAAGGGCCAAAAAAAAAGCTAAAAATACCCCAAAAATAATATACTCACTTCACTGGTCATCTATATGGCTGCCACTGCTGCACACTGTCCAGCATCAGGTCCACCATGTCTATTCTTTCCATTGTAGCATACTGCATCTCTGGTGTCTTCATACTAGGCCTGGATTTCTGGCCATGACCAGGCCTCGGACAACCTTGGGCTCTTTAAGATCACAATGTATTTTATAATAACATGATAACACAATGTGTGTTGCTTGTTATACATAGACATCCAAGGCCTGGTCATGACTGAAAGTCCCTAACTAGAGTGAAGAGACCAGACAGAAGGCAGAGTAGGACCAGACAGAAGGCATCGAGCAGCAGGGGAAACCAGACAGGTGAGTATTTGGTGAGTATTCATTTACTTTTTGTTTAAAAAATGCTACATTTATTAACATCTGAGGTCTGGAGAGATAATAAGGAACATTCAACTCACAGAGAATGGCTTAGCTGAAAATCAAAATTCTCAGGAAAATGTTTACAGTTTGGAGAATCTGAATTTTGTCAGATCCACTCATCACTATATAGATCATATGCTTTATTTATCTGTACAATACAATATTAGCATGGAAAGAACACAAATCTCTACAAATTGTGCTTGTATAAAAATGTAATAAATGGTGCAAAACATTGTAGTTCTGAACTCTACAAACATGAAATGTATTACTGGAAAAATACACATATAGAAAAAATAATGTGCTTACAAAGATATTGAACATGAGGACATTAAAAATCATTAACTGGTCATTGGCTGATAAGAAAATAAAGACAATAGCAAAAACTGTATTTTGCCTGCTTCCTATGCTTCCACACATATTTCATGCTTACATTTGTTTCATAGTTGGTGTCTATTTCAGCTCTTAGAGGGTTAAACATTAAAGAAGCAACTTTACATGCAGCTATTTACTACTTGCAAAAAAATTATATACTGCTGTTGTTTTTGTTTTCTCATCCGCCAATGACCAGCTACTGTTTTTTTAATATCTTTATGTTCAATTTTTTGGCAAACACATTATTTTTTTCTATATGCACATTTTTTTTAGTAATGCATTTGATGCTTGGATGTGTTGCGGCTGTCAAACAGCCATGAGAAATGCATCTGCCAAGACTCGACAATATTTTACGAGCACGCCGAAGATACTGGGTTAGCACACGAGCATGGTCAGATAGCGTCTTATCCAACCATGTTCGCTCATCGCTGTTGGATAGCCATTTTTAGGTGGCTCAGATATAGTTCCTAAAAGCAAGATTTAAATAACGCAATTCCAAAGTAACAACACCTAAAAGCTGTAAAATATAATAACATTTAAATATCAGGAACAAAAAAAGTGCAAAAAACTGTCTGCGAATCAGATATCAATAAGCATTCCATTAAAATGTCATAGAATTGTAAATCCCTCCAATTATACGTGAATTTAGCATAATTATACCTCCAATATGTCAGACAACATCATCCACAATTGTGCAATATTGCAATATATATTGTTATAAGCATAACATGATATAATATGGAGAAATGTAGCGCTAACACGACATAAGAAAGGTGTCATTTATGTAACTACTGGTGACATTTCCAAGTAATGCCAGAAAAGTTACTCTTAAGTAATTTATATTTGCTTTCAGACTCCCAGAGAGAGATTACTGCCTTAGAAATTATAATGTACCCTTTTTAAAGATGTAATTATAATGCTCCGCTCTGGATAGATTTCAGATAACTAAAAAGGAAACCTGTCAGTAGATGTTTAAATATACGGAATTACAACAATCATACAATGATTAGCAGAAACTGCAGGATTTAGACCCAGAACTAATGGAACATTATACTGTATAGTTACAGACTCCGGTAAATAAACAATATTGCTTAATTGATGTGTTGTAAAATAATAATTAAATTTAACACAATGATTTTACAATTGTTGATTAGATGCAAATAACAGATTTCAAACCAAAGAGCTAAAGGTAGCCATGTAGTTATTCCTTTCGACCACTGCATTGCATGCACCATTGGTCTGGAGGAGTGCCCATGTATCCTCACAGGTGAGAGCACAAAAGACAGCTGCCAGACACTTCTGCCATCAGCATTTTTCCTTTAAGAACAAATGATCAGGCATATTGATATTTATCATGGCTGATCCTTTTTTCCCACTGTTATCTGTTTAGCAAATGTTGGTTGTACATCTGAAACACATTTGATGGTGAGTCGATCCGACCAAAATCGGTGAGTTCTGCCAATGGTAGGTTAATATGTATGGCGTTCTTAAGCACAGTAGCAAAAGATAAATTTAAACACAATTTTCAGACAAGAATATTGTACATAAAAAATGCTATGTTACTTTATACTAACCAACAACAAGACCGGTCTTTTTTTGTTTGTAGACTATACACCCAATTCATCAGTTCCATCAATTTTCTCACCGGTCTTGATGAGAAAGCATGGTACAAGGATGTATGCACTACCATTAGTATTGTGCCAGAAATATATACTGCCTCTATTGCTAGTTAATATATAGTATGTAGTATATGTTATGGTATGTTAGTAAGCATCATTTATTACAAGCAAATGATTTTAGGTGTCAAGCTCCCACCGCTGCATAGGGGGAATCTCGAAACATGTCCTCTGTGGTCTCCAATTCTTCCTCAGCCGCAGAGGAGCCTGCTCAGCAGAGACGTTGGTCACAGCATCTTGCTCAAGCTGATGCTGTGCGTCTGGTTACTGCTACCATCCCAGGTCTTGGTGCCGAGATCTCCATCTGCAACTGCGCCGCATCCGTGGCCATTTTCCTGAAGACATTGCATAGAGGCAGGCGTGAATGGAAATCTGCACCGAGTGAGAAGCAAGAAACTGGACATCAGACCACGGAAGAAGAATGGCGGCTGCCATATGCCACAGGGCTAATGCTCGCTGCTCTACCAATACCATTCATCACCACGGTACCACCAGCGCACATCGCATGGCCACCACACCACAACCACAACACCCCCAGCTCCGGGCCCACAGCATCATTAAGAACAGTGTTCGGTTTGTAATACGCACCCCCATTTTCCCCCTAATTTTGGGGATCATAAAAGTGCATCTTATAATCCGAAAAATATTGTAAATCACAAGCCAGATTTTTTTTAACACTAATTGGAATTATAACACTATGGCTTATACTTCATTGGTTCCTTATGTACCATCTTACAGACAGGTGGAAGAGACTTCAGCACTATAGTGTTGTGGTCCGTTATAATACGTTTCTGAAGAAGAATATGGTGAAAGTGATTTAGTGGCCAAGTGTCTCCTGATCGGAACATCTGAACCCAATGGAAACCCCTATGGGGGATTCTGAAGAGTCAAGTGAACTGCATATGCTATACCTACATATATATCACTATAATTATATACTACATTTATTTATATACAGTATGTAGTAGTTTTTTCTCTGCTAGTAAATATTAATGTATACAACATATTCTGTATTGGTATATAGTAATTAGTGATGAGCGAGTGTACTCGCTGCTCGGGTTTTCATCAAAGCAGGGAATCTGACCTCACACGTACTATCCTGTCTGAGGTCAGAAAGGGGTTAATGAGTGATTAACCATTGTCCACCTACACACAAAGCGATAGTAGACATTATCCTACCATATTTACTAATGAGGTCTGTTCTCACTTCCCGAAAACTATAGCAACACAGAAGCAAAAAGCTTCCAAAATTATATAATTCTGTTGAATCAGAAGTGACGGCATTAACGAATGCAAACAGTTTCAATGTTTCTTACTTTCTTGTATACTGAAAGCACTCGCGGTGTGGGACCTCACTTCCTGTGTCTTGACTCTCACTTAGCCATGTTTATTATTCTTTTATTCTTACCCTCGTTTTATATGAGAGCATGAAAATGGTCTTATGGTAAGTTATATATATACATATATACATAGGTAGTACAGACCAAAAGTTTGGACACACCTTCTCATTTAAAGACTTTTCTTTATTTTTATGACTATGAAAATGGTACATTCACACTAAAGGCATCAAAACTATGAATTAACACATGTGGAATTATATACTTAACAAAAAAGTGTGAAACAACTGAAAATATGTCTTATATTCTAGGTTCTTCAAAGTAGCCACCTTATGCTTTGATGACTGCTTTGCACACTCTTGGCATTCTCTTGATGAGCTTCAAGAGGTAGTCACCGGGAATGGTCTTCCAACAATCTTGAAGGAGTTCCCAGAGATGCTTAGCACTTGTTGGCCCTTTTGCCTTCACTCTGTGGTCCAGCTCACCCCAAACCATCTCGATTGGGTTCAGGTCTGGTGACTGTGGAGGCCAGGTCATCTGGCGTATCACCCCATCACTCTCCTTCTTGGACAAATAGCCCTTACACAGCCTGTAGGTGTGTTTGGGGTCATTGTCCTGTTGAAAAATTAATGATGGTCCAACTAAACGCAAACCGGATGGAATAGCATGCCGCTGCAAGATGCTGTGGTAGGCATGCTGGTTCAGTATGCTTTCAATTTTGAATAAATCCTCAACAGTGTCACCAGCAAAGCACCCCCACACCATCACACGTTCTCCTCCATGCTTCATGGTGGGAACCAGGCATGTAGAGTCCATCCATTCACCTTTTCTGCGTCGCACAAAGGCACAGTGGTTGGAACCAAAGATCTCAAATTTGGACTCATCAGAAAAAAGCACAGATTCCCACTGGTCTAATGTCCATTCCTTGTGTTGTTTAGTCCAAACAAGTCTCTTCTGCCTGTTGCCTGTCCTTAGCAGTGGTATCCTAGCAGCTATTTTACCACAAAGGCCTGCTGCACAAAGTCTCCTCTTAACAGTTGTTGTAGAGATGTGTCTGCTGCTAGAACTCTGTGTGGCATTGACCTGGTCTCTAATCTGAGCTGCTGTTAACCTGCAATTTCTGAGGCTGGTGATTCGGATAAACTTATCCTCAGAAGCAGAGGTGACTCTTGGTCTTCCTTTCCTGGAGCGGTCCTCATGTGAGCCAGTTTCTTTGTAGTGCTTGATGGTTTTTGCCACTGCACATGGGGACACTTTCAAAGTTTTCCCAATTTTCAAGACTGACTGACCTTCATTTCTTAAAGTAATGATGGTCACTCATTTTTCTTTAGTTAGCTGTTTTTTTCTTGCCATAATACAAATTCTAACAGTCTATTCAGTAGGACTATCAGCTGTGTATCCACCAGACTTCTGCACAACACAACTGATGGTCCTAAACCCATATATAAGGCAAGAAATCCCACTTATTAAACCTGATAGGACATGCCTTTGAAGTGAAAACCATTCCCGGCGACTACCTCTTGAAGCTCATCAAGAGAATGCCAAGAGTGTGCAAAGCAGTCATCAAAGCAAAAGGTGGCTACTTTGAAGAACCTAGACTATAAAACATATTTTCAGTTGTTTCACACATTTTTGTTAATTATATACTTCAACATGTGTTAATTCATAGTTTTGACATCTTCAGTGTGAATGTACAATTTTCATAGTCATGAAAATACAGAAAAATCTTTAAATGAAAAGGTGTGTCCAAACTTTTGGTCTGTACTATATATATATATCTAATATATAATTGCCTAGAATACTACTTCCTGCAATTTGTGCCAACTTCCTGTCCGGAGCTAATGTCCGGAGCTAATGTCCGGAGATAATGTCCGGAGCTAATGTCTGGAGATAAGTGACGTCAACAGTGTCCAGTGTCTGATTGGTTGCCGCCTGCTGCGAGCGACCAATCAGAAACGTGCCGTACTGTGACACACTCCGCCCGCCATTTTGGTGTGATTTTTGAATTTTTACCTCACAGCAAGTTTCTACTGCGTGGAGACGGGCCCAGTGACGTTGCTCTTCAAGCTCCTGCCGAATTTCGTCAAAAAAATGATAATACCATTTACCAAAACTATATATATTTAGTTGTGAAGTGGTTCAGTGACATTTTCACACCAATTTGAACTTTTGTTTGGTGTTTTCTCCATATACTGCCTATTATTCACTGACTGTTAGGCCGGCTTCACACTTGCGAGTTTTATGGACGTAAGAGCGCAGAAACTACGTCCGTAAAACTCGCAAAAAATATGGCACAATTATTCTCTATGCCCCTGCTCCTATCTGCCGTATTTTACTGATCAGTATTATACGGCTTTCTACGGCCGTACAAAATCGCAGCATGCTGCGTTTTTCACCGTACTGCGCAAGAAATACGCCAATGAAAGTCTATGGAAGCGTGAAAAATACGGATTACACACGGACACGCAGTGTGACTTGCGAGAAATACGCAGCGCTGTTAGAGAGAAAAGCCGGTAATTCAGTGCGGTGTACAGTAAAATCACACTGATAGCTTACAGTAGAATAGGTAGAATAAATGTATACACATAGAATAGGTATATATATATATATATATATATATGTCAGTGAGACACATATATGTATATATATTAATATTTATTCCAGCGCTATACAGCTTGAAAGCCGGTAATTCAATTACCGGCTTTTTCTTTCTCCTTCCTAAAACCCGACATGATTTGAGACATGGTTTACATACAGTAAACCATGTCTTCTCTCCATTTTTTTTGCAGATTCCACACTACTAATGTCAGTAGAGTGTATCTGCAAAATTTGGCCGTTCTAGCTCTTAAAATAAAGGGTTAAATGGTGGAAAAAATTGGCGTGGGCTCCCGCGCAATTTTCTCCGCCAGAGTAGTAACGCCAGTGACTGAGGGCAGATATTAATAGCCTGGAGAGGGTCCATGGTTATTGGCCCCCCCCTGGCTAAAAATATCTGCCCCCAGCCACCCCAGAAAAGGCACATCTGGAAGATGCGCCTATTCTGGCACTTGGCCACTCTCTTCCCATTCCCGTGTAGCGGTGGGATATGGGGTAATGAAGGGTTAATGCCACCTTGCTATGGTAAGGTGACATTAAGCCTAATTAATAATGGAGAGGCGTCAATTATGACACCTATCCATTATTAATCCAATTGTAGTAAAGGGTTAAATAAAACACAAACACATTATTTAAAATTATTTTAATGAAATAAAAACAATGGTTGTGGGAGTATTTTATTCTACGCCCAATCCAGTCACTGAAGACCCTCGTTCTGTGAAAGAAAAAACATAATAAACCAACAATATACTTACCCTCCGCAGATCTGTAACGTCCAACGATGTAAATCCTTCTGAAGGGGTTAAAACCTTTTGCAGCAAGGAGCTTTGCTAATGCAATGCTGCTCCTCGCTGCAAAACCCCGGGGAATGAGTCTAAATATAGATCAATGAGCTATATTTAGCCTGGGAGCTTTCTAGGTAAGTTCCCACGATCTATGAACATCCAGCAGAGGGCGCCTCACCGCAAATGAAGCTAAATATAGCTCATTGATCTATATTTAGACTCATTCCCCGGGGTTTTGCAGCGAGGAGTAGCATTGCATTAGCAAAGCTCCTTGCTGCAAAAGGTTTTAACCCCTTCAGAAGGATTTACATCGTTGGACGTTACAGATCTGCGGAGGGTAAGTATATTGTTGGTTTATTATGTTTTTTCTTTCACAGAACGAGGGTCTTCAGTGACTGGATTGGGCGTAGAATAAAATACTCCAACAACCATTGTTTTTATTTCATTAAAATAATTTTAAATAATGTGTTTGTGTTTTATTTAACCCTTTACTACAATTGGATTAATAATGGATAGGTGTCATAATTGACGCCTCTCCATTATTAATTAAGCTTAATGTCACCTTACAATAGCAAGGTGGCATTAACCCTTCATTACCCCATATCCCACCGCTACACGGGAATGGGAAGAGAGTGGCCAAGTGCCAGAATAGGCGCATCTTCTAGATGTGCCTTTTCTGGGGTGGCTGGGGGCAGATATTTTTAGCCAGGGGGGCCAATAACCATGGACCCTCTCCAGGCTATTAATATCTGCCCTCAGTCACTGGCGTTACTACTCTGGCGGAGAAAATTGCGCAGGAGCCCACGCCAATTTTTTCCGCCATTTAACCCTTTATTTTAAGAGGTAGAACGGCCAAATTTTGCAGATACACTCTACTGACATTAGTAGTGTGGAATCTGCAAAAAAAATGGAGAGAAGACATGGTTTACTGTATGTAAACCATGTCTCAAATCATGTCGGGTTTTAGGAAGGAGAAAGAAAAAGCCGGTAATTGAATTACCGGCTTTCAAGCTGTATAGCGCTGGAAAAAATATTAATATATATACATATATGTGTCTAATGACATATATATATATATATATATATAGACAGTATATATATATTTTTTTTTCTTTTTGGGACACATGGATCATTTCTATAGCGGTATGTTGGTTTTGCAAGCCTGCGAGAAAACCACGCAGTACGGATGCCATACGGATTACATACGGAGGATGCCATGCGCAAAAAACGCTGACACACCCTGCCTACGGAGGAGCTACGGACCACTATTTTCGGGACATTTCAGCGTATTACGGCCGTAATATACGGACCGTATTTTCATACGCTGAGTGTGAAGCCGGCCTTATACTGAGAGACTGCCGTTTATTAACCTCTTCTTTGCCACATTGGGTATATTGCTCTATTATTTGCCACATAAGGACATTGTCCATTATTGCCCAGCAATTTCTCTGCAATATAAACTGCCTATTTATTAATATCTGCATTCCTGCAAAGAACTATTGCCTATTATTAACTGGCTATTTTCCTACTACCTGACATTGTTCTTAAGCAAAGAACCGTTGTTGTGGCATTTGCCACAACACGCAAAGTTGTCGTCTGATGTCTTTCATCCCTCCCCTCATAAGCATGTTCATGGATCCTGTGTAACTGTACCTTAAATAACAAGAATTGTCAAGAGCTGGTGAGTGCAGCCATTTTTTGTTCTTTCTTACTATTATTTATTAATTGTATTATTTTTACATTTGAATAAATAAAGTATATATGGATTCTAGACTTCCGATTCTTTAGAATCGGGCTGCCATCTAGTATATATATATATATATATATATATATATATATATATATACAGTACATATATATATATTATTTAACCAATTGGGCCTCATTCCCTGCTCAGTCTGCTGTTTATTTCTTTTCATAGATAGCACAATAACATATTACATTACAATAATAATAATAATTTTTATTTATATAGCGCCAACATATTCCGCAGCGCTTTACAAATTATAGAGGGGACTTGTACAGACAATAGACATTACAGCATAACAGAAATACAGTTCAAAACAGATACCAGGAGGAATGAGGGCCCTGCTCGCAAGCTTACAAACTATGAGGAAAAGGGGAGACACGAGAGGTGGATGGTAACAATTGCTTTAGTTATTCGGACCGGCCATAGTATAAGGCTCGGGTGTTCAAGTAAAGCTGCATGAACCAGTTAACTGCCTAAGTATGTAGCAGTACAGACACAGAGGGCTATTAACTGCATAAAGTGAATGAGACCATGATGCGAGGAACCTGATTGTTTTTTTTTTTTGTTTTTTTTATAAATAGGCCACACAGGGATCGTTAGGTTAATGCATTGAGGCGGTAGGCCAGTCTGAACAAATGAGTTTTTAGGGTACGCTTAAAACTGTGGGGATTGGGGATTAATCGTATTAACCTAGGTAGTGCATTCCAAAGAATTGGCACAGCACGTGTAAAGTCTTGGAGACGGGAGTGGGAGGTTCTGATTATTGAGGATGCTAACCTGAGGTCATTAGCGGAGCGGAGGGCACGGGTAGGGTGGTAGACTGAGACCAGAGAGGAGATGTAGGGTGGTGCTGAGCCATGGAGTGCTTTGTGGATGAGGGTAGTAGTTTTGTACTGGATTCTGGAGTGGATGGGTAGCCAGTGTAATGACTGGCACAAGGTAGAGGCATTGGTCTTTAAAGCCACTGAAATATATGTATTTTTTCCATTCTGATTAGCCGCACAATAATTAAAGTGGACACATGTTCTACTCTGGCTGTGTTTGCAGACAAAATTCGCCACTATAAGTAAAAGTATCTGCAAGAAACACAAACAGCACACGGGTGCTCTTTTTTCACTGATTCTTTTCTAGGAGACTTTTGATAAAAAATGAATCTGATAAATTTTGACCATAGGGAACAGATGACAGACAAATAACAAAAATGGGAGCAGAGAATGCAAACAGACGGTAAGCAGAAAATACATAAAAAATGGTCAGGTGAACACAAAACAAACACTAATTTATTTTTCTGGGAATTTCTGTGACTTAGCCAATGTTTCAGTATAGAAAATTAATGTATTTTTAGTGGGGAACTGAGATTCAGGTTCATTGGCAACTAGTAATTTGAAGGGGTCACAACTCATCTGACGGACCACTTTTACTAGAAGGGACATGGTTCAACTGTATGGATGACTGTGCTTGAAAATGCAGCTTAATCTTTTTAACATGAATTAAACAGAGATACTGGACCAGGCGCAACTGCACAAGTACTAGAGTGCATTTGGTACTGTGCCTATATGTAAAATGTTAGCTCTCCTCCTTTCGCATAATCCTCTGGGGGGTTTGGGGTCAAAACCCATCAATCGATTTGCAATTAGTGCAAAAGTTCAGAAAAACAGATTTAAAGAATTAACAATCATGAAAGATAAATACACTTATTTTTGTATTATTATTTTTACTGCTAAAATGCCAAATCTGCTCTAAAAGCTCCCACTGGATGAACATATTGTACACTGAGTGATATAAGCTGTTCTAACTTAGACTATTAGGGGAAATTGACCATAAGATAAAATCATTACATTAAGTCTAAAAAAAATCTTTAATTATAAAATATATAAACATAAAAAACATTACCTTCTTTTATTTTGCAGGAATTAATGGAGAAACAAAAGATTCTTTATTCTAATATTTGATTAATATCTTACGCAGCAAACGCCTTACATGAAACAAGAATATTAAAATTTTACAAGAAGACTCGCAGCAAGTGGTAAGGAAAGCATGAAGATAAATCAAATCCTGTTTCTTGCCATGCTGTGAAACGTCTGCTGGTTTTTAATCATCCTGATGTGCCAAATGTAAATTCCATCAAAGAAGAAGTTTGGTAAATATTAAACTTTTCATGGCAACTATACATATATGACATGCATATATTTATTATAGCTACAGCATATGTATATACAGTAAAGTTTGGACACAGCTTCTCATTTAAAGATTATTCTGTATTTTCATGACTATGAAAATTGTATATTCACACTGAAGGCATAAAAACTATGAATTAACACATATGGAATAATATACTTAACAAAAAAGTGTGAAACAACTGAAATTATGTCTTATATTCCAGGTTCTTCAAAGTAGCCACCATTTGCTTTGATGACTGCTTTGCAAACTATTGGCATTCTCTTGATGAGCTTCAAGAGGTAGTCACCGGTAATGGTTTTCACTTCAAAGGTGTGTCCTATCAGGTTTAATAAGTGGGATTTCTTGCTTTATAAATGAGGTTAGGACCATCAGTTGTGTTGTGCAGAAGTCTGGTGGATACACAGCTGATAGTCCTACTAAGTAGACTGTTAGAGTTTGTATTATGGCAAGAAAAAAGCAGCTAAGTAAAGAAAAATGAGTGGCCATCATTACTTTAAAAAATGATGGTCAGTCAATCCGAAAAATTGGGAAAACTTTGAAAGTGTCCCCAAGTGCAGTTGCAAAAACCATCAAGTGCTGCAAAGAATCTGGCTCACATGAGGACCTCCCGAGAAAAGGAAGACCAAGAGTCAACTCTGCTTCTGAGGATAAGTTTATCCGAGTCACCAGCCTCAGAAATCGCAGGTTAACAGCAGCTCAGATTAGAGACCAGGTCAATGCCACACAGACTTCTAGCAGCACACACATCTCTACCACAACTGTTACGAGGAGACTTTGTGCAGCAGGCCTTCATATTAAGAAAGCTGCTAGGAAACCACTGCTAAGGACAGGCAATAAGCAGAAGAGTCTTTTTTTGGCTAAAGAACGCAAAAAATGGACATTATACAAATGGAAATCTGTGCCTTTGTCTGATGAGTCCAAATTTAAGATTTTTGGTTCCAACCACCGTGTCTTTGTGCAACCCAGAAAAGGTGAACGGATGGACTCTACATGAGTGGTTATTACAATGAAGCATGGAGGAGGAAGTGTGATGGTGTGGGGGTGCATTTCTGGTGACACTGTTGTGGATTTATTCAAAATTGAAGGCATGCTGAACCAGCCTGGCTACCACAGCATCTTGCAGCGGCATGCTATTCCATCCGGTTTGCGTTTAGTTTGACCATCATTTATTTTTCAACAGGACAATGACCCCAAACTCACCTCCAGGCTGTGTAAGGGCTATTTGACCAAGAAGGAGAGTGATGGAGTGCTATGCCAGATGACCTGGCCTCCACAGTCACCAGACGTGTGCCCAATCTAGACAGCTTGGGGTGCGCTGGACCGCAGGGTGAAGGTAAAAGGGCCAACAAGTACTAAACATTTCTCGGAACTCCTTCAAAATTATGGGAAGACCATTTCCGGTGATTACCTCTTGAAGCTCATCAAGAGAATGCCAAGAGTGTGCAAAGCAGTCATCAAAGCAAAATGTGGCTACTTTGAAGAACCTAGAACATAAGACATATTTTCAGTTGCTTCACACTTTTTTGTTAAGTATATCATTCCACATGTGCTAATTCATAGTTTTGATGCCTTCAGTGTGGATTTACAATTCTCATAGTCATGAACATACAGAAAAATCTTTAACCCCTTTACCCCCAAGGGTAGTTTGCACGTTAATGACCGGGCCAATTTTTACAATTCTGACCACTATCCCTTTATGAGGTTATAACTCTGGAACGCTTCAATGGATCCCAGTGATTCTGACACTGTTTTCTCGTGACATATTTTACTTCATGACAATGGTAAAAATTCTTTGATAGTACCTGCCTTTGTTTGTGAAAAAAACGGAAATTTGGCGAAAATTATGAAAATTTCGCAATTTTCCAAATTTGAATTTTTATGCAATTAAATCACAGAGATATGTCACACAAAATACTTAATAAGTAACATTTCCCACATGTCTACTTTACATCAGCACAATTTTGGAACCAAAATTTTTATTTGTTAGGGAGTTATAAGGGTTAAAATTTGACCAGCAATTTCTCATTTTTACAACACCATTTTTTTTTATGGACCACATCTCATTTGAAGTCATTTTGAGGGGTCTACATGATAGAAAATACCCAAGTGTGACACCATTCTAAAAACTACACCCCTCAAGGTACTCAAAACCATATTCAAGAAGTTTATTAACCCTTCTGGTGCTTCACAGGAATTTTTGGAATGCTTAAATAAAAATGAACATTTAACTTTTTTTCACAAAAAATTTAATTCAGCTCCAATTTCTTTTATTTTACCAAGGGTAACAGGAGAAAATGGACCCCACACATTGTTGTACAATTTGTCCTGAGTACGCCGATACCCCACATGTGGGGGTAAACCACTGTTTGGGCGCATGGCAGAGCTCGGAAGCGAAGGAATGCTATTTGACTTTGCAATGCAAAATTGATTGGAATTGAGATGGGACGCCATGTTTCGTTTGTAGAGCCCCTGATGTGCCTGAACATTGAAACCCCCCACACGTGACACCATTTTGGAAAGTAGACCTCCTAAGGAACTTATCTAGAGGTGTGGTGAGCACTTTGCCCACCAAATGCTACACAGAAGTTTATAATGCAGAACCGTAAAAATAAGAAATCATATTTTTTCACAAAAATTATCTTTTTGCCCACAATTTTTTATTTTCCCAAGGGTAAGAGAAGAAATTGGACCCCAAAAGTTGTTTTACAATTTGTATTGAGTACGCTGATGCCCCATATGTGGGGGTAAACCACTGTTTGGGCGGATGGGAGAGCTCGGAAGGGAAGGAGCACCGTTTGACTTCTCAATGCAAAATTGACAGGAATTGAGATGGGACGCCATGTTGCGTTTGGAGAGCCACTGATGTGCCTAAACATTGAAACCCCCCACAAGTGACACCATTTTGGAAAGTAGACCCCCTAAGGAACTTATCTAGATGTGTGGTGAGCGCTTTGACCCACCAAGGGCTTCACAGAAATTTATAATGGAGAGCCGTAAAAATAAAACAAAAATTTTTTCCCACAAAAATTATTTTTTAGCCCCCAGTTTTGTATTTTCCCGAGGGTAAGAGGAGAAATTCGACCCCAAAAGTTGTTGTCCAATTTGTCTTGAGTACGCTGATACCCCATATGCGGGGGGGAACCACCGTTTGGGCGCATGGGAGGGCTCGGAAGGGAAGGAGTGCCATTTGGAATGCAGACTTAGATGGAATGGTCTGCAGGCATCACATTGGGTTTGCAGGACCCCTAATGTACCTAAACAGTAGAAACCCCCCACAAGTGACCCCATATTGGAAACTAGACCCCCACGGAACTTATCTAGATGTGTTGTGAGAACTTTGAACCCCCAAGTGTTTCACTACAGTTTATAATGCAGAGCCGTGAAAATAAAAATTCTTTTTTTCCCACAAAAATTATTTTTAGCCCCCAGTTTTGTATTTTCCCAAGGGTAGCAGGGGAAATTGGACCCCAAAAGTTGTTGTCCTATTTGTCCTGAGTACGCTGATATCCCATATGTTGGGGTAAACCCCTGTTTGGGCACACGGGAGAGCTCGGAAGGGAAGAAGCACTGTTTTACTTTTTCAATGCAGAATTGGCTGGAATTGAGATCGGACGCCATGTCACGTTTGGTGAGCCCCTGATGTGCCTAAACAGTGGAAACCCCCAATTATAACTGAAACCCTAATCCAAACACACCCCTAACCCTAATCCCAACAGTAACCCTAACCACACCTCTAACCCTAATCCCAACCCTATTCCCAACTGTAAATGTAATCTAAACCCTAACTGTAACTGCAGCCCCAACCCAAACTTTAGCCCCAACCCAAACTGTAGCCCTAACCCTAACCCTAGTCCTAACCCTAACTCTAGCCCTAACCCTAGCCCTAACCCTAACCCTAGCCCTAACCCTAGCCCTAACCCTAGCCCAACCCTAACCCTAGCCCTAGCCCTAACCCTAGCCCTAACCCTAGCCCTAACCCTAGCCCTAACCCTAACCCTAGCCCTAGCCCTAATGGGAAAATGGAAATAAATACATTTTTTTTAATTTTTCCCTAACTATGGGGGTGATGAAGGGGGGTTTGATTTTCTTTTATAGCGGGTTTTTTAGCGGATTTTTATGATTGGCAGCCGTCACACACTGAAATATGCTTTTTATTGCAAAAAATATTTTTTGCGTTACCACATTTTGAGAGCTATAATTTTTCCATATTTTGGTCCACAGAGTCATGTGAGGTTTTGTTTTTTTGCAGGACGAGTTGATGTTTTTATTGGTAACATTTTCGGGCACGTGACATTTTTTGATCGCTTTTTATTCCGATTTTTGTGAGGCAGAATGACCAAAAACCAGCTATTCATGAATTTCTTTTGGGGGAGGCGCTTATACCGTTCTGCGTTTGGTAAAATTGATAAAGCAGTTTTATTCTTCGGGTCAGTACGAATACAGCGACACCTCATATATATCTTTTTTTTATGTTTTGGCGCTTTTATACGATAAAAACTATTTTATAGAAAAAATAATAATTTTTGCATCGCTTTATTCTCAGGACTATAACTTTTTTATTTTTTTGCTGATGATGCTGTATGGCAGCTCGTTTTTTGCGGGACAAGAAGACACTTTCAGCGGTACTATGGTCATTTATATCTGTCCTTTTTATCGCGTGTTATTCCACTTTTTGTTCGGCGGTATGATAATAAAGCATTGTTTTTTGCCTCGTTTTTTTTTTTTTTCTTACGGTGTTTACTGAAGGGGTTAACTAGTGGGCCAGTTTTATAGGTCAGGCCGTTACGGACGCGGCGATACTACATATGTGTACTTTTATTGTTTTTTTATTATTTAGATAAAGAAATATATTTATGGGAATAATATATATATTTTTTTCTTCATTTAGGAATATTTTTTTTTATTTTTTTTTTACACATTTGGAATTTTTTTTTTTAACTTTTTTACTTTGCCCCAGGGGGGGACATTACAGATCAATGATCTGACAGTTTGCATAGCCCTCTGTCAGATCACTGATCTTACTTACAGCACTGCAGGCTTCACAGTGCCTGCTCTGAGCAGGCTCTGTGAAGCCACCTCCCTCCCTGCAGGACCCGGATCCGTGGCCATCTTGGATCCGGGCCTGGAGCAGGGAGGGAGGTGAGCAGACCCTCGCAGCAACGCGATCACATCGTGTTGCTGCGGGGGGCTCAGGGAAGCCCGCAGGGAGCCCCCTCCCTGCGCGATGCTTCCCTGCACCGCCGGCACATCGCGATCATGTTTGATCGCGGTGTGCCAGGGGTTAATGTGCCGGGAGCGGTCCGTGACCGCTCCTGGCACATAGTGCCGGATGTCAGCTGCGATAGGCAGCTGACACCCGGCCGCGATCGGCGGCGCTCCCCCTGTGAGCGCCGCCGATCGCGCTGGATGTACTATCCCGTCGGTGGTCATAGGGGCCCACCCCACCTCGACGGGATAGTACGTCTGATGTCAGAAAGGGGTTAAATGAAGTGTGTCCAAACTTTTGGTCTGTACTGTATATATATATATATATATATATAATTACTTTCTTTTATTGTCAATATATTTTATAAATATATAAAGATTGTTATATTGACACAATATACTCCAAAAAGACTTCATTTTATTCTCTATTTTCAATTAAATCTACTGATCTAATGTAATATTAATATAATAAATATATACAGTTACTGCTAGTGATGTTATGTTTTGGAAATGTTTAGGTTCAAATATCCACTGACATTTTGCTTGTTCTGTTCACACCATGTTCATCATGTCAATCTGTCACATGATGGACACTAATGATGCCCATCTGACCCCACTGATTATAACAGCATGGCTGTAATTGAACCTTTCAAATTTCTACCACAGTGTCCTTCAAGCAGCACTTTTTCATTTTTATTAACACTCCTCCACCAATGAACATGTGAACAAAACCTGACTGTAATCTGGTAATATAGTAAAGAAGAATAAAACTTTTGAGGATTTAAAGTGCCGCCATTTTTTTTATTCTTTGGATTCTTGCTTAGGTCCTGAGGCCCTTTTCATGTTTCCTAGCACATTTATCTATCACAAATCTATATATATAATCCTCTAAGGGGCACTTCCGTCTGTCTGTCTGTCTGTCTGATTGTCTGTCTGTCACAAAAATCCCACGTCGCTGATTGGTCACGGCAGGCAGGTCATGACCAATCAGTGACAGGCACAGTCCGGCCACGAATTCGCCCCTTCCTACTCTCTCTGTCAGCACCCCCTCCATACCCCCCTCCAGTCAATGCTCACACAGAGTTAAAGGCTGCTTTACACCACGTTATGCCGCAGTGCTACGTGTCTGTGGTATATACTGTGTGAGCTGTGCTATATACTACATGAGCTGTGCTATATACTATGTGTCCTGGATCCGGGGGCCACCAGAAGGTGAGTATATAACTATTTTTTATTTTAATTCTTTTTAAACAGGGATATGGTGCCCACATTGCTATATACTACGTAGCTGTGCTATATACTACGTGGGCTGTGTTATATACTGCGTGAGCTGTGTTATATACTGTGTCTCTGTGCTATATACTATGTGGGCTGTGCAATATATTACGTGGCTGGCAATATACTACATTGCTGTGTTTTATACTGCATGAGTTGTGCTATATACTACGTGGCTGTGTTATATACTATGTGGGCTGTGCTATATACTACGTAGCTGTGCAATATACATGGCTGGGCAATATACTACGTGAGCTGTGCAATATATTGAGTGGCTGGCAATACATCACGTGGCTGTTTTATATACTATGTGAGCTGTGCTATATACTACATGGCTGTATTATATACTACGTAGCTGTGCAATATACATAGCTGGGCAATATACTACATGGCTGTGCTATATTCTATGTGGCTGTGTTATATAGTGTGTGGGCTGTGTTATATACTACATGGGCTGTGCTATATACTGCGTGGGCTGTGTTATACACTGCATGGGCTGTGCTATATACTACATTGGCTGTGCTATATACTATGTGGGCTGTGTTGTACACTGTGTGGGCTGTGCTATATACTATGTGGGCTGTGTTATACACTGCATGGGCTGTGCTATATACTACGCGGGCTGTGCTATATACTATGTGGGCTATGCTATATGCTACGTGGCTGTGTTATATGATACGTGGCTGTGCAATATGCTACGTGGGCTGTGCTATATGCTATGTGGCTGCGCTATATGCTACATGCCTGTGTTATATGCTACATGGCTATGCTATGTGCTACGTGGGCTGTGTTATATGCTACATGGCCTGTGCTATATACTACGCGGCCTATGCGGTATGCTATGTAGCTGTGCTATATGCTACGTGGGCTGTGTTATATGCTACGTGGGCTGTGTTATATGCTACTTGGCTGTGGTATATTTCTCTGCTGTATCTGTGCATCATGAATCGCGTTATGTGTTAAAGAGGGGGGCCCACTGGGACTCTTTCGCCCGGGGCCCTCAAAAACCTGGAGATGACCCTGGCTTCACTGATTGGTCATGCCTGGCCGGCCGTGAACAATCAGCGACAGGCGCAGTCCGGCCACGAATTGGCGCGGAATTTGAACCACGCTTCGCTAATTGGTTGCGCCCGGCTGGCTGAATCCTGTGTATAAATTGCATTATTCTGAATACTTCATAAATAAACTACATACATATTCTAAAATACCCGATGCGTTAGAATCGGGCCACCATCTAGTCTTTAAATAATCTGACACCAGAAAGTGGAAATCATTAAACAGATACATTGTGTATCATTTTTTCTTGGTTTGGCAAATATAATTAACACCTACCCTATTTCCCAACAAAAATGTTATATTTGATAATGATGTACATTATTGTGCAAAAGGATTAGGCAGGTGTGAAAAAATGCTGCAAAGTCAGAAGACTTAAGGTACCTTCACACTAAACGACACTGCAGCGATCCAGACAACGATCCGGATCGCTGCAGCGTCGCTGTTTGGTCGCTGGAGAGCTGTCAAATAGATAGCTCTCCAGCGACCAACGATGCCGGTAACCAGGGTAAACATCGGGTTACTAAGCGCAGGGCCGCACTTAGTAACCCAATGTTTACCCTGGTTACCATCCTAAAAGTAAAAAAAGCAAACGCTTCATACTTACCTTCCGCTGTCTGTCCCCGGCGCTCTGCTTCTCTGTACTGCCTGTGAGCACAGCGGCCGGAAAGCAGAGCGGTGACGTCACCGCTGTGCTTTCCGGCCGCTGTGCTCACAGTGAGTGCAGGAAAGCACAGCGCCGGAGGACAGACAGCTGAAGGTAAGTATGAAGCGTTTGTTTTTTTTACTTTTAGGATGGTAACCAGGGTAAACATCGGGTTACTAAGCGTGGCCCTGCGCTTAGTAACCCGATGTTTACCCTGGTTACCAGCGAAGACATCGCTGAATCGGTGTCACACACGCCGATTCAGCGATGTCAGCGGGAGATCCAGCGACCAAAGAAAGTGCTGGCCTTCTAGCCCCGACCAACGACATCACAGCAGGATCCAGATCGCTGCTGCGTGTCAAACTGAACGATATTGCTAGCCAGGACGCTGCAACGTCACGGATCGCTAGCGATATCGTTTAGTGTGAAGGTACCTTTAGTAAAAAGTGGTTGTATCAGTTAAAAAAGCATCAAAATTTTGAGTGACCACCTTTTGTCTTCAAAGCAGCATGTATGAGTAACTAATTATACCAAAATGGTGATAATGATCAGCATTTTCATATGGAGGATGAAACAGTCATTGTCTGAAGCAGAATCATGAACAGGTGTGTAGAAAGTTTCAATCTGGGGGAATAACAAACTCTGCTACAAAGGTGAGGTTGTGGAAGACAGGTTCATGACAGATCTCATAGGCAATGGCAAGACTGAATGAAGCAGCCAGATACAATGTAGTTATTGTACATCACCTAAGTCTCTCTCAAGCAAGGTTTAACATGCAGACTGGATTTTCAAGGCATGCCGCTCAAGCTTTTTTTAAGAAGCACCAAGAAATATTCAATATTAATGGTGGTAGACACAGTGGTTAGTCAAGGAAACATAGTTCAACAGATGACGGACACATGATGCTTCCTTTCCTTCAAAATGTTTGGCATTGCCATCATCTTAGAACTGAGAAATACTTTAGGACTCCAGCTACACCTATATACTCTTCAGAAAAGTAATAATAATATAATAACTTTTATTTATATAGCGCCAACCTATTCCGCAGCGCTTTACAAATTATAGAGGGGACTTGTACAGACAATAGACATTACAGCTACGTTGAAGTACGTTGAAGTACGTTGAAAATAAGTATTCATGTAAGAATTGCATTCAAAAATCCATGATTTTAATATGATAGCCTAGCCAAGTTATTAAACTATACACAGTAACATACGAACTGGGCTGCAGCAAAATGGCAAAAAATGTCACAATTCGAAATATTTGGCTGTAACAAAAGGCAGTTTGTTCACCGATAGACTGGAGAGCGGTACAATAACGATTGTCTACGAGTGACAGTGAAGTAGGGTGACGGTTTCTTGTAAGTTTGGTGCTGCATTTCAGCAAATGGAGTTGGGAATTTGGTCAGGATTAATGAAGGCACATATTTATCCATCATTGAGGATCCTGATTATCTCTAAAATTTATTCTGCAGCAGAATAACAAATCCAAACTTATAGCCAAAGTATTAAACTATTAGTGTAAAAAAGAAAAAGGAGTCCTGGAATAGATGGTTTGGTCCCAACAGAGTACTGATTGTATTGGAACATCATCAAATGTGTCTGGAATCACAAGAAGAGACAGCAGGATTTGCACAAGGCTACATCCTCAGAAGAAAGAATCAGTTACCATCTTGGGCTCTCTTTTTTGTATACTTTCCTTTGTTTTCTCCCCTGCCCAGGAGCTGTGGTATGATCAGACCATGTTACTGTACGGTCAGACACAGCCATTACACAGTACACAGAAGGGACATATTTATTAGATTATCTCATCACAGGAACATTTTATTTAAACATCTAATTGTGGAAATTATTATTATTCCAAGATCTGTTGGGTAAAATATACTTTGCAAGTGGGACAACCGCTTTAACTGTTGAAGATAGGTCACAACTGTAAACAGTACCTTGTCTTCTGCCTTACTTTTTTACATGTTTGTACACACTTTATTCTGCCATATATTGCATGTGTATGTTTCCATTTTTTAATTTGAATATTACAAGAAAATAAAAGGTAATAAATAAGCCTAACTGCAGAAAAATGCCATTTACTAGTATGTTAATGTATCAGGAATTAGACAGAACTGAATAATATGCTCTATATCAGGCTTCTGCCATCTAAGACTATTAAAGAACACAGCAGGGAGCCACTTAAGAGGAATTGAGGAACATAGTTTTTTTTGCGTAAAGTGCTATAGAAGGACCACATGCATTTTTCAATGTTGCATATTATGTCTTAGATATAATTGTTTCACATATGTTTTATGAAGATTGCACAATGTGGGTCGTTTGCTTGGAAGTTGAAACCAGTAAATCCATCTAAGATACCAGCAAATGCAATAGTAATATAAAAAACATGCAAAAACTAAATGATCAACATCTTATCAGTTATCCACTTACTCTTTTTGCTTATTTTTCAAAAAAAAATTATTATGACTTTACGCATATTGACTCTACATTTGCTGCTCTGAGTTTTTTTTGGGCTTACTTCTTGGCTTGACACATCCTAAGGTAATTGGCTCAAGATTACTAACTGTAAAAACTAGGGTTGAGCGAAACGGGTCGGCCATTTTCAGAAGTCGCCAGCTTTTGGCAAAGTCGGGTTTCATGAAACCCGACCCGACCCCTGTGTGGGGTCGGCCATGAGGTCAGCGATCTTCTGAATCTGGTATCGGAATTCCGATCCTGAGTTCCGATATGTTTGCAATATCGGAAATCGGTATCGGAATCCATATTTAAGTGTAAAATAAGGAATTAAAATAAAAAATATTGCTATACTCACCCTCTGACACGCCCTTGGTACTAACCGGCAGCCTTCCTTCCTTAGAATCAGCGCGTGAAGGGCCTTAGATGATGTTGCGGCTTGTGATTGGTCGCGCGAGCGCCCATGTGACCGCTCGCGTGACCAATCACAAGCCGCGATGTCACCGAAGGTCCTTCAAGCGCTGATTCTTAGGAAGGAAAGCTGCTGGAAAGAAGCAGGGCACGTCCGAGGGTGAGTATATACCTAATAGGAATATACTCACCCTCGGATGTGCCTTGCTTCTTTCCAGCAGCCTTCCTTCCTAAGAATCAGCGCTTGAAGGACCTTCGGTGACGTCGCGGCTTGTGATTGGTCACGCGAGCGGTCACATGGGCGGTCGCGTGACCAATCACAAGCCGCGATGTCATCGAAGGCCCTTCACGTGCTGATTCTAAGGAAGGAAGGCTGCGTCCGAGGGTGAGTATAGCAATATTTTTTATTTTAATTCTTTATTTTACACTTAAATATGGATCCCAGGGCCTGAAGGAGAGTTTCCTCTTCTTCAGACCCTGGGAACCATTGGAAACCCAATGCACTGCATTGGGTTTCGTGTTTCGGCCGACCCCGACCCCGACTTTTTTATAGGATCGGCCGATTTCACTCGACCCGACTTTTGAAAAAGTCGGGTTTCGTGAAACCCGACCCGATCCTATAAAAGTAAAAGTCGCTCAACCCTAGTAAAAACATGAAAGATGCATTTTTCTCCACTTACACACCATTTTCAAATGACAATGTGCCCATATAAGTTCATGAAAATGAGAGTAGGGAGGAAGTGAGCGAGAGAGCAAGACAGAAAGACACACACATAAACAGAAACATTATGCTGCTGTGAGTATCATATCTCAACCCAGAGTTGGATTCACAGCTACACAGCTCATTACTTATGGCTAATATCCTAAATGCTGCTTCCTACGGTGAGCTGTAGAGAGATAGGACAGAAGAATATTCTCTTTATGCGCAGTGTATGAAAGACACCTCTGAGTTCAGGGACAACTGATAAGAGATAAAGCTTGCAAAAGGTCAAACCAATGAAATCTGTCCCATACAAGTTCTGCAATTATTATAAATAGTGTTATTTATCATGTACACAAGATATGACACTTTTTTTCTGAAAGGTCATCTGAAGTGACAGACATTTCATGAAGGGTGTACACATCTGTGAGTACTGCAAACTCTATTGGCCCCATGGGGTCCAGTCATAAACTACTCTATGCAAACAGGGAAGTGACCCAAGACGATAATAAGCTCAATAAACCATATTCCAAATTAATTTCACTATTACATAAAATCAGTTTATTTTCTGTTGCCAATATTTCAAACCTTCTGTAACAAAATCTGAATTAATAGAAAAAATATTAAAAATCATTAAACCAATGAATGAATGTTTTCCAATGAATGGATAATCTTTTGCTGCCATGATCCAAAATACAAATCACTTGTATTTCCCACATAGGAAATTACTGTGTAATTATTGTTGTCCATTCACATAGGAAAAAAAAGAATTCTTTGCAAAATACATGGCTGATTGAATACATTCTAGTTGAATGGAAGCCATTAGCGTAGAAGAATGGCCCAATATCTGCAATAGTTTAAAACTTTTACTTTCTTTGTTAATTGAATGTAAGTGAAATCTGGGTGCTGCAATAAGGCGCCTGAAATAGTTGCCACTTTTATTGCTCCTGTTTTGATACCTAACAATAAAAAGTGATTTCAACCCTTCGTCGCTGTGCAGATCAAGCTTCTAGAAAAAAAACAAAACAATGGTTTGAATAACTTAAAAAACACCACGTAATCAGCTTAATTTACAACGACACAAAACTGTAAAAGTCCCCTTAAAAAAATCATGTTGAAAGTTCGCATAACCGGCTCTCGAGCATAACTAGACTACCATGAAATCATCATAGTGGATGTTAATAAGGCAGCAAATGCTGACACGAGAGAAAGCTGCATTAAATGGACCTGAAACCTTTATTATTCACAACTTCGCATTGCTGGAGAAACAAACAAATCTAATTTCCGCCTCTATCAAAAGTCCTTCTCTTTAACTACTTCTTCAGATTTGTGATCTGTGTCTCAATAATCAACATTTTCAGGAAACCATTTTATCGAATGACCTTAATTAGCTTTTTTAAGCTGAGAAAAAGCTTCTCCAGCATATTCAGTGGTGTCAATGTTCCTGGGAATAATTCCATCTCCTCCACTGTTTGCAAAATGTAATTCTCCAACTTCCTGCACTGATTGCTGCTGCCACTAAACTGACTGGTGCGGCGTGATGAACGGCAGGTGACATTTCATGAGAGTTAAATAAGACCAGAAATTAATCAAATTAACATACTGTTTTTCTAAAGTATAATGAGTCATTTGCATATAAAGTGTAATCAAGCCTGCAAATACAAATTGAAATAAATATTATCGCAGATATCCTTGTTCCATTTTAAGATCTACACAAAGTTGATGGCTTTTTAACACCCTGAAATCCAGGATGATTTATGCTGATGAAGTGATGCTTGCTGTTTGAAGCTCAGCATCTGATGTGTTATACCATAGAATTTACTAAAAGGGCCCATTGAGACACGCTTACGCTAAATCAGAGACACAGGCAGGAGTGTTCTTATGTTTATAACACAAGGCACTCAGAAGCAATGTTAAACTACTCATGGTCTCATCTGGGAGAACATTTTAAGATAATGAAAAAAGAATAGGGTCTGGACTTCTAATAAGATATCCCAATTAAAATCTCAAATGTTGCAGCAATATGGAAAATAGACCTCGGCGGTAACTGATATTCTGTATGCATGTCAATTACAGAGCAGAGCAGAAGAAGTACAGGAGAGTTAAAGGAGTTCTGTCATGAAGTTAGCTACTATTTAAAGTTGGGACTGTGCAGTAACTTTGGTAGCGACATAGGTGATGGACAAAGATGACTTTATGTTCCTGCTGCATTTCAGTAAAATGTGGATGATAGGGGATTCATTGCAACCAGCAGGGTACCATGACTGCAACAAACAAGTCCCAAAAAATCTAACTAGTTATGACATTTTGCCACTTTCCTGTCACAGTCTTCTGTATCCTATGGGTCAAAATTTAATCCCAGTTGTGCTTCAACCAAAGTCACCGTGTAGCCCCATCTTTAACAACGGTGGTCCTCACTGATGGTCTAGCCACTGAAATCAATGTTTTTGGAGAAGGCTGGATCTGAATTGTGTCTTTGTACATAAATACACTGCTCCAAAAATAAAGGGAACACTTAAACAACAGAATATAACTCCAAGTAAATCAAACTTCTGTGAAATCAAACTGTCCACTTAGGAAGCAACACTGTTTGAAAAATTCACATGCTGTTGTGCAAATTGAAAAGACAACAGGTGGAAATTATTGGTAATTATCAAGACACACTCAATAAAGGAGTGGTTCTGCAGATGGAGACCACAGACTACATCTCAGTACCAATACTTTCTGGCTGATGTTTTGGTCACTTTTGAATGTTGATTGTGCTTTCACACTCATGGTAGCATGAGACAGACTCTACAACCCACACAAGTGGCTCAGGTAGTGCAGCTCTTCCAGGATGGCACATCAATGCGAGCTGTGGCAAGAAGGTTTGCTGTGTCTGTCAGTGTAGTGTCCAGAGACTGGTGGCACTACCAGGAGACAGCCCAGTACACCAGGAGACGTGGAGGGGGCCATAGGAGGGCAACAACCTAGCAGCAGGAGCACTACCCCAGCCTTTGTGCAAGGAGGAACAGGTGGAGCACTGCCAGAGCCCTGAAAAATGACTTCCAGCAGGCCACAAATGTGCTTGTGTCTTTACAAACTGTTAGAAACCGACTCCGTGAGGATGGTATGAGTGCCCGACATCCACAGATAGGGGTTGTGCTCACAGCCCAACAACATGCAGGATGATTGGCATTTGCTACAGAACACCTGGATTGGCAAATTCACCACTAGTGCCCTGTGCTCTTCACAGATGAAAGCATGTTCACACTGAGCACATGTGACAGACATGACAGAGTCATGGAGAGCCATCTGCTGTCTCCAACATCCTTCAGCATGACCAGTTTGGCAGTGGGTCAGCAATGGTGTGAGGTGACATTTCTTTGAGGGCTGCACAGCACTCCATGTGCTCGCCAGAGGTAGCCTGACTGCCATTAGGTACCGAGATGAGATCCTCAGAGCCCTTGTGAGACCATATGCTGGTGCAGTTGGCCCTGGGTTCCTCTTAATGCAGGACAATGGCAGACCTCATGTGGCTGGAGTGTGTCAGCAGGTCCTGCAAGATGAAGGCATTGAAGCTATGGACTGGCCTGCCTGTTCCCCAGACTTGAATCTGATTAAACACATATGGGATATCATGTCTCGCACCATCCACCAACGTCACGTTGCACCACAGACTGTCCAGGAGTTGGCGGATGCTTTCGTCCAGGTCTGGGAGGAGATTCCTCATGAGCCCTTCCGCCGCCTCATCAAGAACATGGCCAGGCATTGTAGGGAGATCATACAGGCACGTGGAGGCCACACACACTACTGAGAATAATTTCCTTGTCTTTAAGCATTTCCAGTGAAGTTGGATCAGCCTGTAATTTCATTTTCCACTTTTGATTTTGAGCATCATTTCAACTCCAGACCTCCGTGGGATATTAGTTGTGATTTACATTGATTATTTTTAGGTTTTATTGTTCTCAACACATTCCACTATGTAATGAATAGAGATTTACAACTGGGATATTTCATTCAGTGATATCTAGAATGTGGGATTTTAGTATTCCTTTTATTTTTCGAGCAGTATATATATATATATATATATATATATATTTGAACCGAGCATTAAATTCCATAAGAACTAATCCAAAGCAACAGGCCATGGGCAGCCTGAACCACTTATTTCATAGCTGAACTTTAACCCCTTAATCCCCAGAGCTTTTTTCAGTTTTGCATTTTTGTTTTTTGCTCCTCTTTTTCCCAGAGCCATAGCTTTTTTATTTTTCCATCAGTATGGCCGTGTGAGGGCTTGTTCTTTGCAGGACAAGTTGTACTTTTGAATGAAACCATTGGTTTTACCATGTTGTGTACTAGAAAACAGGAACAAAAATTCCAAGTCTGGTGAAATTGCAAAAAAAAATGCAATCCCACACATTTTTTTGTTTGACTTTTTTTTACTAGATTCACTAAATGCTAAAACTGACCTGCCTTTATGATTCTCCAGGTCATTATGATTTCAAATACACCAAACATGTCTAGGTTACTTTTTATCTATGTGGTGAAAAAAAATTTCAAACTTGATAAAAAAAAATAAAATAAAATATGGTGCCATATTCCGATACCTGTAGTGTCTTCATTTTTTGCGTTCTCGGGTTAGATGAGGGCTTTTTTTTGCATGCTGAGCTGACGTTTTTAAATATACCATTTTGGTGCAGGTATGATTTTTTGATCACCTGTCATTGCATTTCAATGCAATGTTACGGCGAACAAAAAAACTTAGTTTTGAAGTTTTTACTTTTTTTCTCACTACGCCGTTTAGCAATCAGGTCAATCCTTTTTTATTGAAAGAACAGGCAATTCTGAATGTGGCAATACAAAGTATGTGCATGTTGATTTTATTTTCATTGTTTTATTTTGAATAGGGCGAAAGGGGAGCGGCTTGAAATATAATTTTTTTTACATTTTTTTTCATATTTTTAAAAACTTTCTTTTTACTTTTGGCATGCTTCAATAGTCTCGATAGGAGACTAGAAGATGCCATAGCCCGATTGGCTATGCTACATAGAGGCAATGTTCAGATCGCCTTTATATAGCAGATATACTGACTTTTTATGAACACCGACTACTGGGTGACGCTTACAGCAAGCCAGCACTGACAACCAAAGAGGTCTCCAGGAGACTTCAGGTTGTCATGCCAACACACCGGTGACCAGCGATCATGTGACGCGGGTCACCGGTGTGCATATTTCCAGCCCAATTTAAATGGAGCTCTTTAGAGTTTGACAGCAGCATTTAACTAGTTAATAGCCATGGGTGGATTGCGATTCCACCTGCAGTTATTGCGGGCACAATTCAGCTGTTTAAAACAGATGACATGTCCCCGGAAAGATGTGGGATCACCATCGGAGCCCACATCAAAGGGAGGGAGACAGACATCAGCTTACTATTACGGCCAATGTCGGTAAGGGGTAAATAAGAGATTTTCTTAGCCATGTAATTTGCTACTTTGCCTTAGTATTTATCCAGATATCAGGTTTTTAGTGCAATGGGAAGTGGTTTTTAAACCTGCCTGCTTTTGCATAATGAAATATTAATACATTCAGAGAAACTTCAGTTGCTATTGAGTCCACTTTTAGTAAATATGTTTTTTGGAGTGACTTGTCATGAACTCTTGACATTGACTGAGAGGTAGAATAGTGAAATGGCTGAATTGTCAGTGGAAGTGTTGTTTTATAACTGTGACAAAGTCTCTCCAAAATTGTCCCTCTTGGTCTCTATTTGTCTTTCGTTAATGTGAAAAGGTATTATCAAAATTATGTCCAACATAGACCTTTATATTTCAGTGAAGAGAAAAAGGTCTGAGATGTAAGCACATGAATGTATAAACAATACACAAACTACCCCAAAAAATCATTTAAAAAAAATCTGTTTTAACGCAAAAGCACAATAGGATCCACTCTCTTATTTGAGCTTTTTGAATAAAACATATCAATTGCTTATGCATTCATATTGTGCATTCATATTGTTCACATCATTTCTTCTTTTCTCCACTTTGGTGCTGTACAATTTTTTTTGGTTTGCGCAATTAAACCTTTCATTAGTATTCTAGTTATTTGTGCTTGTTTTCTTTTATATAAATGATATAATTTAATAAAACTGCAAAATACGGGCCATGGAAGGTATGAAGCAGTTTCTGAAAGAAACAGCGATGTTTTCCTTCTTCTGGAGAACTGCCTTGAATTTATCAAGAAGATATCTGCATTTTTACACATTGCATAAATATGTTTTGCTTATGATAATTTCTTCATTTGGTAAAATGAATACCAACATGGTTCCTTTTTTGCAACAAGTCACAGGATGAGCATTTATCTAACAATCTCCAGCTGAGATATTTTCATGGCCCGTGGATAAAAGTCTTTAAAATATCCAAATAGGTTTGTACAACACTTTTTCTTTTCGGCAGTAAAACAACACTGCCCAAAACTTCTAAAACAAAATATAAACTTGCATTTAATTAAAAAAACAACAACTCTTAACCAAAGGCATCCAATCCATTCACCTATAATAGGGTTCAATCGGAGCTGCTTGAGCACGGTGCTTAGGCTTTGTACTGAGACTATCTTGGTGGCCATACACTGTTCATTTTTCTAAACGAGCACATTGAAAGCTTGATATCTTTGGACCCAGAGGACACCCTGCAGCTGAAGTGATAGAGTTTTTCCAAATCAGATAAAGGGAAAAGTGAAAGAAAAAAAGCTTTCTATCTGAAACAAGTCCCAAAGTGGTTTGTGTTTCTAGAGATATTTTACATAGCAGTAGAAACCCTCCATCTCTTTCTAACTTTGTAGATGGTCAGAATAGAGAGATATAGATTGTCAAACTGTGCATTTGATGTAGGATTAGCAGCAGTGGGAAAAAAGAGGGGGAATAAGTTTAAGGTAAAGAGCCTGAAAAAAATGAAAGTTTAGTTTTTTCATTGACAAAGGAGAGCAGCGGGGTCCAGCGAAAGAAGAAGTGACTGAGGCAGCAAGACTTTCCAAAGACTCAGCGTAACAAGGTTAACAGAAAAACCGAGGATGACATGTTGTAATCAAGCAGCACAGCTGCCAGCACAAAGCTATGCTTCAATCTAAGCAGCAGGGGGCAGAAGTAAGAATGAAGGCTTTAGTTCAAGCAAGACCTCGGTGAATATTCCCCTTTGGCAAGCTAGCATCAGAGCCATAGGGAAAGAAACCACGTTGCTTAAAAACAAACCTGTAACAGCAGTGGAAAAGCAGATAGCAAGCGACTGATACTGGGATTTACCGAGCTTTGTGCAAAGTTATTCTGCATGTATCCACTGAGGGCATTGAACTTGCAAATTAGAACTAGACAAGCAATGTAGAGGATAAGCATTTTACAAAGTTACAGTTGTGAATCTCCAGCCCTAGTTAATAAAAGCCGTGTTTTTTCTCCCTTAGAATTATCCTGACTGTAAACCCTCCGGCTTCATACAAAGATTGTTATCAATCAAACTCTATTTTCTTTTGACAGTCCCAATAGTGAGTTCATTATATTAAAGCTTTGATTGTCACTAGAAAAATAGGCTCCATGTACTAAATTCAAATGTCACTTATCTCGGTGTCCGACGATCGCGTCAAACTTGGTGACAGTTTAACTTCAAGCAAACATTATGAAGTCATACAACTGGATTAAAAGACACAATGTCAGTACGTATTAGAGAAACTGTGTTTTTACTTGATATAGAGCTGGTAATATATATATATATTATAAAAATGCCACCTTTGATAACATGACAGTTTATGTCTTAAAAGTTGAGTGGTAGAATAAGATTTCTGTCATGAGTTTTCCATTGGCTAGGAGTATTTTGTCAACCCTATGGATTATTTTACGAACATTATGTAAAATATATTAAAGTTCATGTATTACTGTTATGTAACATATATATATATATAAATAAATTAAAAAAGTAAATTAAACAAAACCAAAGTATATTTAGAGGAGTAATAGAGTCCCCCCATTTTCAAAGAGATCATCCAAAGAATGATCAATGTGATTGACATATACCCTCTTCCATGGAAAGGATTGGAGCATTCAACAGTTTTTGTTGGAGCTTATGCATTTATACAGGAAAGATTGAAAATGGCCCCCATGAGGGTCCGGATAATTCCTCTATTTTGCGCACATTCCTGATGGATAAGTGTAGATAGAAACATATATATATATATATATATATATACTAGATGGTGGCCCAATTCTAACGCATCTGGTATTCTAGAATATGCATGTCTACGTAGTATATTGCACAGCCCACGTAGTATATTGCCCAGCCACATAGAACATTGCCCAGACACGTAGTATATTGCCCAGACACGTAGTATATTGCCCAGACACATAGTATATGGTCGAGCCACGTAGTATACAGCACAGAGCCACATAGTATATTGCCCAGCGACATAGTATATTGCCCAGCCCAGCCACGTAGTATATTGCCCAGCCACGTAGTATATTGCCCAGCAACATAGTATATTGCCCAGCAACGTAGTATATTGTCCAGCCACCTAGTATATTGCCCAGTGACGTAGTATATTGCCCAATTACGTAGTATACAGCACAGAGCCACGTAGTATATTGCACAGCGACGTAGTATACAGCACAGAGCCACGTAGTATATTGCACAGCGACGTAGTATATTGCCCAGCCACGTAGTGTATTGCCCAGCCACGTAGTATATTGCCCAGCAACGTAGTATATTGCCCAGCAACGTAGTATATTGTCCAGCCACCTAGTATATTGCCCAGTGACGTAGTATATTGCCCAATTACGTAGTATACAGCACAGAGCCACGTAGTATATTGCCCAACCATGTAGTATATTGCCCAGCGATGTAGTATATTGCCCAGCCACATAGTATATAGCCCAGCCACGTAGTATATTGCCAAGCCACGTAGTATATTGCCCAGCGATGTAATATATTGCCCAGCCACATAGTATATAGCCCAGCCACGTAGTATATTGCCCAGCAACGTAGTATATTGTCCAGCCAGGTAGTATATTGCCCAGTGATGTAGAATATTGCCCAGTTACGTAGTATACAGCACAGAGCCACGTAGTATATTGCACAGCGACATAGTATACAGCACAGAGCCACGTAGTATATTGCCCAGTAACATAGTAACATAGTAACATAGTTAGTAAGGCCGAAAAAAGACATTTGTCCATCCAGTTCAGCCTATATTCCATCATAATAAATCCCCAGATCTACGTCCTTCTACAGAACCTAATAATTGTATGATACAATATTGTTCTGCTCCAGGAAGACATCCAGGCCTCTCTTGAACCCCTCGACTGAGTTCACCATCACCACCTCCTCAGACAAGCAATTCCAGATTCTCACTGCCCTAACAGTAAAGAATCCTCTTCTAAGTTGGTGGAAAAACCTTCTCTCCTCCAGACGCAAAGAATGCCCCCTTGTGCCCGTCACCTTCCTTGGTATAAACAGATCCTCAGCGAGATATTTGTATTGTCCCCTTATATACTTATACATGGTTATTAGATCGCCCCTCAGTCGTCTTTTTTCTAGACTAAATAATCCTAATTTCGCTAATCTATCTGGGTATTGTAGTTCTCCCATCCCCTTTATTAATTTTGTTGCCCTCCTTTGTACTCTCTCTAGTTCCATTATATCCTTCCTGAGCACCGGTGCCCAAAACTGGACACAGTACTCCATGTGCGGTCTAACTAGGGATTTGTACAGAGGCAGTATAATGCTCTCATCATGTGTATCCAGACCTCTTTTAATGCACCCCATGATCCTGTTTGCCTTGGCAGCTGCTGCCTGGCACTGGCTGCTCCAGGTAAGTTTATCATTAACTAGGATCCCCAAGTCCTTCTCCCTGTCAGATTTACCCAGTGGTTTCCCGTTCAGTGTGTAATGGTGATATTGATTCCCTCTTCCCATGTGTATAACCTTACATTTATCATTGTTAAACCTCATCTGCCACCTTTCAGCCCAAGTTTCCAACTTATCCAGATCCATCTGTAGCAGAATACTATCTTCTCTTGTATTAACTGCTTTACATAGTTTTGTATCATCTGCAAATATCGATATTTTACTGTGTAAACCTTCTACCAGATCATTAATGAATATGTTGAAGAGAACAGGTCCCAATACTGACCCCTGCGGTACCCCACTGGTCACAGCGACCCAGTTAGAGACTATACCATTTATAACCACCCTCTGCTTTCTATCACTAAGCCAGTTACTAACCCATTTACACACATTTTCCCCCAGACCAAGCATTCTCATTTTGTGTACCAACCTCTTGTGCGGCACGGTATCAAACGCTTTGGAAAAATCGAGATATACCGCGTCCAATGACTCACCGTGGTCCAGCCTATAGCTTACCTCTTCATAAAAACTGATTAGATTGGTTTGACAGGAGCGATTTCTCATAAACCCATGCTGATATGGAGTTAAACAGTTATTCTCATTGAGATAATCCAGAATAACATCCCTCAGAAACCCTTCAAATATTTTACCAACAATAGAGGTTAGACTTACTGGCCTATAATTTCCAGGTTCACTTTTAGAGCCCTTTTTGAATATTGGCACCACATTTGCTATGCGCCAGTCCTGCGGAACAGACCCTGTCGCTATAGAGTCCCTAAAAATAAGAAATAATGGTTTATCTATTACATTACTTAGTTCTCTTAGTACTCGTGGGTGTATGCCATCCGGACCCGGAGATTTATCTTTTTTAATCTTATTTAGCCGGTTTCGCACCTCTTCTTGGGTTAGATTGGTGACCCTTAATATAGGGTTTTCGTTGTTTCTTGGGATTTCACCTAGCATTTCATTTTCCACCGTGAATACCGTGGAGAAGAAGGTGTTTAATATGTTAGCTTTTTCCTCGTCATCTACAACCATTCTTTCCTCACTATTTTTTAAGGGGCCTACATTTTCAGTTTTTATTCTTTGACAGTGACATAGTATATTGCCCAGTTACGTAGTATACAGCACAGAGCCATGTAGTATATTGCCCAGTGACATAGCATACAGCACAGAGCCACGTAGTATATTGCCCAACTACGTAGTATATTACCCAGCCACGTATGTCACAGGTTAAAAAATAAACATACTCACCTAATGATCCGAGGGCCCTTTGTAGTTCTAGAATACTCACCATTCTGGTCTCTGCTCAGCGTCCTGTCTCTGCGCCTCCTGGGATCCAACGGCGCTGTGCCGATGGGCGCGTGGCTGCAGCCATCTTGCGTTCCCAGGATGCCTTGCGAAATTACCCAGATGATATAGTGGTCTCGTGAGACCGCTAGGTCTTCTGGGTAATTTCGCAAAGCATCGCTGGGAAAGGAAGATGGCGGCAGGTGCGAGCGCCTCAGCGGACAACGGAGGGTGAGTATATTTTTTTTACTATTTTTAACATTACTTTTTTTACTATTGATGCCACATAGGAAGCATCAATAGTAAAAGGTTGGGGACACACAGGGTTAATAGCAGCGGTAATGGAGTGTGTTACCCGTGGCATAACGTTGTCCGTTACCGCCGGCATTAACCCTTTGTTAGCAGTGACCAGAGGGGAGTATGGAGCGGGCACCAGGGACACTGACTGTGGGGCGTATGGAGCGGAGCACCGGGGACACTGACTGCGGGGAGCGGGGAGTATGGAGCGGAGCGCCAGGGACATTGCGGGAGGAAGGAGAGGGCGCTGGGGACACTGCGGGGAGCGGGGAGTATGGAGCGGGCGCCGGCCACTGACTGCGGGGAGTAAGGAGCGGCTATTTTCTTCCGGACTGTGCCCATCGCTGATTGGTCGTGGCTGTTTTGCGGCGACCAATCAGTGACTTGGATTTCCATGATAGACAGAGGCCACGACCAATGAATATCAGTGACAGACAAACAGACAGAAGGACAGACGGAAGTACCCCTTAGACAATTATATAGTAGATACTGTATATATACAGGTATATATGTTATTATTTTGTTTAGATTGGCTATAAATAGCACAGATACTAAAAAAAAGGTATCCTTTATTTGCATTAACGGTAATGTCCAGGCTATGTACAAAATTAAGGAGATATCCTAATATGCTGAAACATAAGAGTATGATGATTCTCCCTGTTTCTGGTTTGAATTAAGAGATGCAGAAGAGAAAACATTGCAAGTAGAGATGGGCAAACTTCTACTTGAAATACACAAAAATCCACATTCTGGAGAATAGTTATTTTATAATTTGCTCAACACAGTCAAAAGGTTAAAAAGAATAAAAATATGCTCCCTTCTCCATCCTACCACGCTCCGCACTGCCTGCTTTCTGGTCATCAATGCCTCCATCATACTGCATCCTTGGCCCATTGTTTACTCCAGAGGTTTCCAGCACAAGTAGGCCCTGGAGTTGACTGCACATGCTGGAGATATTGTGCGGTGGAGGACGTGGAAGTGGGCAGGAAACTTAAGTCATTTCCAGAGAATTGAGCAATGAGGTGAGTTTAAGTTAAATATTTCTTTACATCTTACATACATTATGATGAGGGTCTGTAGAGACCCCAAAGCATAGTGATAAACATTCAATTCTCTGAGAGGAACTTTGCTGCAAGTCAAATTTGCCAGGAAAATCCACACGATTTGGGGAACTCAAATTCTGCCAAATCTGCTCATTTTTATTTACAATTCATTTTGAAGCATACAAATTGCATAAGCAGCGAGTACATGATATCAAAGCATAATCCTGAAAGACTCAGCTTGTTAGACTCCCTCTACATGGTTTTATACATGTCTTGGATAAAAAATGCAAACTCTTTTCGTTGACCAAGGCATTAGGAATATAATGCAATTGTAAAATTTCTTGTTAACTGCTATTTAAAGTTGTCATGTGATTTTAATTGTATTAGCCCATTCACGACATCTGCCTTAAATGTACAGTGCAAATCAGAATGGGGTGTATAGAGCAGGCTCAACCTCTGTATTACAGCTATGACCTGCCACTTACAATCATTGGTATATCGGTGATCTGCCCACGACTGTTAACCTGTTAAATGCAGCTGTCAATTTCTGACAGTGGCATTTAACATGTTTTGGCAAACATATGCATCATTTTCTATCGGCGCAACCGTGACATGATCACAGGTTGCCGATGGGTTGCTAAAACAGCTAGGGTTCAGATGATCACCCCTGTGCTGTCATTACAGAGCTCCTTTGAAACCCTGCCTGTGGCTGGGCTTTGAAGGAAACTGTAAATTTTTTGCAATATGCAGTGATGCTGTCACAAGCGATCAGACCATTGCATCTTCAAAAACCCTATGATAAAAATAACAGTGAAAAGTAAAAAAAAGTTTTAAAAAATAAGAAAAAATTACTCTCACTGTCCCCCATTGAAAATAAAGTTCTTAAAAAATTTGAAAAAATTCATGTAAAGCATTATAACATTTAAAATGATAATCAGTTTTATCACTGACAGAAACTAAAATTAGTTTTTAGAGTTATAACTTACTTAGCACAAAGGGATAATTTGGTGCAATTGCTTAGCTTCAATATTCACTAATTTAATACTGAAGCCTCACAGGTGCAGCAGAAGAATGTCCTAAGTGAATATCCAATCTGCTATTTCATCAGAGCTAAAAGTGTAAATGTGCATTTACAGCAGTATCAAAAGATACAAATCAAAAGGCTTTGAGCGGGTAATTAACAGAGATCTAGGATGACAGCCAGGTGACCTGGATCAAAGCCACAGTCAAATTATTTGCAAAGATCATTCCTTATTAAAACATCACCTGAAACAGCAACAAATTCTGTCCTGTTGGCTTTACATACATGTGTTTCTGTGTTTATAAGAATGACTGGAAAACTTTAAGCTATACTGTGTAAAAGTCAAAGAAAACATGGACCAAATGTAAGTACGCTGGCTCAAATAATTGATATTGGAATGCAGTATTAAACAGAAACATCTATTGGATGTTTTGGCTTTCAACTGGGTTGTTCATATAGGCATTTTCAGTTTCTTTAATGCAAAAATAAGAATTAGAAAACAAGAACATTTCTATGTGTTATACTATTGATAAAACCAATCATAAAATGATACTTAGTGACCAATCGTTAACACACTCGGCTGTAGGAGCTGCTGGCACCGAAACAATATGATGCGAGGGCGCACAGAGTAGATAAGTAGGATTTTTTAATGCTTTTCTCATGGGGGCCAAACTTACAAGGATGGGGATGAGGAAGCATGCATGCAAGGATGAGAAGAAAGAGTCATGCATATCAGGATGGGAATAAGGAGCCATGCAGACAAGGATGGGAATAAGGAGCCATGCATATAAGGATGGGGATAAGGAGTCATGCATACAAGGATGGGGATAAGAAGCTATGCATACAGGGATGGGGATGAGAAACCATGCATACCAGGATGAGGATGAGGAACCATGCATACCAGGATGAGGATGAGGAACCATGCATACCAGGATGAGGATGAGGAACTATGCATACCAGAATAGGTATTAAGGGTCAATGCATGCAAGGCTTATACTGGAGTCAATAAGTTTTCCCAGTTTTCCTATGCAAAATTAGGTGCCTCGGCATATAGTTGGGTTGGTTTATAAACAAGTACAGTATATACGATAATAATTTACCTTTCAGCCTCCATAAAATACATGAACTGACTTTCTACCATTAGGGCTCTAATTTCACACATGACAAAATATCCCAACACAACACATTGACAAGATGAATGATTGGGATCAATTCACAACACAACCACTGGGATGCCATGTACAGAGTTGATATATAATATATATTTAAAATAATTATCTTGTTTATAAATCTAATTGTCAAATACCCTTTCACAGCTTCATATCAAATTTACAAAAAGAAGACTAAGGAGAGTTACTATAAAGCATCTTCTTGGCTCAAAACATCCTGAGATGAGTAGTGCAAAATTACTAATTTTAGCAAATTTGCTATGAAGCTGTTAAAGGATATTTGACAATTCGATTTTTAAGCCAGAGAACTATTTTAAAGAAAGCCTGAAAAATCAATATTGCCTTTCAATTTTCAATCAGTAAAGTAGATTAGAATTCATGGTCCTGGGTTATGATCCAACCAGGGAAAAAATTATATAGACTAAAGCCACAATTCATCAAAGTGATTACATCAGATTTGTGGTGTAAATAATTGATCCATCTCCACCATGATGGGCGGATCTGATGCAAGACACTCACATGATCCACAGCTCATGAAATTAATGAAGAGCTGTTGCATTCCTTACACATGAAATCTTACTTGAATAAGATTTTTGGCGAGGTGCAAACCACTTGCCAGATGCCTTTGTTTCATTAAGAGGCATTAACCTGTTAAAGAATCAGAAGAGTCTGACTCCAACACGCCCTGTCATCAAGGCCAGTGTTGTTCTCAACGATTTTGAGGAATGATAGTCTATGGTCCTCCCATAATTGAGTTTTTTCTAAACTCCAATCAATTGGCCCCAAAAAATAACTAAACATTCTTGAGATTACAGTGGGCAGCAAAAACAAGTGAATAAACAAAATTAATCTAAGTTTGCATAAAATTTAGGATAAGCCCCAAGTATTCCCCACCCCCAACAAAGAAAAATAATAATTTTGCAGAAATTATTTTCAGATGGAAAACCTTAAACCCATGGAGCCCAAAGGCAATCCAACAGAACAGTATATGATTAAATTGTCCCATAAAATACTAGCATAGTTAGCCCATTAGGCAATTGGTCTTTTACCATAAGAAAATCACTAGTTATGAATTTATCACTTCATATTGGTATCTGTTAGACTATTAAAGGGAACCCTTAATGTCACAAAAAGCTATTAATCTGCAGAAATGGGTTTAATCTGCAGGTTAATAGCATTTTAATGCTAATATCATTTGTCCATTTTGCTGAAAGTGCATCTACTTTGAGAAAAGGACATACCTCCTGGGAGTGGCTACAGTCACTGCTCAGTACACAGCGAATGGAATCGGTGAGGATGTACTAGCACTTTGCTTGGGGCCCCAGTTTTCTATATATATTTGTGCAGAGCGCACTGTCAGTCAAAGTGCCGAGACATACTTACCACCACCCACAATGCTGTGAGCAATGACTGTAGCTGTTCTCCACACGCCTCAGTAACTGATTTTACATTTTGTCATCTCTGGGATATGATCAGAATCTCCAAATGATTACCAAGAAGAGTGAAGTAAGAAAAGTGGTCATCCCTTTGTGCATAGCAAACTATAACTCTTACAACCAATTTTAATTTTCATTAATGATAAAACTGATTATGATTTTAAAATGTATTTCTTAATCATATTGTTGTATTAAAGTTTTAATTGATTTTTGTTTTATATAGATTTACTTCTCCTGCCACCAATTCTGAGACTATATCTGTTTCAGAAATGTAATCATCATGTCTAAACTCATTGAATCTCCATGAGTCTGAGCATTTTACTACATCAGCACTTGCTGATAATATATATTTGGGAGTAGAATTTATTTTGGATGAATTCATTTACTGCATGGATGTGTGTACAACAAGGAATCTGTGGTAGGTAATTTAAAGTTTCTACCAGCTGGATAATAACTTTGTTGTAAAGCCAGTGACATGTGATACTCTGTTATAGAAGTTGTACTTCAGTTTCTAATGAGCCTCAAGAATGAAATTCATTAAGGTCTGCATATCTGCAGTGGGCCAGAGGATCCAGTCACAGGCATAATTGGTAGCATTTCTCTATCAAAGAGCAACAACAGCTAATTATCATTGAGAGATGGGATGCTGAAGTTGCTCTACAAAGGTGATAAAGCGTACTGTGCGCTGAACAGGCAGCTTTAAAGAGCATGTGTTGTCACATTGATGATGTAGGTCAGTCTACATTATTTTACCTATAAAGCACTGTTTACCCCCAATGAAAATATTTCCCCCTTCAAATAGAAAAAAATTAAAAATGTGTATTCTGCTAAAAATAATATTAAGTAAATAAATAATTTCAGGATAGTGAGTCTTATTTTAAAGAAGTATCCTACGATAAGAGTTCCTGCAATTATGGCAAGATTTCAAGGATTTTATAAGGGGTTGCTGTGTGGACACATGTAACTTAAAAGGGGTGGTCCAGATCTAAAATGTATTTTAATATAAGAGTAAACTGTCAGTGCATGATGCAAGAAGAATACCAGGCATGCATAGACTAGCGCCGCCCCCACAAGTGACATCACAGACAGAGACAACGCTAGTCGCTGCTTTTTCTACATGTCAGATAATCTTCTTACAATGTGCACTGAGAGTGCACTCCATTGCCATATCCTTACTTCTGATTAGAGCCAGCAAAAGAGTGCACTGTCACTGTGCATATTGCACAGCAAATAGAATCTAGAGTCAATATTTACAACCAATGCATGCTCAATGTAGCAGGAACGAGCCCAGCCACTAAAAAGGGCATCACTTCACAAACATCCACAAAATGTTGAATATTAGACAGATTACATTTTTTATAAGCAGTGTTGTACAGTTCTGGCAAATTGAAATATTGTACATTAGCTGAGGTTCATCTGATACTTAAAAAATCCATGACCTTTCCTTTGATTCTGCCATACATTTCAGATTATTTAGGTGCAACTAGAGTTGAGCAAAATAATTTCCAAGACCTTGGTCCAGTAGCTATGTCAATAGATTGCCAAACCAGGGCCCTGCAGGTCTCTCCCTATATGATTGCATACCCGATGCATCTACTGATTGCTATGCTTGATGCAACATTATAGTTGTAGTGTGATGCACACATGCCAAATGAGTCTACTAATGAGAGGCACTTGGGATGTTAACAGGTAGGAGAAGTATGCAGTTTGCAGGCCCGATGTCTATGGACTACTAATGTGCACCAGGGTCTTGCAAATTTTCTTCTTAAGGTTAAAAGACCATATAAAATAAATACCATAAAATACATAGTAGTTAAAGGAACTTATAGGAACAAACAATCAATTCTATTCTGGCAAGATAAAATGTATTTTATCTTTGTTTAGGCAACTGTGCCTAGCTTGGTCTTTAATGAACAACAATAAAGTTTATTGGGAGAAACATAGATATTAACTGCTGGAATTTATGAAAATTAAGACTAATTGATAAAATATTCAAAACTCATTATGGCTTTTTTCAGTGTTGCAAATTAAGAAAATGTCATTAAATTTGAGCAGCACTTTGTCACGTCTGCTTAGGGACTAAGCGAAAAAGGACAAAAGTTGTCTGTCAGAAATAAAGAATAATTAAGTCAGGAAAGTAAAGTAAATTTGCAGTCTATTACAGGTAGGATTGTCCATGTTCTGGATATATTGGTGATGGAATAATGACCTCTAGGTTTTTGTAGAGCATATGCTCATGGTGATAATGGAAGCTTCATGAAAGGCATTTTTAACAATTGCTACACATGCTGTATACAACAGCTTCTTTCAGGACTGGCTGTATTGGTGCTAGTGATGAGTGAAAGTGCTTGGATAAGGTGTTATTGAGCATGCCCTTGTGCTAACTGAGTGACTTCAACATGCTCGTATAATATGTTCGCATCCCTGAGCCTGCATGTATCGCGGCTGTTTGACAGTCACAACACATGTGGGACTTGCCTAACAAACAGACAATCCCTGCATGTATTGAGGCTGTCGAACAGCCTCAAGACAATTGCAGCCGTGGGGACTCAAACATATTATTCGAGCACGCTGACGTCACTTGGTTAGTATATGAGTATGTTCGGATAAAATCTTATCTGACAATGTTCGCTCATCATCACTGGTTGATGCACAATGTGGTTGCCTAAGTGAATATCATTTAAAGAGGAATTTTACTGGATTTTTCTAATTTAAATTGAGTGCTTCATTTAATTGGAACCACTGCACTAATTTTGGACCAGTTTTTTCTTCTGTGCCTCTTCATTCCAAAATCATGCCTCCTCAAGTAATAATGCTGAAAATTTTCCCTTTAACTAACTTGCTGTGTACCATGAAAACTTTCTGTTGCCGTTTATTTTTCTCTCCTGATCTGCTACTGGCCAATCAAAATAGAGCCACGCCCATAGAGAATTTCTGTTGTATATGCCCAGTTCGTTAATGGGACAATTTGCACAATTATTACCAGGGGCATACCTTTGGAACAGAAGGAGTGCAGAAGAACAAAAAATGCTCCAGAATAAGTGAAACAGTGGCAATTGGAGGAGGTGGTCTAAATTTTAAAAAGGTGAAAGTTCAAATTATCTGTTTCGTAATTCATGTTTGCCCATTATCCACATTTTTAATACATTGAAATATGCATCACACATTACAGAAAAATCACATGACTTCAGAATAAGCAAAACATGAGGTTCCCATAATTTATATGACATACATAATGTAGCACAGTCCAATAAAGCTCACAGCGTAACAATAAACATAAGAACAGAAAGCTATAAAACACCAAAGCAACTGTACAGATAGTGAGTGAGGCACAGCAGTGAAAAAGATTAGCTTGCTATGAAAAATAATAACACAGATTTAATTAATTACAAAACAAAAAATGTAAAAAATCTGACCGTGAAGTGCATTATTTAACTGGCTGCAGGGTTGTCAACTTTACTTTTTATTTTTTTTCTGACATCTTTTGACATCTTTTGAAAAAATCACAGACAAACAAACTGTAAAATGAGGATAGTTAGACTATATAATCTGTATAATACTCTTCAATATAAAAAAAACACAAAAACCTTACAAAAAAAGGCCCAATTTTTATGGGCTGTCCTGGAATTTTTAGACGGTTGACAACACTGGTAATTGTTTACTACCAGTTATCAACAGTAAACCTATAGTCATATACTGTATGTTAATGTCACTGTGATATTACTAAGGCTGTGATTGTATGAAAGTGCTTCAAAATGGTTGATAGATATCCTGGATTGTTATACACATCTTTTCAGGACAGTTAGAGGTTTGGGTTACTTTCCATTCATGGAAAATTGATTCACTGTTAATTGAATTTCTTGGCCAAATTGGACAAAGCTGATGAATTCAAATTTCAGAAAATGTGCTCGTTACTAGTTTTAGTTAATCTTAAATGAAGCCTTGAAAGTGAGAGTATTAGTTGAATATTTTAATATACTAATATTACTCCATGTTACATATAGGTTACCTAAAGCCTATTGTTAGTTAATTTTTGAAACTACCCCAACTCTATACCTCCACTTGGAAACCACTTGTTCTGCTAGTAGACTAATCTTAAAAATGAAAAGATCACTCACAGGATTTTAATCTCAATATCAAGAATTTTACTGGAAACTTTTCCAAAGAAACAAAAGTGCTCTTCTTCTTCTGGGACTTCTGTACTATCTACTTCTGCCAGTGCCAATTACTATAAAATTACTGCACAGTGTGCTTCGCAGAAAAATCTGAAACAGATTTTACACTAAAAAACTGACACAGCAAATGTTAAATAATGTCAGATTGCCATTTGACAAATTCAATCTTTAAAGCCCAGTTTTTATCGTGTTGAACTCAAAGATCAAAGATTGTGAAAAGGGCAATCAGCGTTACGATGCGGAGACAGAACACTTAGAGGAAACCTTTTTAAATGATCTATTCCAGACACAAATACTCTAAAGAGCAGTACAATTTCTTCATATAATAACATTAATAGCAGAAAGTACAAGTGATGTGTCTCCTATATCAGAAGAATTCAATGAGCGCTCCGTTTTGCATAACAAATAGTAACAGTGAGTCTCGGAGTTATCTGAACTCTTTTTAAAAGAATAAAAATGAACTATGATTCAGAGGTGAGATAGAAAAATTGTATTGGGAAGATAAGCACTTAGTGGAATTGGATATATTAAAATCTTTTTAGTTTTCGTCATACTCAACTTTAGAACAGTGAGGAACAGCAGACTCTGTTGTCGAACAATGCATTATGCTTGTAGACCAGGACAATGGAGAAGTTCAATCTGTACTTCGATTAGTGTTAATTAGGGTTGAGCGAAACGGGTCGAAATTGTTCAAAAGTCGCCGACTTTTGGCAAGGTCGGGTTTCATGAAACCCGACCCGACCCCAGTGGGGGGTCGGCCATGAAGTCGGCGATCTTTTGAATCTGGAATCGGAATTCCGATCCCGATTCCCGATATGTTTAAGATATCGGGAATTGGTATCGGAATTCAGATTAAAGTGTAAAATATAGAATTAAAATAAAAAATATTGCAATACTTACCCTCTGACGCGCCCTGGTACTAACCGGCAGCCTTCCTCCTTCGAATCCGCGCTTCTAGGACCTTGCCGTGACGTCGCGGTGACGTCGCGGCTTGTGATTGGCCGCGCGGCCGCCCATGTGACCGCTCGCGCGGCCAATCACAAGCCGCGACGTCACCCGCGACGTCACCGAAGGTCCTGGAAGGGCTGATTCTTAGGAAGGAAGGCTGTCGGAAGGAAGCAGGGCGCTTCCGAGGGTGAGTATATACCTAATAGGAATATACTCACCCTCGGAAGCGCCTTGCTTCCCTCCGACAGCCTTCCTTCCTAAGAATCAGCCCTTCCAGGACCTTCGGTGACGTCGCGGGTGACGTCGCGGCTTGTGATTGGCCGCGCGAGCGGTCACATGGGCGGCCGCGCGGCCAATCACAAGCCGCGACGTCACCCGCGACGTCACCGAAGGTCCTGGAAGGCTGATTCTAAGGAAGGAAGGTTCCCGGTTAGTACCAGGGCGCTTCAGAGGGTAAGTATAAGGATATTTTTTATTTTAATTCTATATTTTACACTTAAATATGGATCCCAGGGCCTGAAGGAGAGTTTCCGCTCCTTCAGACCCTGGGAACCATGGAAACCCAATGCACTGCATTGGGTTTCGAGTTTCGGCCGACCCCGACCCCGACTTTTTTATAGGATCGGCCGATTTCACTCGACCCGACTTTTCCAAAAGTCGGGTTTCGTGAAACCCGACCCGATCCTATAAAAGTGAAGGTCGCTCAACCCTAGTGTTAATCATTAAGCTTGGCAAATAGAATAAGATGGAGACTACAGCAGTATAGGCACGAAAGAAGTCAATTGCAGATACATTATATTCAGAAGACTCTTACACTGAAGAACATGATAATCTTGAAAACTTTAAATGGATGTACTGTTATTGTGGGATATTTCACTGGTGCCAAATTGACCTCTGATTGCTGTCATTTGGAAAATAAGGACTCACTTGTAGCATTGTTAGTTTTATGCTACTGTACGCAGAGTTGGACTAACCGGGCAAAAGTCTTCTAGTGGGTCCAAATTTTGACTTTAGAAAATGTCCTATTATGAGTTGGATCTAGTGGATGATTACGTTCCCAAGCTGTGTTTACATAATTCCACTACATCAGGCCCAGTTTTTCAAGCCTGATACAACTCAACTAGATTTTGTTTTTAAGAGATGGCAAATAAATTAATAGATGATGCACAACTTGTAAATTCAACATAATCTACTCACACCACAAGCTATTTTGTAAAAGTCCAAGTATACAATTAAAAGGTTTGTACCAAGTTAATATGTTATCCCCTACAAAGAGAGATAGGGGAGTTGATGACTAAAGACCCACTAAAAACCTTCCAACATTTATTCTTTAAGGTACTGGCAGACATAGCCAGCAAGACCCCTCCACCTACCAATAAGTTAGTGGAATGGGGATAACTTATTAGCTTGGTACAAACTTTTTAAGACACACATTACCTATTATTACTTGTTGCTACAATGGTTTGTACATATTGTTAGCATCCTAGTGTATAACATAAAAAAGGTAATGCACATGTTCTTTTAAGCTATATGGTTGGCCCTCAGAGTTACGTTTTGCTCAAGTCTAATTAGTATAACAATTGCTACATATGCCAGGGGTTTTCCACTGTGGATGCTATCATCAATGAATGACTGCAAGAAATGTAACATTTTTAATTTAAAAACAAGAAGAAAATAGTTTTTATTCAGATTTTAATAAACATCATAATCGTTTGAACCAACTGGACTATGGTGTGCTGTGCCTGCTGGTTTCATGTGCCGTGTCCAACACCTTCAGTGGCTTCCTCAGAGTTTCAACTCCATAATATTTAACTGATAAATGATAGCTGACTAAGACAGTTTATATTTTTTTCATTTTGACAGTTTCATAAATCTCCCCCATTATGTGATTCATTAATATGATAAGAATTTATGCATACAAGAAAAGTAGAACTACATTTGTCATGAACAACATAATGCCTTAAAGAGGTTGTCCACCACATGCGCCCATCGATTTACACCTTTTAAATAAGTATTTTTGTAAATAGCTTCTGTTGTCATATGTGTTTGTGAGTGGTGCTTTCGCTGTTCACTCACTCCCCATAAAGTGACCCCGGCTGCAGTCACCTGTGACATACGCTGATGTCACATCAACTTCCGGAATTCCTTGATTCCCCCAGACATGACCCAGTCGTATGAACTCCCCCTGGTTGACTGGGCTCTATTGCAGCATTTCCCTGACCATCACAGCCCAGTATTCATTGTGTGCCTTCCCTCTCCTCTGCTTTTATTAGACGCAAGCGAGTGCTGGAAATTGGGCTCTGACATGTGGGGAAATGCCACCAATAGTCAAGTCAATAAAGGAGGGTGCATGCAACTGAGTCACACCTGGGTGAATTAAGAAAGTCTGGAAGTTGACGTGACGTCAGTGCATATCAACAGCAGCTGCCATAGGGGTCATGTGGTGCAGAATGAGCAAGCAGCAATAGCTCCGCTCAGGGGCATATATGGTAGCAAAAGGTGTTTACAAAAGTACTTATTTAAAAGGTGTAAATCGATAGGTGCATTATATAATGTAGTGGACCACTTCTTTAACCCCTTAATGAATGGAGCTTTTTTCGGTTTTGCATTTTCGTTATTCGCTCCCCTCCTTCCCAGAGCCATAACTTTTTTATTTTTCCATCAATATGGCCATGTGAGGGCCTATTTATTGCAGGATGAGTTGTACTTTTGAATGACATGATAAGTTTTACCATGTCACGTACTAGAAAACGGAAAAAAGATTCTAAGTGCAGTGAAATTGCAAAAAAAGTGCAATCCTACACTTGTTTTTTGCTTGGATTTTTTGCTAGGTTCACTAAATACTAAAACTGACTTGCCATTATTATTCTCCAGGTTGTTCATAGACACCAAACATGTCTAGGTTATTTTTTATCTAAGTGGTAAAAAAAATTCCAATCTTTGCTAAAAAATAAATAAATTGTGCAATATTCCGAGACCAGTAGCGTCTCCATTTTTCGTAATCTTGGGTTGGTTGAGGGCTTATTTTTTGCATGCAGAGCTGACATTTTTAATGATATCATATCGGTGCAAATACGCTCTTATGATCGCCCGTTATTGCATTTTAATGAACATGGCGATCAAAAAAACTTAATTCTGGTGTTTTGAATTTTTTTCTTCCTGCACCATTTAACGATCAGGTTAATTCTTTTTTTATTGATAGATCGGGCGATTCTGAATGCTGCGATACCAAATAAGTGTAGATTTGATTTTTTTTATTGTTTTATTTTGAATGGGGCAAAAACATTTTTTTACTTTTTCTATACTTCAATAGCCTCCATGGGAGGCTAGAAGCTGGCATAGCCTGATTGGCTCTGCTACATAGTTGTGATGTTCAGATCGCCCCTATGTAGCTGAATTACAGCATTGCTATGAGCGCTGACCACAGGGTGGCGCTCACAGCAATCTGGCATCAACAACCTTAGAGGTCTTCAGGATACATCTAGTTGCTGTACTGATGCTTCGTTGACCCCCGATTATGTGATGGGGTAAGCGGTGCGCGCATTTCTGGCCGTATGGCTGGAAGCGCTTGTGAAATGCCACTGTCAGAATTTGACAGCTGCATTTAACTAGTCAATAGGTACAGGTGGATCGCGATTCCACCAGCGGCTATTGCGGGCACATGTCAGCTGTTCAAAACAGCTGACATGTCCCGGTTAGGGTTGAGCAAAACGGGTCGGCCACTTTCAGAAGTCGCCGACTTTTGGCAAAGTCGGGTTTCATGAAACCCGACCCGATCCCTGTGTGGGGTCGGCCATGAAGTCGGCAATCTTCTGAATGTGGTATCGGAATTCCGATCCCGATTCCCGATATGTTTGCAATATCAGAAATAGGTATCGGAATCCATATTTAATGTAAAATAAAGAATTAAAATAAAAAATATCACAATACTTACCCTCTGACGCGCCCTGGTACTAACCGGAACCTTCCTTCCTTCGAATCAGCGCTTCCTGGACCTGGCGGTGACGTCACAGTGACGTCACGGCTTGTGATTGGTCGCGCGGCCGCCCATGTGACCGCTCGCGCGACCAATCACAAGCCGCGACGTCACCGCGACGTCACCGAAGGTAGTGGAAGGGCTGATTCTTAGGAAGGAAGGCTGCCAGAAAGAAGCAGGGCGCGTCCGAGGGTGAGTATATACCTAATAGGAATATACTCACCCTCGGACGCGCCCTGCTTCTTTCTGGCAGCCTTCCTTCCTAAGAATCAGCCCTTCCAGGACCTTCGGTGACGTCGCGGTGACGTCGCGGCTTGTGATTGGTCGCGCGAGCGGTCACATGGGCGGCCGCGCGACCAATCACAAGCCGCGACGTCACCGCGACGTCACCACCAGGTCCTGGAAGCGCTGATTCGAAGGAAGGAAGGTTCCGGTTAGTACCAGGGCGCGTCAGAGGATAAGTATTGTGATATTTTTTATTTTAATTCTTTATTTTACACTTAAATATGGATCGCAGGGCCTGAAGGAGAGTTTCCGCTCCTTCAGACACTGGGAACCATTGGAAACCCAATGCACTGCATTGGGTTTCGAGTTTCGGCCGACCCCGACCCCGACTTTTTTATAGGATCGGCCGATTTCACTCGACCCGACTTTTGAAAAAGTCGGGTTTCGTGAAACCCGACCCGATCCTATAAAAGTAAAGGTCGCTCAACCCTAGTCCCGGTTTTGATGCGGGCTCCCGGCCTGAACTCGCATCAAAGTGGGGGTTCTGCCATTGGATGTATTATTCCATCCGATGGTAGAAAAGAGTTAAAATCATAAAATCCGTGGGTTTATCCCTTTATTAAGTTTTCATGTTGTTATAAGCTGTTTAACAGTCGTATCTGTTACTGGAGAAGCAACTTACCACAAAAGGTATAACATGAAGGTTGTAAGTCTTTAGCAGGTCTCCACAATAGTATATGCCAAATATAATACTTGAGAATTTTTATGTGGTACAGGGGCATTAGGTCCTTTCATGTATCAAGACCTGGGTATGACAAGCAATGCATCTCCTATAACAATGTTGCTGGTGATAACCAAACCGATAGCCATTACATCACATATATTTATGTAGGAACACAGTAAAAATTGAGAAAGTATGTGTGCTTACCGCTGACTGAGTAAAGTAATTGCACAGACTTTAAGGTAAATGAATGCTATCAGTTCACAGATTACACATGCATAGTAATTGTAGTTAAAATGTTTTTAAGACTTTTTGATTTTAATGATGCATAATTAAAAATTGTAAAAAGGTACCAGACACATGTCTGCACAAGGCTAACGCGTTTCAAACTATAAGTTCACAGCGTGATATTGAAACATTAAACCAAACAACTTAAAAGACGAAGAACCAAACAATAAGAGTTTCTCGCTTCTCAGTATTTCCTACACCATGATAATAATCTGGTGAGCGTCACACAAGACAAAAAGCAGAGTTATACAGTGGTACATGGTATTTGTGAGAATTAAATTCAATGTGATTACATTATATACTTTAGAAATACAGCTATATCGCTAGTAAGGTAATACAAAAAATAAAACAAAACTCTTATAGAATAGAGAGAGACCGATTAAGAAATTATAAAAAATGTACAAAGTATAAGCTTCTGGTCACTGTACACACTAGAGCAATATCTACCTTTCCTGTCACTCCAATATGAAGGAATTCACTCAGGTAAAATGTAGAGTAATTCTGCCCTTTATGTCTGAAAATCAATCTCAGTTGGTTTTGCAACATCAATCATTTTTTAAGCATTCTCTTCTTACTTCTTACTTGGGAACAGGTTACAGAGTTCTTCATTATAGGACACACTCTTTGTTGTTTCCATAGAATCAGAAGAAAATATATTGAATGATTTCCAACTAATTCATCAAGTTCTCCAATCAGTGACCATCACAATCACACTGATTTGCTGAATTATGTCACTGGCTATGCTTCTTGTACTAGCAGACAATGGATGAGTAATGGGACCAAGAAAGTAACCCTGTCTTCTCTTGTTCCAAAATGTCACTGACACATGTACAATAGTCAATATCACAATACCTAAGAAAATCAACCTTAGTTTGAGCATTACTACAGGGACCTCTAGAGATGCTGAAAGGTGTAGTCTCATAAGATACTAAAGATCTACAGCAGTGTTACCCAAACACCACTCCTCATGGCTCACCAACAGATCATGTTCAGGATTTCTTTATAGCAAAGATGATGAAATTAATATCAAGGCATCAAGAATTGACAGAATTTCCCCTACGTCATGTTAACATTTTTTTTTGGGGGGGTCATGATGAATGGAGTTTGGGAAACACTGACCTACTGTATTCCTGAGATAGGTCACCAATATCAGATTGTTTGGATTTCAAAACTGTTATTTGCTTCTTTTGTGTCCTAAAATAAACACCTGGAATGAAGTTGCACAGCACAGACTCATTTAGCATTTATTGGTTGTTGTCAGGTAGGGCAAAACAGCTGTTATGCACATGATTGTGATCTGGAGCCTGGAGGGGCTTAACTAAGCAACACCTGACTTCGCTATAGCCACTGATGGTGGGGTTAGACTTTGGTTCTAGGTGAATGTCTGGTGCTACTCCAGGATGGACACACAGAGCCATGGCAGCAGACCCCCATGAGGGACTAGGACGCAGGACCGGCCAGTAACTGGTTAGCAGGATGATATGGCAGAAGCAGGACTGGAGCAGGAACACAGGGTGGCCACAGTACGAGATCTCAGATGTAGTTACTCAGTTGCAACCTCGGACTGGATAGGTGAGCAGCAAAGGTACAGATGGATTAGGATCGGGACCAGGCACAGGCAGGGCGGATTCGGGACTGAGTATAGCAAGGTGGACTGGAACAGGTCCGCACAGTGTGGACCTGATTAGGAGTACTGGGAACTTACAATTAATTTGCAGGAAACATATAGATTAACTAATAGGGGAGGGTGCCTTATTATTATTATTATTATTATACATTTTTATAGCGCCATTTATTCCATGGCGCTTACATGTGAATACAGGGCAAATATAGACAAATACATTAAACATGAGCAGATAACAAGGCACACGAGTACATAAGGAGGGAGGACCCTGCCCGCGAGGGCTCACAGTCTGCACAGTCTGCCTTATAAACAAAACATCTCTAAACTATTGGCTGGGGACATCTTTAGCAGCGTGCACCCTAAGCAACTCCCTGTAGACCTGCGTACCAAGTGCAGATCCTGGAAGCAAAAAGATGCTGAGGGAGGGTGGACAGGTAACTACACACACAGGCGTCCCTGCACCGAGGAGGAAAAAGACAAGTGCAGGGGCGGTGTCATGACAACAGCTCCATTTCAAAAGAACAGTAGCTGTTCAGCAGTACTCAGCAGTGGCTTCCACAAATTAATTTGAGCTGTATTGTTCAGCCTTATTCCTTGTGTTTATATCTGGCCACCAATTGAGCAAATATTTGATATTGTTGACCTGTGCTTGGGATAGCTCTTTCCCTGCTCTAATGATTGCAAGCAGATTGATTGAGGTCCAGGTCACTAAACTCCCATCAATCAGTCAAAAACCTTCCAGGGAGATGCTCAGCTCATGAGACAGGAACAAACATCTCCTGACTGGGTGTTCACACAGAGCATATGCAGATGGAGATCACGGAACCAAGATTTCGGGAGATGTGATCTCAGTGCTGAGTTCTCATCTCTCGAGATCTTGGTGCCAAGAACTCCATCTGCTCATGCGCTGGCCCCCAGCGGCCATTTTCCCACAGCCCACAGCACAGGAAACCATGGAACTGTGAGGGCTCTGGCCTTTCACAAAATGTCAGCAGAGCCCCCGCAGGACCAAACACCCCTGCAGCATCGCCGGACACCCCACAGTGCCATACACCAACAGCAGTGCACCGCACATCAGAACACCCCCTCATCCAAGCCTGCAGCATCACCCTACTCCTATCTCTTCCAGCAGCAAGCCTGGGACCCATTCACCACAGCCACCACCCCCTTAAAGCAATATGAAGCATAGATTATAAGAAGCACCTCCATTTTTAAAAAAGAAAAATTTTCTCCTCAAAGTTTGGGGTGTGGTGTGTCTTATAATCCAGAGCATTTTATAATCTGAAAAATATGATACTGTTAGCAAATAGTCCCTAACCCAGGGGTCTCAAACTGCATTCTCAAACAGGTCATGTTTTCAGGATTTCCTTGTACTGCACAGGTGATAATCACTTACACAAATAATGTGTTGGTGATTAAATTATCACCTGTGCAGTGCAAGGAAATCCTGAAAACATGACCTGTTTGCAGCCCTCAAGGAATGCAGTTTGACACCCCTGCCCTAACCCTTATGAATATGTACAGCAGATTAAATAAGTATCGAACACGTCACCAATTTTGTTACTAAATATATTTCTAAAGGTGCTATTGAAATGAAATTCTCAACAGATGTAGTTAACGACCCATCCAATTCACACAGGCAAAGAAATCAAACCATAGAAGTCTACAAGTTAAAGTATCTGTAATAATGAAAAATGACACTGGGAAAATATTTTCATTACAGATAACTTAATTTATGGACATCTGTGGTTCGATTTCTTTACCTATGTGGATTGGATAGTTTGTTACAGACATGTTGAGAGAATGTCATGTCAATAGTACTTTTTAGTAATATATTTAACTAGGACTAGGGTTGAGCGACCTTTACTTTTATAGGATCGGGTCGGGTTTCACGAAACCCGACTTTTTCAAAAGTAAGGTCGAGTGAAATCGGCCGATCCTATAAAAAAGTCGGGGTCGGGGTCGGCCGAAACTCGAAACCCAATGCAGTGCATTGGGTTTCCAATGGTTCCCAGGGTCTGAAGGAGCGGAAACTCTCCTTCAGGCCTTGGGATCCATATTTAAGTGTAAAATAAAGAATTAAAATAAAAAATATCGCCATACTTACCCTCTGACGCGCCCTGGTACTAACCGGGAACCTTCCTTCCTTAGAATCAGCCTTCCAGGACCTTGCGGTGACGTCGCGGTGACGTCGCGGCTTGTGATTGGTCGCACAGCCGCCCATGTGACCGCTCGCGCGACCAATCACAAGCCGCGACGTCACCGCGACGTCACCGAAGGTCCTGGAAGGGCTGATTCTTAGGAAGGAAGGCTGCCGGAAAGAAGCAGGGCGCGTCCGAGGGTGAGTATATACCTAATAGGAATAATTGTATATACCTAATTTTCATGAAACCCGACTTTGCCAAAAGTCGGCGACTTCTGAAAATTGCCGACCCGTTTCGCTCAACCCTAATTAGGACATTAGTTATGTGTTTAATACTTATTTCACCAGCTGTCTTTAGTATAGTGTGAAATAATTTATATAACATTTTCTCTAGCTCCCAGTGGCCTTCTGCTCCTCTACTGAACCAAGTGAACATAACTCAAACTCAAAAAGTGTTTTCTAAATGTAAAGAATGCCACGTTCTCAATGTAACTCTCACAGAAGATCCCAAGCTAAATGAAAGCCACATTATTCAGAAAAGGAATGGGAACCTCACTGGGAACCAGAAAAAGCAATGATTAGTAAAATATTTCTCGGACTATTAGACTCACCTTACCATAAGACACACCTCAGGTTTAGACAGCAGAAAGACGGAAAAACCTTTTGCCTATTAATGAAAACATCCCTGGTCATTGTCATTAATTTTAATAGGGTAGAATATGGTGGCGATAAATTTGTTACTGTTTCCCTGCAGTGTGTAGTCCACACACACGGCTCAGTTATATAAGCACATTTATATACACACACAGCTCTGCTATATATGCACATATAGACTCACTCATACACAACTCCGCTATATATGCATATATAGATTCACAGCTCTACTACATGAACAAATAGACACACACAACTCTGCTACACACTGCTGAAACACACAATAGATGTTTTGCTGGGTGAGCCTTTACTTGTCCTTATTATTGTATGCACTGTTTTCACTTTACAGAATATTGTTTATTGTATGGGACTTTAACATTGTTGGAACTCAATAAAACAGAGTTATCTTTTATACCCTGTTTTCATTGAGTCAATTATAAAAAAAATGTCATCAGTGGCATCTTATGGTTTTTATGTCACTCATTCCTTTATAACAAACCACTGCTTAGTGTTCATTTATTTTGCTACAAATATTAATGGTTGCACATTTACCTGTCTAGGCATTCGCTTGCATTGCTTTGATCCTTTGGATAATATTTATTATTATTATTATTATTTATTGTTATAGCGCCATTTATTCCATGGCGCTTTACATGTGAGGAGGGGTATACATAATATTCTCAATTTGGCTCACCTACCATTCTTTTCCATGTTTTTTATGTCTGAGTTTTTTTTTCCCATTTTTAACAAATTATTTAATAAAGATTTACTGATCACCTTATCAACCATTTTTTTCTGTAAATATTATTTTTGGTCTTACGTGCACATCTAGACACACAGGTCTGCTACATATGCACAAATACCCACACAGCTCTAATATAGTTGTACATATAGAGACACAAACCAGCAGCTCTGTTACATGCACACCACATGCAGCTCTGCTACATGCACATTTACTTACAAACATACACTGTACATTATTACAGCTTGCAGTTTCTAATCGAGACCGGAAGAGAGGCGGCATGTGCTGAGCAGCTGAAGGACCTTCCACCTGATCAACTCGAGGACCTTGTATTAATCTGGTGGATGATCCTTCAGCAGCTCGGTTCGTGTAGCCTCTGTTCAGGTGCCGACAGCTTTCACTCCTGCTCTTCAATGATCAAATACATCAGTGTGGGGCAGGATAACATAGAGCAGTTCTCTCTGTGATTGGGAAAGTTGTGGTGTCAGCATTCTCCGCCATCACAGGAAGCTACTTCCTGACTATATGACGCATACACTTTTTAAATCAGTTTTTTCTTGTTAAAAAATGTCTTTTATTTTCCGGAAAATAAGTTGTCTTTAAATTTATCCACACTATACCACATACACAATACCTACAAATTAGGAAATATAATTTAGGCTGGGAGTGCTTTTTTAAAAAGAGCTGTGATGTCCCTGTATTGTCATTGCTTCATTCAATTCTCTCCAGAATGGAGGTGTGATTTTGGTGATCAGTGAGGTTCCTTATGAGTGATCTCACATGTATCACATTTTTATCAACTGTATTTTCCAGCTGAAAATAAAATGGATTGGCTGGCAACTAACACCACTCTGTGTTCTCTTCAAAATTTACGCAATTCTTCTTGGCTTAGGAATGTGAAAAAACTCCTCCACACTGGTTTTGTCTTTTTCGCAATTCTATTTCTCATAGATTTAGTGCACCCTTAAATATTTACTTATCTGTACAGATGGTAATGTTAACTTGCCAGATTTAAAATTGCTCTTCTTTTAATGGTACAGCAGACCCCTGGCTTTCCAGGCAGGATCTTTGTCTCAATGCCAAATTGTGTGGCAAAAGTGACTTCTCCATTTAGGAAAGTGCAGCACTGACCCTACGAAATAGCATTTTAAAATTGATTTATAATAGGTTTAGTCCTGCAAAAGCATTTAGCTAATTCTATAACATTGGTAATGTCAAAAGTAAGTACAATAGCAAGTAATAAAGCCACCACAGTTAATGTCCTTTTCACTATAGGTACAAGTAATAGGCATTCAATGTTACTGTGTAATTTTGGTCTAAGCTGTGTAATTTTGCAGTTATTGTTTAATGAAAGCAAAAACAATTTACATATTATGAACTGAACTATTAGACTGTGGTCATGGAGATTTTGGCGGCTAAAAAGGCACAAAAATGCTTTTATACAATTAGGTTCAAGCCAAGCAATTGTTCAAGATATGTAAATGGGTGAGTGTGAAGAATTGAATATTTCTGGAGGATTTTGGAGATATCAGTGTGTATTGTTCTCAAGTTAATGCTCTGTATTGAAAAGAGGAAGAAAAGAGTATTTTTATCGCACTATTTTTAATATTCACATACTTCATATCATAAAGCTCGAGCTGTCACCTATGACGTTTGGAGCTATTTTTTGTCAGACTGTCTAGACTGGTAATATAATATGATAAAATAAAAGCAGATATTAAGCTCTTGTTTATAACAATTTGTGACAGTAGAATTGAGGTATAGCAATTATCATGGTATGATTATGACTCGCAATGTCTACTGACTCCAACTTTACTACATTGTCTACTAAGATCACAAGTTTGATTTCTGTGTTAATTAAAAGCATTTTTTTCAACAAATCTGTAGCAATATGTTGTAGTCTAAATAAGAAGGTAAAAGAGCAAAAGCAGCAGTCACATCTGGGGTCTAGGCTCCCTGCCATATTATAGATACTGTAGATGTTCCTGAAAGTGTGCATGCCTCTTCATCAATCTGGAGTGCCTCATAAGTGGCGTGTGCCTCTGTGCACTGTACCAGAAATCCCATTCTAGTCAGAAACCAGAGTGAAATTTCTAGGACAGGCAACATCAGAGATCATCACCGCCCCGCTGTACCCTTGTCTTGCTTCAGCTCCTTACATTTTGACAAGCCTGGGATGAACTGTCATGAAGACGTCAAAAGTCGCAAAAGTTCGGCTCAGCTCGGGTTTATTATCCCACTTAGAGATGAGTGGAGCTCCAGTCCACGGTTTAAGTCAGTGCTCTATGGCTGTGGACAGGATAATCAAGAATTTCCTGAGCATTCGGATTCCCTGGAACAACCTTTAATTTCTTGGTTTACGATGTAATCATCGGTGTACCGTGCAAAGGAAATTTAGACAACTCCGGTCCATGACCACAAAGCACTGACCTGGATTGTGAATCAGAGTTGTGTAAGTTGATACTACCATCTGTAACCATGAAGATAGGTCATCAATAGAGATGAACAGATTTGACTAGATTCAAAAGCGCCAAATTACACCAATTTAAAAATGAAATTTAATTTGCTATAAAATCAATATCCGTGAATTGAATATTCCTTATTAAGCTGCAGGGTCTTTCCAGTTCACCAGAGCATAATAAATCTAACATGTAAAATACCCTAATATCCACATGACCCTAATGCCCACATGATTGCAGCTGGCTTCCAGTTTGCTGAATTTACGAGCAGCAAATTGCACAAATCCATATTGAGTAGAATATGGATTTTTGGAAAATTTTACTAAAATTCAATTTCACTCAAATAAATTTGCTCATCTCAAGTCAACAATGTATGAGCCTGAGAAACCCATTTAATTTTTATAATGATTTTTGTTATGATCTGGTGGCCTAGGAGCAGCATGAGACGTACTCTGGCGAAGGTACTATGCAGTATTAAAACACTAGAAAATATCCACCACAGAAAATACAAAACACCACATCTGACTAAAGACATGGAGGGTATATCTGCATCTCCAGAGACACAGCTTGGCTGCAAAAAATCCTTCACAGACAAAGCTAGACAAAACAAAACAAGAAAATTCACAGACTATAAGGTCCACAGCAGGTGGACAGCAAAAAACAATGCCAGAACTTATCTTTGAAGAAATGAACAGCAGACCAGGAGAGACCAAGTATGGATGTAAATCCTCCAAAAACAATGGACAACTGGCACTGACTAAAGGATAAAGCAGGACTTAAATAGCCCAGCCCAAATTGCAAAAAATGGATACACCTGATAAATGCTGCGATCCAACTACCGCAGCACTACCACACATAACCACCGGAGGGAGCCCAAGAGCAGAATTCACAACAGTACCCCCCCCTTGAGGAGGGGTCACCAAACCCTCACCAGAGGGCACGAACCAAATTGTCAGCATGAACATCGGAGGCAACAACCCAAGAATTATCCTCCTGGCCATAACCCTTCCATTTGACCAGATACTGAAGCTTCCGCCTCGAAAAACGAGAATCCAAAATCTTCTCAACCACATACTCCAACTCCCCATCAATCAACACCGGGGCCGGAGGATCAGCAGAGGGAACAACGGGCACCACATACTTCCGCAACAAAGATCTATGGAACACATTGTGGATGGAAAAAGAGGCTGGAAGGGCCAAATGAAAAGACCCCGGATTGATAATCTCAGAAATCCTATAAGGACCAATAAACCAAGGCTTGAACTTAGGGGAAGAAACCTTCATAGGAACATGACGGGAAGACAACCAGACCAAATCCCCAACCTGGAGCCGGGAACCAACACACCGACGACGGTTAGCAAAACGCTGAGCCTCCTCCTGAGACAACACCAAATTGTCCACCACATGAGCCCAAATCCGCTGCAGCCTGTCAACCACTGAATCCACACCAGGACAATCAGAAGGCTCAACCTGCCCTGAAGAAAAACGAGGATGAAAACCAAAATTACAAAAAAAAGGCGAAACCAAGGTAGCAGAACTAGCCCGATTATTAAGGGCAAACTCGGCCAATGGCAAGAACGCCACCCAATCATCCTGATCAGCAGACACAAAGCATCTCAAATAAGTTTCCAAAGTCTGATTAGTTTGCTCCGTCTGGCCATTTGTCTGAGGATGAAATGCGGAAGAAAAAGACAAATCAATGCCCAGCCTAGCACAAAAGTCCCGCCAAAACCTAGAAACAAACTGGGAACCTCTATTGGACACAATATTCTCCGGGATGCCATGCAAACGAACCACATGCTGAAAAAACAACGGAACCAAATCAGAAGAGGAAGGCAATTTAGGCAAAGGTACCAAATGAACCATCTTAGAAAACCGGTCACAAACCACCCAGATAACCGACATCCTCTGGGAAACCGGAAGATCAGAAATAAAATCCATAGAAATATGCGTCCAAGGTCTCTCAGGGACCTGCAAAGGCAGAAGCAACCCACTAGCGCGGGAACAGCAAGGCTTAGCGCACGCACAAGTCCCATAGGACTGCACAAAAGAACGCACATCCCGCGACAAAGAAGGCCAGCAAAAGGACCTACCAACCAAATCTCTGGTACCAAAAATCCCAGGATGGCCAGCCAACACAGAACAATGAACCTCAGAAATCACTTTACTAGTCCATCTATCAGGAACAAACAGTTTCCCCACTGGACAGCGGTCAGGTTTATTAGCCTGAAATTCCTGAAGAACCCGTCGTAAATCAGGGGAGATGGCAGAAAGAATAACCTCTTCCTTCAGAATGCCGACCGGCTCAAGAACCCCAGGGGAATCAGGAAAAAAACTCCTAGAGAGGGCATCCGCCTTAACATTCTTAGTACCAGGAAGGTACGAGACTACAAAATCAAAATATCATCCAAATATACAACCATGAACTTATCAAGATAACTCCAAAAGATATCATGCATGAAGGACTGGAACACAGATGGGGCATTAGAGAGTCTGAATGGCATCACTAGGTATTCAAATTGGCCTTCGGGCGTATTAAATGCAGTTTTCCACTCCTCATCCTGTTTAATGCGAATAAGATTATATGCCCCTCGAAGGTCAATCTTAGTAAACCAGCTAGCCCCCTTAATCCTAGCAAACAAATCAGTAAGCAAAGGCAAAGGGTATTGAAATTTGACCGTGATCTTATTCAAGAGGCGATAATCAATACACGGTCTCAAGGAGCCATCCTTCTTGGCAACAAAAAAAAACCCTGCTCCCAATGGTGAAGAAGATGGCCGAATATGCCCCTTCTCCAAAGACTCCTTAATATAGCTCCGCATGGCGGCATGTTCTGGCACAGACAGGTTGAAAAGTCGACCCTTTGGGAACTTACAACCTGGAATCAAGTCAATAGCACAATCATAGTCCCTATGTGGTGGAAGGGAACTGGATTTAGGCTCATCGAATACATCCTGGAAATCTGACAAAAACTCAGGAATTTCAGAAGAGGGGGAAGAGTAAATCGTCATCAAAGGAACGTGATCATGAACCCCCTGACAACCCCAAATAGTCACAGACATGGATTTCCAATCTAACACCAGATTATGTAGCTGTAACCATGGAAAACCCAGAACAATATCATCATGCAAATTATGCAACACCAGAAAACGACAATCTTCCTGATGGGCTGGCGCCATGCGCATGGTCAGCTGAGTCCAAAACTGAGGTTTATTTTTAGCCAACGGTGTAGCATCAATCCCCCTTAAAGGAATAGGGTCCTGCAAAGGCTGCAAGGGGAAACCACAATGTCTGGCAAAGTCTAAGTCCATTAAATTCAGAGCGGCGCCTGAATCCACAAATGCCATGACAGAAAATGACGATAATGAGCAGATCAAGGTCACAGATAACAGAAATGTTGGTTGTACAGTACTGATGGTAACAGAACTAGCGATTCTCTTTGTACGCTTAGGGCAATCAGAAATAACATGAGCAGAATCGCCGCAGTAAAAACACAACCTATTCTGACGCCTAAATCCTTATCGTTCAGCTCTAGACAAAATCCTATCACATTGCATAGGCTCAGGACTCCTCTCGGAGGACAACGCCACAGTGTGCACAACTGCGCTCGCGCCAGAGACATAGAGTCACTCAGACCAGCAGGCGTGGGGAACCCCACCATAACATCTTTAACGGATTCAGAAAGACCCTTTCTAAAAATTGCCACCAAGGCATCCTCATTCCATTTAGTCAGTACAGACCATTTTCTAAATTTCTGGCAATACGATTCTGCCGCTTCTTGACCCTGACACAGGGCCAACAAGATCTTCTCAGCTTGATCCACAGAATTAGGCTCATCATACAATAACCCCAATGCTTGAAAGAAAGAATCAACATTAAGCAAAGCAGGATTGCCAGATTCCAGGGAAAATGCCCAATCCTGTGGGTCACCACGCAGCAAGGATATGATGATTTTAACCTGCTGAATGGGATCACCAGAAGAACAGGGTCTCAATGCAAAAAACAGTTTACAATTATTTTTGAAACTCAAAAATTTGGATCTGTCACCAAAAAATAAATCAGGAGTGGGAATCTTAGGTTCTAAGGCAGGAGTCTGAATAATAAAATCTGAAATACCCTGTACCCTAGCAGCAAGCTGATCCACCCGATAAACTAACTCCTGAACATTCATGTTAATACTAGGTTCCGTAGCCACCCAGAGATTAAGAGGGAAGAGAACACAGAATAGACTGGAGAGAAAAAAATGGCTGAAGAGCTTCCTTCCCTTCTTTTGAGATGCATTTAACTCATTGTGGGCCAGTTGTACTGTTATGATCTGGTGGCCTAGGAGCAGCATGAGACGTACTCTGGAGAAGGTGGTACCTTTACTGACCGCAAACCCTGAACTAGCAGCGCAACTAGAAGTAGCCGTGGGGGGTACCTAACACTCCCTAGACCCCTCGACACAGCCTAAGAACTAACTACCCCTAAAGACAGAAACGGGAAAACTATCTTGCCTCAGAGAACATCCCCAAAGGATACAACCGCCCACAAATATTGACTGTGAAAGGAGAGGGAAATAACATACGCAGACATGAAATCAGGATTTAGCATAGGAGGCCATACTAGCTAAAAAGGAAGAATAGGACAGAGTACTTTGCGGTCAGTATTAAAACACTAGAAAATATCCACCACAGAAAATACAAAACACCACATCTGACTAAAGACATGGAGGGTATATCTGCATCTCCAGAGACACAGCTAGGCTGCAAAAAATCCTTCACAGACAAAGCTAGACAAAACAAAACAAGAAAATGCAAAGACTATAAGGTCCACAGCAGGTGTACAGCAAAAAACAAGGCCAGAACTTATCTTTGAAGAAATGAACAGCAGACCAGGAGAGACCAAGTATGGATGTGAATCCTCCAAAAACAATGGACAACTGGCACTGACTAAAGGATAAAGCAGGACTTAAATAGCCCAGCCCAAATTGCAAAAAATGGATACACCTGATAAATGCTGCGATCCAACTACCGCAGCACTACCACTCATAACCATCGGAGGGAGCCCAAGAGCAGAATTCACAACAGATTTTATCTCGAATTTGGCATAAACAAAAATGTCAAGTTGTAGAAGATTACAACATATAGCCCAAGTAATTGGAGGGTGCAAAGCTTAAATAAACGTAGGATTTATAATAATTAAAAATAATAATTTTATTTATATAGCGCCAACATATTCCGCAGCGCTTATCAATCACTGTACTGTATGTAATGCCAGTTTTCTGAGGTAAATGCACTGAAAAAAATATTTTGCCACTCTTCATGAAGTCCTTGTGTTACTTTTTGCAGCATGTGAATGTAGGTCAGGAAATAGTAGACTGAACTTCAGATAAATGCAACATATGACACATTGATCAAATTTCTCCATCACTTTGGTACACATGCCACATGCCAGTACACACCTGTTTTACGCTTTTTAATTTCCCTCAACAGGATATGTGGAAAAAGATACACTTCAATTGTATAATTTATTTACTTGCATGTTTGGGATTCAAGTTTGCAGTCACCCTATGTAATTGTGAATCCTCACAGAGCGCACTGTCAGGATTATGTGATGCAGTAAGTATGTGATTTGCATACTTACTGTTAGGAGTCGAGTTTCCTCTGCTGCACAGGGGGAATCTCGATCCGTCTCCGCTGCGGTCTCCCTTTCTCCTCCAGCCGCAGTGGAGTCTGCTCAGCAGGGACGTCGCTCCCAGTGTCTTGCTCGCTCTCACTCTGTACAGAGAGTTACTGCTGCTTCTTCAGCTCCTGCCATTAAAGTCAGTGCTGGTCAGCGGCGAGCGGACTTCCCTGGGACTAAGTCCTTGTTTGCGCACACTGAGCATGCCCAGAGCAAGATCTCCCGTTGGAGATCGAGGGTCATGTGCTCTGGCTCTGCAGCGCATTCCATTGGTCCTCTTGGCAGGTCTTGGAAGGGCAAAGTTTCTGTGGCCACTTCCTGTCCTGCAATTATAAAAACTGCGCATGACCGCACGGCCATGCGCTAGTGTACAATTGAATACGTGTGTTTGTTGTGAGTGCAAGTCGTTCATTAAATACCCCTACCCTATTGTATGACTGTTCGCGTATGGAGTATGGCTGCTATCTAGCGCCCGACAAATCACTCAACGTGTCACACACGTATCAGCGTCTATTGCTGTGACCGCCAGTGCGGCGCCACGCGCCAGTAGTGCGCTTCCTGACCCACGTCTGGGTGCTTAGTGGTGCCTGGCAGCATGGCACAGTTCGCACTTCGGTGCTCTAATTATTAGAGTTGCCTAACACACCCTGTTGCGGTGTTGTGCCAGCAAGGGTCTAATCGGACTTCAATCCTAGTTGGGGTTAAGTTCGCTGACTGCTTGCTCGCCTTCTATGTGCGGTACCGCGACCCTGTGACGCAACAGGATCGCTTCCTTCACGTTGGGTGAAGTTTAACCCACGCGAGTATACTTATGAGTACCGCCATATAGTCCGTCATTACTCAGCAGCAGGTTCCATCTCTGCACAGTGGACCCCGGGCTACGAACGCACCGTACACTATCAGTCTTAATATTTGGTGCGTTCCGCTAGCCCTAACATTACACTAGCGCCAGGGTCTGGCTAGTGATGACGGACAAACAGCAATCCCTGCGGTAAATACAGCAGCTGGAGGGTAGGTTGGCGGCTCTCGAGAGCGCAACCTCAGCTGTGGATGTTACCGCAGTTGCTGTACAGGCTGCCAGCGTGGCTGCAGCAACTTTGTCCATTGCCACCCCTGTTCCGACATTTTCTCGCCTCCCGCTGCCAGAAAAATTTTCTGGTAATAGCAAATTTTGTAGGGGATTCGTGAGTCAGTGCTCTATTCATCTCGAGCTTCTGGCTGCACGTTTCCCCACAGAGCGGGCTAAGGTGGGATTTATTGTGTCTCTATTGTCGGACAGGGCGTTGGAATGGGCTACGCCGCTGTGGGAGCGTGGCGATCATGTGGTGCAGAGTGCTCCTCTGTTTTTGAGCACTTTAAAACAGGTCTTTTTAGGACCTCAAGTCACCCATGACACTGCGCTCCAACTGCTGGCATTAACTCAGGGTATGTCCTTGGTCAGTCATTTTGCCGCCCAATTCCGCACTTTAGCATCTGAGCTGGAATGGTCGGAAAAAGCTCTTATCCCCATATTTTGGAGGGGCTTGGCTGACCATGTAAAGGACACTCTGGCCACTAGGGAGATTCCTGCCACACTGGAGGAGTTAATAACAGTCTCCACTCGAATTGACCTCCGTTTTAACGAGCGGAGGTTAGAGCGAGCCCAGTGTAGGCAGAGGTTTCGGCTGGCTCCTACTTTCGCCAAACCTCTGGAATCTCCGGTCCTGGTTCCTGAGCCACATGAGGCCAGGGAAGTGTCACAAGCGGGACCTAAGTCCCAGACCGCTTGTGCACTCAGGGTCTGTCATGTTTGCCAGCAGTCTGGACATTTAGCCACCAGATGTCCTCAGCGGTCGAGGAAACGTCAGCGTCTAGTGGTTGTAGGTGGAGGTACACTAGACACAGCGACGTTTGCCTCTAAATTGTCCTTTAAGGGGACAAATACTATAGGCTCATTCTCCCACTCGGTAGAGCTCTGCGTGGATTCTGGAGCGGAGGGCAATTTTATGTCTTCTGCCTTCGCCCAACGCCACGCAATACCTCTGGTTATGCTAGCTCAACCTGTAACGGTACGAGTGGTGAATGGGTCGACTCTGCCCTCACAGATAACTCACCAGACCATCCCTTTTACTCTGTCCATGTCGCCATCTCATCAGGAGATTATTTCTCTGCTCGTCATTCCAGAGGGAATTGATGAGGTCCTGTTGGGAATACCTTGGCTACGGTACCACTCTCCTCATATCGAGTGGTCCTCAGGCAGAATTCTGGGATGGGGTGAATTTTGTGGGGGTAGGTGTCAGAGGGAGTGCGTTCAGGTAGCTACAACTGAGGTACCCGCAGATCTTTCCTCTCTCCCCAAGCAGTATTGGTCGTATGCAGACGTATTCTCCAAAAAGGCGGCGGAGATCCTTCCGCGCCATCGCCCCTATGACTGTCCTATTGACCTCTTGCCTGGTGCTGAGCCTCCCCGGGGTCGAGTCTATCCGCTATCTCTCCCGGAGACGGAGGCAATGTCACAGTACATCCAGGAAAATCTGGCAAGAGGGTTCATCAGGAAGTCAGTGTCACCTGCTGGGGCAGGGTTCTTCTTCGTGCAGAAGAAGAGTGGGGAATTGCGTCCATGCATAGACTACAGGGGTCTTAACGCCATCACCGTTAAGAATAAATACCCTTTGCCTTTGATATCAGAACTGTTCGATAGGCTTCGGGGAGCAAGGGTATTTACTATATTAGATCTGCGGGGTGCTTACAACCTGATTCGCATCCGTGAGGGGGACGAATGGAAGACGGCTTTTAACACCAGGGATGGGCACTATGAATATCTGGTGATGCCCTTTGGGCTCTGTAATGCCCCAGCTGTTTTCCAAGACTTTGTGAACGATATCTTCCGGGATATGCTTTCCACCTCGGTCGTAGTCTATCTGGATGATATTCTCATCTACTCTCCAGATATTGACTCCCACCGGAGAGATGTTTGCAAAGTCTTCGACCTCCTACGGGCAAACTCCCTCTATGCCAAGTTGGAGAAGTGTATGTTTGAGCAGGAGTCCTTACCTTTCCTAGGCTACATCATCTCAGCCCAGGGATTGGCTATGGATCCTGCCAAACTACAGGCTGTGATGGACTGGCAGGAACCCCATTCTCTTAAAGCGGTGCAGCGCTTTATGGGGTTCATCAATTATTATCGCCAGTTCATCCCGCATTTCTCAACTTTGGTAGCTCCCTTGGTTGCCCTCACCAAGAAGGGGGCGAATCCCAAATTGTGGTCTGAGGAGGTCTCCAAGGCCTTTATCTCTATAAAGTCACACTTCGCTAGCGCTCCCATTCTTCATCGCCCTGATGTTGATAAGCCATTTATCATGGAGGTGGAAGCCTCTTCTGTTGGTGCTGGAGCAGTCCTCTTCCAAAAGGATGCTCAAGGTTGGAAGCATCCTTGCTTCTTTTTCTCCAAGACCTTCGCACCAGCAGAGAGGAATTATTCCATTGGGGACAGGGAGTTGCTAGCCATGAAGTTGGCTTTCTCGGAGTGGAGACATCTCTTGGAGGGAGCACGTTTTCCCTTCCAAGTCTTCACAGATCACAAAAATTTGGTGTATCTGCAGACAGCTCAGCGGTTGAATTCTCGCCAGGCCAGATGGTCCTTGTTCTTCTCCCGGTTTCATTTCACCCTCCATTTCCTTTCTGGGGAGAAGAACATTCGGGCCGACGCTCTCTGTCGCTCCGTTGTGTCATCTGCGGAGGAGGAGGAGGAGCCTCGGCTTATTGTCCCCACCGAGAGTTTGAGAACCGTGGCCCCGGTTTCGCTGGAGTCTGTGCCCCCGGGCAAGACTTTTGTTCCATCTAGTTTGCGACCGGAGGTTCTCTCTTGGGCGCACTCGTCCAGGGTGGGTGGACATTTTGGTACTAAAAGGACATTAGAGTTACTGGCGAGGACATACTGGTGGCCGCATATGGCTCGTGATGTCGCGGAGTACGTTCGGGCGTGCGTCTCTTGCGCCAGGAACAAGACTCCTCGGCAACGGCCAGCTGGTTTGCTTTATCCTCTGCCCGTGGCTGACAGGCCCTGGGAGATGGTCGGGATGGACTTTGTGGTTGGCTTACCCAAGTCTCGTAATTGCACCATTATCTGGGTGATCACCGATCATTTTTCCAAAATGGTGCATTTGGTGCCTCTTCCACGGCTACCATCTGCACGGGCGTTGGCTGTCTTGTTTATCAAGCATATCTTTCGCTTACACGGTATGCCAGACAAAATTGTTAGTGACCGGGGTCCCCAGTTTGCGTCTCGATTCTGGAGGGAGCTATGTCGTCTACTCAATATTGAGTTAAATCTCTCTTCGGCATATCATCCCGAGACGAATGGGTTGGTAGAAAGGGCCAACCAGACCTTGGTCACATATCTGCGACATTTTGTTTCTGCCAGACAGGATGACTGGGCATCCTTGCTACCGTGGGCAGAGTTTGCACTTAACAATGCCGTAGCCGACTCCACCGGTCAGACTCCATTCCTCTTAAATTACGGCCAGCATCCGCGTGTTCCTGTGCCCATGCCTGTGTCTTCCGCTGATCCCAGGGTGGCAGACTGGGCTGTGGAGGCACGGGACATTTGGGATTGCACGCAGGATGCCATTCGGGCCTCCAAGGAGAGAATGAGGTCCTCCGCCGATGTTCATCGGCGCCCCTCTCCGACTTTTGCCCCTGGCGACTTGGTGTGGCTCTCCGCCCGTAACATCAGGCTGCGAGTTGAGTCCACTAAATTTGCTCCTCGCTACTTGGGTCCCTTCAAGGTTCTCGAACAGGTTAATCCTGTGGTCTACCGCCTGGCTCTTCCTCCACGCTTGGGTATCACCGACACCTTTCATGTGTCCCTCTTGAAACCCGTATACATGTCCCGGTTTTCCGAGTCATCTGCCGGGACATCGGGTTCGCCTACGAACGATTACGAGGTGAACGCTATTTTGGGGTGCAAGGTGGTACGCGGCAAAAAGTTTTATTTGGTGGATTGGAAGGGTTATGGTCCAGAGGACAGGTCTTGGGAGCCTGCTGAAAACATTCGGGCCCCACAGCTCATTGCTGCCTTCGAGCGTAGCGAGGCCCAAGGAAGGGGGGCCCTAGGAGGGGGGGTAATGTTAGGAGTCGAGTTTCCTCTGCTGCACAGGGGGAATCTCGATCCGTCTCCGCTGCAGTCTCCCTTTCTCCTCCAGCCGCAGTGGAGTCTGCTCAGCAGGGACGTCGCTCCCAGTGTCTTGCTCGCTCTCACTCTGTACAGCGAGTTACTGCTGCTTCTTCAGCTCCTGCCATTAAAGTCAGTGCTGGTCAGCGGCGAGCGGACTTCCCTGGGACTAAGTCCTTGTTTGCGCACACTGAGCATGCCCAGAGCAAGATCTCCCGTTGGAGATCGAGGGTCATGTGCTCTGGCTCTGCAGCGCATTCCATTGGTCCTCTTGGCAGGTCTTGGAAGGGCAAAGTTTCTGTGGCCACTTCCTGTCCTGCAATTATAAAAACTGCGCATGACCGCACGGCCATGCGCTAGTGTACAATTGAATACGTGTGTTTGTTGTGAGTGCAAGTCGTTCATTAAATACCCCTGCCCTATTGTATGACTGTTCGCGTATGGAGTATGGCTGCTATCTAGCGCCCGACAAATCACTCAACGTGTCACACACGTATCAGCGTCTATTGCTGTGACCGCCAGTGCGGCGCCACGCGCCAGTAGTGCGCTTCCTGACCCACGTCTGGGTGCTTAGTGGTGCCTGCCAGCACGGCACAGTTCGCACTTCGGTGCTCTAATTATTAGAGTTGCCTAACACACCCTGTTGCGGTGTTGTGCCAGCAAGGGTCTAATCGGACTTCAATCCTAGTTGGGGTTAAGTTCGCTGACTGCTTGCTCGCCTTCTATGTGCGGTACCGCGACCCTGTGACGCAACAGGATCGCTTCCTTCACGTTGGGTGAAGTTTAACCCACGCGAGTATACTTATGAGTACCGCCATATAGTCCGTCATTACTCAGCAGCAGGTTCCATCTCTGCACAGTGGACCCCGGGCTACGAACGCACCGTACACTATCAGTCTTAATATTTGGTGCGTTCCGCTAGCCCTAACACTTACAACCATATTCCAACTAAACGTGTCTGAGACTCACTCGATTTACTTGTATAGAGTGAAGTCACGCATGTCTAGTTGGCACCTGACTTCATGTCTGGAAAAAGCATACTTGTAGTCATGTACTTGCCCACTCCCAGTGATGGCACTGGAGAATCCTTACAGCGTGCACTGTGCACGCTGTGATGATTTACAAGTCACTCTATGTGAACCAAAAACCTGGACAACCCCTAAATAGCACCATATTATTCCACAGTGGTTTATAGATATCATCATCATTATCGTTCCCTGTCACAATCTAAGTTTTTATCAGTATGTCTTCAGAGTGTGGGAGGAAACCCAAGTAAACACAGAGAGGACATACAATCTCCTTGTAGATGTTGTTTTTGGTGGGTTTTGAACTGAGAACCCAAGAACTGCAAAGCCACCATGCTTGATGAAAACTGAGCCAAGATGCTTCCCATGCAAAATACTAGCTCACTGTTAAAATCGAAATAAAGGGAACAGTTATAATGGCTAAGAAAATGATTATTGGCCTGCCTACTACACATACGCAATTTGTCCTTAGAGAAAAAAATAAGCATAGCTTTGGAATAGGTCTAAGGAAAAGACAACAAACGAATGGAGTAGAGAACAGAATTGATAAGGAATAAAGGACAGCCAATCAATATGCAAAAATTCTAATTCGTCACAAATTTCCCAAAAACTTTTGATTCCTGCAGATATTATTTTTATAACATCAGCAAAATGGTAAACCAGAAAATTGAAGGTTACGCTTGAAATTGTTTAATTTTATTACTGACTTCATAAATTATGCTTCCATTTTTGAAGACGGAAAGGGAATAAAAGTTAAAAAAGAATATACCTGTCTTAGTCTTACCTTTCACCCACTCCCAAAACTCCTCACTAAGACCCACCATGCGGTCATATGGGGTGCAACACGTGATTAATGTCAGAAACATTCATCACAATGCATGACCCCATGAGAGTTTCAGTCAGCCAGAAGAGCTAAAGATGCGGGGGACAAAGTGGAGGACTGGGAGTTGCAGTTGAAGGACAGGTAAAAGGCAGGCCTAGGACAGGTGACTTTAATCATTATTTTTAAATTTTTAATGGAAAAGCTTCATTACATTTATAATTTATGATTTTTAATACCCTCCCTTCTGTTTATTATGCTTGTGAGTCTGAAGAGAACTAAGAGCATAATAAATGTAATTTCATGTATATTTTCACTTTTGATTTTGGACCAAATCAAATAGGCCTGAAACAAATTTTTAATTTTTTTCTCATCACTAGCAGGAAAGCATACAGATCACTCAGTAGTTCTACAATTAATGCTTTGGGTCCAAGTTTTTAGTTAAAAAAATTTAACCGGAGACCAGAACTGTGCACAGTATTCTAAGTGTGGTCGAACTAGTGACTTGTATAGAGGTAAAATTATGTTCTCCTCATGTGCATCTATGCCTCTTTTAATGCATGCCATTATTTTATATGCCTTTGTAGCAGCTGCCTGACACTGGCCACTGAACATGAGTTTGTCATCCACCCATACACCCAGGTCTTTTTCATTGACGGTTTTGCCCAGAGTTTTAGAATTAAGCACATAGTTATACATCTTATTACTTCTACCCAAGTGCATGACCTTACATTTATCCCCATTTAAGCTCATTTGCCATTCATCAGCCCAAGCTTCTAGTTTACATAAATCATCCTTTAATAACAAATTGTCCTCCTCTGTATTGATTACCCTGCAGAGTTTAGTGTCATCTGCAAATATTGAAATTCTGCTCTGAATGCCCCCTACATGGTCATTAATAAATATGTTAAAAAGAAGAGGGACCAATACTGACCCCTGTGGTACCCCACTGCTGACCGCGACCCAGTCCGAGTGTGTTCCATTAATAACCACCCTTTGTTTCCTATCTCTGAGCCAGCTCTTAACCCACTTACACATATTTTCCCCTATCCCCATTATTCTCATTTTATGCATCAACCTTTTGTGTGGCACCGTATCAAAAGCTTTTGAAATTTCCATATACACTACGTCCACTGGGTTCCCTTGGTCCAGTCAGAAAATTACCTCTTCATAGAAGCTGATCAGATTAGTCTGACATATAATGACACAAATCTCACAAATCATAATGACAACCCAAAACATCCAAATGACCCTGATCAAAACTTTGAATACCCTGGTAATTTTGGCCTGATAACATGTACAGAAGTTGACACAAATGGGTTTGAATGGCTACTAAACATAACATCCTCACCTGTGACTTGTAATCAGTGTGTGTGCATAAAAGCTGAGTGAGATTCTGGGATATAGATAGACTCTTGCATCTTTCATTCAGCCACTGACGTTTGTGGATGTGAGTCATGGGGAAAGCAAAATAATTGTCAATGGATCTAAAGGAAAAGGTAGTTGAACTGTATAAAATAGGAAATGGATACAAAGAGATATCCAAGAAATTAATAATGCCAGTCAGCAGCGTTCAAACTGTGATTAACAAATGGAAAATCAGGGGCTCTGTAAAAACAAAACCACGGTCAAGTAGAAAAACAAAAATGTTGTCAACAACTGTCAGGAAAATTGTTCGGGATGCAAAGAATAACTCACAAATAACATCAGTTGAAATACAGGACTAGCAGTGTGGCTGTTACAAGATGCACAATGAGGAGGCACTTGAAGAAAAAAGAAATACATGGTTGATTTGCTAGAAGAAAGCCATTACTTTGCAAATGCCACAAAGTTACTCACCTACAATACGCAAAACTGCATAGAGACAAGCCTCAAAACTTGTAGAACAAGGTAATTTGGAGCGATATGACCAAAATTGAACTTTTTGGCTACAACCATAAACATTACATTTGGAGAGAGGTCAGCAAGGCCTATGATGAAAGGAACAAAATTCCTACTGTAAAGCACGGGGGTGGATTGCTGATGTTTTGGGGATGTGTGAGCTACAAAGTCACAAGAAACTTTGTCAAAGTTGAAGGAAAAATGAATGTTGCACATTATCAGCAAATACTGGAGGCAAATTTGCAATCATGAGCCGGGACGCTGCGCATGGGATGGACTTCAATGTTCCACCATGACAACGATCCAAAACACAAGGCCAAGTCAACCTGTCACTGGCTAAAGTGAAGATTTTGGACTGGCCATCTCAGTCTCTTGACCTCAATATAATTGAGCAACTCTGGGGAGAACTCAAGCGCCAAAAAAGACTTTAAGCTGTTATTGATGTTAGAGGGGGCAATACACGGTATTAAGAAATGGGGTATGTGAACTTTTGATCAGGGTCATTTGGATGTTTTGGGTTGTTATTATGATTTAAAAAGAGAACGCACAATAGTTTGACAATAAATGGCTTCACCCAACCACTAACCATGAGTGGAGAAAAAGTTTTGGTGTTATCATTCATATTCTCTGAAAAACAGCCAAGAAAGGAAATATTCTGCTGGGGTATGTAAACTTATGAGCACAACTGTATACATACACATAAATATAGATAAAACTCTCTCTCTCTCTCTCTATATATATATATCTATATATCTATATATGTAATTGTCTAAGAGGTACTTCTGTCTGTCTGTCTGCAACTTCCACACAACAGTCCGTTAACGCTGCTATTAACCCTGTGTGACCAACTTTTTACTATTGATGCTGCCTATGCAGCATCAATAGTAAAAAGATCTAATATTAAAAATAATAAAAAAAACGAGACCGCAAAGTCATCTGGGTAATTTCGCAATGCATCTCTGGGAACGGAAGCTGGCGGCAGCCACGCTCGCATCGACACAGCTTCGCTGGACGACGGAGGGTGAGTATATAACTATTTTTTATTTTAATTATTTTTTTTAACAGGGATATGGTGCCCACACTGCTATATACTACATGGCCAGTGTTAGATACTGTGTGGGCTGTGTTATATACTGCATGGGCTGTGTTATATACTATGTGAGCTGTGTTATATACTGCGTGGGCTGTGCAATATATTACGTGGGCAGTGTTATATACTGCGTGGGCTGTGCTATATACTATGTGGGCAGTGTTATGTACTACGTGGGCAATGTTATTTATTGCATGGGCTGTTTTATATACTGTTTGGTACGTGGCCTGTGCTATATTCTATGTGGCTGCTATATACATACATATATACATATTCTAGTATACCCGATGCTTTAGAATCGGGCCACCATCTATTATCTATATATACAGTACAGATCAAAAGTTTGGACACACCTTCTCATTTAAAGATTTTTCTGTGTTTTCATGACTATAAAAATTGTACATTCACACTGAAGGCAACAAAACTATGAATTAACACATGTGGAATTATATACTTAAGAAAAAAGTGTGAAACAACTGAAATTATGTCTTATATTATAGGTTCTTCAAAATAGCCACCTTTTGCTTTGATGACTGCTTTGCACACTCTTGGCATTCTCTTGATGAGCTTCAAGAGGTAGTCACCGGGAATGGTCTTCCAACAATCTTGAAGGAGTTCCCAGAGATGCTTAGCACTTGTTGGCCCTTTTGCCTTCACTCTGTGGTCCAGCTCACCCCAAACCATCTCAATTGGGTTCAGGTCTGGTGACAGTGGAGGCCAAGTCATCTGGCGTAGCACCCCATCACTCTCCTTCTTGGTCAAATAGCCCTTACACAGCCTGGAGGTGTGTTTGGGGTCATTGTCCTGTTGAAAAATAAATGATGGTCCAACTAAACGCAAACCGGATGAAACAGCATGCCGCTGGAAGATGCTGTGGTAGCCATATTGGTTCAGTATGCCTTCAATTTTGAATAAATTCTCAACAGTGTCACCAGCAAAGCACCCCCACACCATCACACCTCCTCCGTCATGTTTCACGGTGGGATCCAGGCATGTAGAGTCCATCCATTCACCTTTTCTGCGTCACACAAAAACATGAAGGTTAGAACCAAAGATCTCAAATTTGGACTCATCAGACCAAAGCACAGGTTTCCACTGGTCTAATGTCCATTCCTTATTTTCTTTAGCCCAAACAAGTCTCTTCTGCTTGTTGCCTATCCTTAGCAGTGGTTTACTAGCAGCTATTTTACCATGAAGGCCTGCTGCACAAAGTCTCCTCTTAACAGTTGTTGTAGAGATGTGTCTGCTGCTAGAACTCTGTGTGGCATTGACCTGGTCTCTAATCTGAGCTGATGTTAACCTGCAATTTCTGAGGCTGGTGACTCAGATAAACTTATGTTCAGAAGCAGAGGTGACTCTTGGTCTTCCTCTCCTGGGGCGGTCCTCATGTGAGGCAGTTTCTTTGTAGCGCTTGATGGTTTTTGCACTTGGGGACACTTTCAAAGGTTTCCCAATTTTTCGGACTGAGTGACCTTCATTTCTTAAAGTAATGATGGCCACTCGTTTTTCTTTACTTAGCTGATTTTTTCTTGCCATAATACAAATTCAAACAGTCTATTCAGTAGGACTATCAGCTGTGTATCCACTAGACTTCTGCACAACACAACTGATGGTCCCAACACCATTTATAAGGCAAGAAATCCCACTTATTAAATCAGACGGCACACCTGTGAAGTGAAAACCATTCCCGGTGACTACCCCTTGAAGCTCATCAAGAGAATGCCTAGAGTGTGCAAAGCAGTCATCAAAGCAAAAGGTGGCTACTTTGAAAAACCTATATAATATAAGACATATAAGGCATAATTTCAGTTGTTTCACACTTTTTTGTTAAGTATATAATTCCACATGTGTTAATTCATAGTTTTGATGCCTTCAGTGTGAATGTACAATTTTCATAGTCATGAAAATACAGAAAAATCTTTAAATGAGAAGGTGAGTCCAAACTTTTGGTCTGTATTGTATATATATATATATATATATACATTATAAATATATATATATATATATATATATATATCACCATATTTTCTTGTAGATTTTCTATTTTCTTTACTGTTTTTCATATTTCACTATAGAATATTAATAAAAATGAAAATGGAGTGGTAATAGTGCAGTTACAGCAAATTCTGGTGCGAAACAACTGTTGCTTGTTCACTTTTTGTCTTTTGTCTCTGTATCACATCCGATGACCAAATTAACTGACTTTTATGGAAACGCCAGTGGTAAGTGCTGCTTTTAACTTTGTGTGAAAGAAGCCTAAGTTTTACTTTTATGTACATTTCATTATAATTATTACTTTAATTTTATTTTTTTTATTTTTTTTATCTTATCTTGCTAAGTAGATACATTTCTATGCCTAGCAATGTTCAATTTCTGCACAAAATTTAACCTTCACTTTCTCTTTATGCTTGTTTTCTTTGCATTTAGAGAAAGTGGATCTTAGGAAAATGTGCTTGTTTAATGCCATGTATCTATTTATTTAGCTGGAGTGAAAAGCAAAATTGTTGAAAATATTCATTTTCCTAAGAAGATTTTCACCACTCAATGGAAATTATGATAATAAAATCAATTGCACCAATGTTTCCAGTGAAGAATTTTCTTATAATTCATCTTCTAGAGGTTGCATGATTTTGTATAATGATGTTAGGGAATGTATAAACTAAGAGCATCTGCTAGAGTTACAACAGATGTTACAGAGACAAATAAGCATCAATCTTACATCCATCTAATGCTACCGCTAGAGGTTCACCTCAAGGAAACGCAGCGGAAAGGTTGAAAAAACTTCAGAAATGGTAAAATATCTCTCCCTAATGGTCTTCCTATTAGCACAAAAAAACTGGCCATGAATTCAGCATATGACCTGCTTATAGCCTAGCCAAGGGATAAAGGAAGGAAATGAATCGGTCTAGTACAAGATATTGTAAGTAGTAAGTCATTTATACCACTAATCTTTATAAATGTTGCAGGTGCCTTCTCCTATGGCAATGCACTTAAACATTTATTTAGTAAAGTGTAAAAGAAAGACGAAACTTGGGATTATCAAAGGACACAGATTGTTCAATTTTATTGTTAACTTCACAAAAATGTCATTGCTTTCTTCAAAATTAACACTATTTTACATTATATAATAATAATTACCATTATTAATAAATAGACAATTACATAAGTAGTTTTTAAGAGTGAACTGAATATCAATGACCTGACTCAATTGTAACCTTAGATTTTCAAAGGATTAACACTGCTGGCTCAGACATTTACATGACAGATTGAGCTCGGGCTACGTGCTCAGCCAAAGAAGCTTAAAGTAGCACTCTAGTGAAAATGTTTAACTTTTGCTTTGTGTGACTGGCCTGCTCACACAAAGCCTTTTCCTTTTTCTGATGCATTCCTTCGAGACTCACATTGAGAAGCTCATAGGAACGCATTGAAAAGAAAAACAAAAAATAACCCCTTTGGTTCACATAGAAAACATTGTGTGATCCAGCTAAGCACAGCAAAAGTCACGTGGTGAAGTTGACGGTCAGAATGTTGATGATAATTGGAAAATGCGGTGAATGGTAACTAAACTCTCCAACTTTGAAATTGAAACACTAAGAAGGAAAAGATTTATTGAAATCATATCATGGATAGACAAAGTAATAATATTGAAATGATGAAAAAATGAAGATACATTATTCAAAATATTTCAACTTATTCATAATCAAGTATGAGGTCCACATGTAGATATCCCCGCACTTAAATGACTTGGTTGCTATCAACAAAGTAATTGATAGTTGTTTGATTAATAGTGTTGAGCGATACCTTCCGATATTTGGAAATATTGGGATCGGATTGTATCGGCCGATAGCCAAAAAATAAAGGATATTGCCGATACCGATACCCGATACCAATGCAAGTCAATGGGACACAAATATCGGAATGAAAATAAGCCCTTTCTTTCTTGTACATCCTGTTCCGGAGGGGGAAAGAGTGTGGGTGGTGTGTGGGTGGAGACTGTGTGTCTATGTGGCACCGTGGGGGTCTGTGCAGGCCTGCTGGGGGTCTGTACGGGCCTCTTGGGGGTCTGTGCGGACTGCCGGGGGTCTATGCGGGCCTGCCGAGGGTCTGTAGAACCTCTCAGGGGTCTGTGCGGCCTGCTGGGGGTATGTACGGGCCTCTTGGGGGTTTGTGCGGCCTGCCAGGGATCTGTGCAACCTGCTGGGGGTCTGTACGGGCCTCTCGTGGGTCTGTTTGGCCTGCCGGATGTCTGTGCGGCCTGCCGGGGGTATGAACGGGCCTCTCGGGGGTCTGTGCGGCCTGCCGGGGGTCGGTACAGGCCTCTTGGGGGTCTGTGCGGCCTGCCGGGGGTCTTTGTGTTTGTGTGCAGGCATCGTCCGATGGAAATACAAGTCCCATCGGGCTATGCCTGCTACAATGCCAGTGATTGACACATTAGCCAATGATGGGACAGTAGTAGTCCCATCATCCGGCTAATGTGTTGAATGTAAAAAAAAGAAACTACACACTATATACATACTACATACATGCAACATACTACATACATACTACGTGCATACATGCTACATACATACATACTACATACATACTACATACATACAACATACGTACTACATACATACTACATACATACTACATACATACATACTACATTCATACTACATGCATACATACATACTACATACATACATACATACTACATACATACTACATACAACATACTACATGCATACAACATACTACATACATACTACATACATACATACCACATACATACTACATACATACTGCATACACACAACATACATACATACTACATACATACTACATACATGCATACTACATACATACATATTACATACATACTACATACATACATAATACATACATACTATATACATACAGCATACTACATCCATACTACATACAATACATTCATACATTACATACATACAGTACATATAACATAGAGTATATACTCACCATCACTTGTCATTTTGATCGTCGAAGCCAGTGTCATCTGTAAAAAAGATTAAAATAACAAACAACCAATATACTCCCTGATCCACAGAAATCCACTAGTGTCCCATGACGATCTCCCGTGGAGAACAGCAGTCTCACTTTTGGCATTGCTGTGTGAGAAATTTTCCCATGCATCAATTGCCATAAAGTGAGACTTTGAACTCTAGTAACCTCTCAGTGATGCACTGCAGGAGCCATTGTCTCCTTTCAGTGTGTAACTGAAGGTCCTATAGAGCAGTGACATCACCCGATGTCACTGTTCTATAGGGCTGATCATCATGGGACACTCGTTAATAATTGGACTATGGTGGGTAAGAAGCATACGGTTTATTATTTTACGTCTTTTGCAGGTGCTGAAGTATGGTAAGTATGTTTAAATGAAGAATATTAAAAATACTTTTTTCCTAATGTGTGTGTGTTTTATTACCATTTACTAGTATTGGATTGATAATGGATAGGCGTCTTATTGATGCCTCTCCATTATTAACCCAGCTTAATGTCACCTTACAATAGCAAGGTGACATTAACCCCTTATTACCCCATATCCCACCTCTACACGGGAGTGGGAGGAGAGGGGCAGTTTTTATGCAGTTTTTGGAGTTGTTTTTTGTGCAGTTTTGATGCAGTTTTTGGAAAGAAATAAATAAACGGAAAATGTGTATGATTTGAATGGAAACATGCATGAAAAAATGGATTCGGAGGCCGATTCATCATTTCACATCTTAGTTTCATCCATTTTTTGCTGGATCTGTCGCTGTGCGTTTTTTTACCAGACATCAAAACTGTTCCTCTGTATGTGTTTTCCGTCCAGTGGAAACAGCTTTTTTGATGGATCTGGCAAAAAAAAGGGTGGCCATCAAGCGCAATCCGGTGCTAATACAACTCTTTGAGAAAAAAACGGATCCAGCGGAAAAATACGGATCCTGCAAATGTGCTTGCAGGATGGGTTTTTAACCCATAGACTTTTAGTCTTAGCAACGGATCGCGACAGATGGCCACACGTCGTGTCCATCGTGCAACGGATTCGTTGTTTTTTGGTGGACCGTCGGCACGAAAAAGCGTTCAAGTGAGCGTTTTTTTGTCCGTCGCATCTGCCATTTTCTATCGCGCATGCATGGCCGAAACTACGCCCCCTCCTCCCTGGTCTTCAGAATGGGCAGCTGATGCGTTAAAAAACTGCATCCGATGGCCCACGTCATGCACAAATTTCACAACGTGCGTCGGTATGTCGGCCCGACGCATAGCGATGGACCCGTACCGATGCAAGTGTGAAAGAGGCCTTAATGAGCGTTTAATTATAAAAAATGGAAAAAAACAACGTGGGCTCCTGCGCAATTTTCTGCACCAGAGGGGGAAAGCCGACGGCCGGAAGCCAATATTTGTAGCGTGCTATGAATATCAGCCCGCAGCTGTCTGCGTAGCCTTTACTGGCTATTAAAATAGGGGACCCCCCAAAAAAATGACAAGCGGTCTCCCTATATTTTATATCCAGAAAGGCTATGCAGACAGCTGCGAGCTGATATTCATAGCCTAGAGAGGGGCCATGGATATTGGCCCCCGGCTACAAATACCAGTCTGCAGCCACCCCAGAAATGGCGCATCTGAAAGATGCACCAATTCCGGCACTTAGCCCCTCTCTTCCCACTCCCGTATAGGGGTGGGATATGGGGTAATAAGGGGTTAATGTCACCTTGCTATTGTAAGGTGACATTAAGCCGGGTTAATAATGGAGAGGCTTCAATAAGACGCCTACCCATTATTAATCCAATACTAATAAATGGTTAATAAAACACACACATTAGGAAAAAAGTATTTTACTATTCTTCATTTAACCATACTTACCATACTTCAGCGCCTGCAAAAAACATAAAATAATAAACCGTATACTACCTGTCCACCGTAGTCCAATTATTAACGAGTGTTCCATGATGATCTTGGGTGATGTCACTGCTCTATAGGACCTTCAGTGACACACTGACAGGAGACAATGGCTCCTGCAGTGCATTACTGAGAGGTTACTAGAGTTCAAAGTCTCACTTTATGGCAATTGATGCGTGGGAAAATTTCTCACACAGCAATGCCAAAAGTGAGAATAGGGATTATTTTTTTACAGCGCCGGAGGAATACAGTGCGGAAGGATACCTTCCTCCCGTCATTGTGTTCCTGGAGCCCCTAGAGAGCGGTCGCATCAGCTGATGCTACTGTTCTCCACGGGAGATCGTCATGGGACACTCGTGGATTTCTGCATATCAGGGAGTATATTGGTTGTTTGTTATTTTAATCTTTTTACAGATGACACTGGCTTCGGGGATCAAAATGACAAGTGATGGTGAGTATGTACTCTATATTATATGTACTGTATATCTGTATGTATGTATTTTATGTAATGTATGAATGTATTGTATGTAGTATGTATGTAGTATATATGTATGTATGTTAGTAGTATATTGTATGTTTGTATGTATGCAGTATGTTATATGTATGTTGTATGTATGTGGTATATATGTTGTATGTATGTAGATTCAAGATTCAAGATTCAAGGTTCAAAGAAGCTTTATTGGCAGGACCAAATACGCATCAGTTTTGCCAAAGCAAGTGTATAAAGGCAATAGGGATAGGGACTGTGGGGATGTTAGGTAGGAGCTGTAGGGAAGGTGGATGGGGGCAGATCCTGGGTAGGGGCTATAGTCCATGGCATAGGGGAGGTGGATGGGGCAGGTCCATTGTGGGGGCTATAGTCCATGGCATAGTGGAGGTGGATGGGGCAGATCCATTGTGGGGGCTATAGTTCATGGCATAGGGGAGGTGGATGGGGCAGGTCCAGGTTGGGGGCTATAGTCCATGGCATCATAGTTCTCTTTCTCTGTAGTATGTATGTAGTATGTATGTATGTTGTATGTATGTATGAATGAATGTATTGTAGGTATTATGTATGTAGTATGTATGTAGTATATATGTAGTGTGTTGTATGTATGTAGTATGTATGTATGTAGTATGTATGTATGTAGTATGTATGTAGTATGAATGTAGTATGTTGTATGTAGTATGTATGTAGTATGTATGCAGTATGCATGTAGAATGTATGTAGTATATTGTATGTAGTATGTATATAGTATGTATGTAGTATGTATGTAGTATGTAGTATGTAGTATGTATGTTGTATGTATGTAGTATGTATTATGTATGTAGTATGTAGTTTTTTGTTTTTTTTTACATTCAACACATTAGCTGGATGATGGAACTACTAATATCCCATCCTTGGCTAATGTGTCATCAGTGCCTTTGTAGCAGGCATAGCCCGATGGGACTTGTAGTGCCATCAGACGATGCCTGCACACAAACACAAAGACCCTCGGCAGGCCACACAGACACAGACCCATGAGAAGCCCGTACTGACCCCGGCAGGCTGCACAGACCCCGGCAGGCCGCACAGACCCCCGGCAGGCCCGTAGAGACCCCCGGCAGGCCCGCACAGACCCCCGGCAGGCCCGCACAGACCCCCGGCAGGCTCCTTGGTCAATTGAAAAAATAACCATACCCAGGGGTATAGATAGAAAACATGGGGCACCAGAGGAGAACTCCTAATTGGGCCACCAAAAAAATAAACAAATAAATAATTGTCAGGGTCACAGCACAGCATATCTCACAACTTTCCAACTTACTTTACATAGTAATTTTCCTCCAGCTAAAGCACAAGACTACTCTTTCATTGCCCCCATAAAAGTGCCCCCCAAATGCAGTATGATACCCCCATGGTGAAGTCCCCTATATGAGCCTTAACTTTCACAGTATAATGTACCCCACCTCAACTACCAAGTCAAAGCATAGTGACCCCAACACAGTATGATCCCACAACTGTGACCCCCACACAGTCATCTTTGCAGTATCATAGGACTAAATACATTATAATAGCCCCACACTGTATAATGGCCTACACTAGCACTCCAAATAGTATAATGGCCCCTACACAGCCGTCCACACCTCTGGCCATAAGAGCGAGGAATGATGATGGAGTAGGAAATGTCAGCAGATGCTTCTACATCTATCATTCTGTGTGGGCGCTGACAGGAAAAGGGGTGCCTGGAGCAGGAGCTGACAGGCCCAATAGCAGTGGCATGGTCTGTCACCATAGGCGGTATGCCACTGTCCATAACACTTGTTTCATGATCATGACCAAATCATTGTAACACCGAGCTGTTACCAAGGTGTGTATATTTTTCCACTTGGTGCTTGGTACAGAGTAAATCCAGATGTTTTGAAAATGTTGGTCTATTTTTTTCATAATTTACAGATCATTAGCACATATGTATATTGATTCTCTGATTTCCATAATTCCTCAAGTTTTCCTTCTCAAAGTTGCAATTTCAAACTAGATGAGTCCATAGGAGATTGTACAATATAATAACTACAAAAGGACAGAAAGCAAAAACATGGGAGTGCTATTTAAAAAAAATATAAACTTTTTTCACTAAATGCAGCCAAATAGTGCTGATTCAAAATTATTATTATTGTGTGCATACAGCTCAAATGCAGATCAATATGCAGTCATTTTACAGACCAAAAAGAGACCTGGTGCAGTCTAATCCTTTAATCTTAATATTCTCAATTGGTCCTTTACTTCTTGTTAATAAATATTTTCATAATTTTTGGAAGAAAGCAGTCAGATTTTTTCAAATCCTGTACTACATCTTTAAAGCTTACCAAAGGCAGATGTCTAGTTTAGCCAACCAATATTTCAGTTAAAGAGATTATGCAAAGCTAAAAAATCATGTTTCGCGGTTTGTGTTAACTGGCGTTGCCAATACACTTAGCAAGCAAGCCTCTTCAGATATATCATGGACACAAAGAGACAGAGTGTGAGCTCTTTGCCAAATCTTTTTTTTGTTTTAGTTTTTTGTACTTTGTACAAACAGGGGAATGGTACCTCTTTTGGGCATTAGATTTTGTTCATATAGCTTCCCACAGTCAGGTGTCTAAACAGTCGATAATCGGCCCTGCTCTGAACTTATCTATTTTGGCACCTTCTGATAACTCTTATAGTTCACATCCTCAATTCACAAGTTCAATCTCAATTGGGTACAACTTGTCATGGTGGGATGGCTTTTACCTTTTTTTGATCAAAATACTGTCAGTTAAGTACTCCATGTTAATTACATGTAATATTTATTTTTATTTATTTACTTATTACAGTGAATTTGCTTATTTTGTATTTATCTTTGGTCCTGACTGTTAAATGGCCATGGGTTTTGTTTTAGTTTTTGAACTTTGTACATACATGGGTGTGGCTCCAACTTTTTGGGCTGCTAATTTTGTGTATATAGCTTTCCACAGATAGGTGTCTGAACAGTCAGGACCCAGCCCTGTTCTTATCTATTTTGACATCTTTTGACACATAGCAAGGTGAACTAAAAGGGTCAGATACTGTCTCAATTGGGTACATCTAGTCCCAGAGGGAAGGCTTTTATGCTTTTTTGCTAAAAGCAGTTTTAAATAAGTACACTATGTTACATACATGCACTAATACTATTTATTCATTTACGTACCACAATGTCTTTGCTCATTTTGTTTTTAGCTTAGGTTCTGTCTGTCAGATACCCATAGCATACGAGCTAAGCTCAGAACTTCTGGGACCCTGTTAATGTGACTGAAATTGAGTCATTCATTAGGCTTTGAAAATAAGTGTATATTATTAGTTTTTTCTTTTAACTTTTGTAGGACACAGAATTTTTTTGGTATTAGTCAACCACTTAAATTAAAGGTAGTTCTCTCTTTAGGATCTTCATTTCCAGGTTGGAGTGACTTGGAGGACCTATTTCATCAGATCTTTCATTACACAGAAAAATCATTAGTGATCAATGAAAAGACAATATCTCTAAAAATCTCTAATTTTCCCTGTGATTTTGTATCAAGGGGATCAAACACAGCAATTATTAAATGTAAATTACAGCTAATCATTTGGGGTCCCAACAGAGGAAGTGATCGTCAAGGGTTCTTTCCAATGAATAGGATTTTCTGAAGCATACAATCTCTTTGAAGAAACACTCAAGGCAAAACTTTGCTTTCGATGTTTGCATTCAAATACCACTAATAACAGCTGATCAGTTGTTGGGTGTTGGACCCCTATAGATCTGATATTGATTACGTATCATAGGGAAAACTCATCAATATCTAGGTATTAATCTCTTTGTGTTTCAAAGTTATTACTAAAACATAATGAAAGTTACTTAATTGTAATATTTATGTGGACTGAGCATCAACGGTTTAACTTTTCAAACTTGATTAATGAAATATCACTTTTAGCTAGAAAAAAAAGGTTACAATTTATTCCCAGCACACATAAAAGTTCTGCGAATTACCAATCATTATGTATTTCTTCTTCTTCTCAACAGAGTGACATTTTCTTTCTATTTGTAATAAATAATGAATGTCAGTTCAAGTTTAATGAAGCACCACTGCCTTTGGTTATTTTATGCTTCTACCATTAGTAATCAGTGGTAGATTTGATAGCAAAAGTAGAAGATTAATAGCTAAGAATGAAAATGTGTTTTATAGACAAAACATTTTAAAGCAATGATGACCATAAATGAGGTGATTAAGAGACACAGCCTGGTTTATGATATATGTGTGTACTGGTTGGTTCGGTAAAGGAAGCCAGAGTGGTTATGCACAAACATTCTTCAACTTAGATATTCCTTATTAATAAGAAAGTCACATCTTCTTAAGCTTTCAATAGATTAAGATATTTTTACTCAATGTCCTCATGAAAGTCCGTAGGTTTTCCTTAAACCTTTTTAGAAGTGGGCTTCAACAATAGGATCACAAAATGTCCCTATTCCCCTGAGATGTCCAGCAGTCAACTATAATTTTTTGAGATTGGCTTTGTATGAACCCAGTAAAATGATGGCACACCACACTTTATTGACTTAAATTATGGCCATTGTGCCATAAGTGACTGGGTTAGTCCTAGTCATTGCTCGAAAATTCGAAAAAGGTAAGAACAAGCTGAAAACCAGGCAGGTAGCTGCAGCGCCAGAGGTGAGTGGAGCGCTAAAGATAGGTGAGTATAATCTTTTATTATTCTTTAACAACTTTGCCTTGGGATCTATAAAGACCTCAGAGCATAATAAATGCACTTGCAGCTTGTACTGAATTTTATACTGGCCAAATCGAATCTGCCAGCTCATTGGAGCGATTCTGCCTGAAAAATATTTTGGAAACCTCTCTCATCTGTAATTGTAAGAAGTATTAATAATAAGAAGAAGTAAATGCAGCTCAATCACCCTGGTGTCAGAGATCAAGGCTCTCACAAGTACTAAATTAGACAAAGAGTATAATCAGGAAAAAACACTCTTCTTTATTTAGAAAATTACGATTCAAAACAACGACCATAAAAAATGCACAAGATAATTATATGAAAAAGGGAGAACACACTCAAGTTAATGTGTTTTGAATAAAGATGATTAGGAATCTTTATCCAAAATATGTTGAATAGAGCATGCTCTTGTTTTTATGTAAATATCTTGTGTGTTTTGCATGGTGAATGTCTTAAATAGTAATTTTATGGAATTTTCAAAGTATTTTATCAAAAAGTTTTCATGCTGGCTCTATTTTTCATCTTCCTTTGTAGCATTTTTAATGACCTTTAGCTCCATCTGGAGCCATAGCAACTTGATGGATAAATGATCTGTAGGCAGAACGATCTGGTACAAACAAAGATAGGTCAGTTAGGGTTTTCTCCACCATTATCTTGATAGTCTAAAGAAATTGTGTTGCTGGTAGTGTTGAGCATTCCGATACCGCAAGTATCAGGTATCGGCCGATACTTGCGGTATCGGAATTCCGATACCGAGATCCGATACTTTTGTGGTATCGGGTATCGGTATCGGATACATAGAGATGTGTAAAATAAAGAATTAAAATAAAAAATATTGATATATTTACCTCTCCGGCGGCCCCTGGACTCAGCGCGGGTAACCGGCAGGCTTCGTTGTTCAAAATCAGCGCTTTTAGGACCTGAGAATCACGTCCCGGCTTCTGATTGGTCGCGGGCCGCCCATGTGACCGCCACGCGACCAATCACAAGCCGCGACGTCACCGCAAGCTATTAGCGCGCTAATTTTTGAAAAATGAGCACGTTAATGACTTTCAAAGACGTAGCGGCTTGTGATTGGTCGCGGCCACGCGACCAATCACAAGCCGCGACGTCACCGCAAGCTATTAACGCGCTCATTTTTAAAAATGAGCGCGTTAATGGCTTTCAAAGACGTAGCAGCTTGTGATTGGTCGCGTGGCCGCGACCAATCACAAGCTGCGACGTCACCGCAAGCTATTAACGCGCTCATTTTTAAAAATGAGCGCGTTAATGGCTTTCAAAGACGTAGCGGCTTGTGATTGGTCGCGTGGCCGTGACCAATCACAAGCCGCGACGTCACCGCAAGCTATTAACGCGCTCATTTTTAAAAATGAGCGCATTAATGGCTTTCAAAGACGTAGCGGCTTGTGATTGGTCGCGTGGCCGCGACCAATCACAAGCCGCGACGTCACCGCAAGCTATTAACGCGCTCATTTTTAAAAATGAGCGCGTTAATGACTTTCAAAGACGTAGCGGCTTGTGATTGGTCGCGGCCGCGACCAATCACAAGCCGCTACGTCCTTGAAAGTCATTAACGCGCTCATTTTTAAAAATGAGCGCGTTAATAGCTTGCGGTGACGTCGCGGCTTGTGATTGGTCGCGGCCACGCGACCAATCACAAGCCGCTACGTCTTTGAAAGCCATTAACGCGCTCATTTTTCAAAAATGAGCACGCTAATAGCTTGCGGTGACGTCGCGGCTTGTGATTGGTCGCGTGGCGGTCACATGGGCGGCCCGCGACCAATCAGAAGCCGGGACGTGATTCTCAGGTCCTAAAAGCGCTGATTTTGAACAAAGAAGCCTGCCGGTTACCCGCGCTGAGTTCAGGGGCCGCCGGAGAGGTAAATATATCAATATTTTTTATTTTAATTCTTTATTTTACACATCCCTATGGATCCCAGGGCCTGAAGGAGAGTTTCCTCTCCTTCAGACCCTGGGAACCATGAGAATACCTTCCGATACTTGATGTCCCATTGACTTGTATTGGTATCGGATATCGGTATCGGCGATATCCGATATTTTTCGGGTATCGGCCGATACTATCCGATACCGATACTTTCAAGTATCGGACGGTATCGCTCAACACTAGTTGCTGGTCTTCCTCTTGTGCTTTCTATTTTTCTGACCATGATGTTCTTCTCCAGTGATTGCTCTCTTCTTATGTGTCCAAAATAGGCAAGTCATAATTTGATTTGATCCTTTCTTTGCCTGACATGTGGGGCTTGATTTGTTCCAAAATTTATTTGTTTGTACTTCTTGCCATCCAGGGCACGGATAAGATCTATCTTCAGCACAACATTTCAAAGGTGTCGATTGTTCTCCTACCTTGTAGCAGCATTACTTACCTGTTAAATACAACTTCCCTACAGCACCACTTTCTTGGTTCTTCTCACTGGCGAATAAGCACGAGACTATTGACTGGCTGCAGCAGTCATGTGTATCGATGACTCATCATCCCCATAAACAAATAGTGAGGAGAGCACCAAAGTAGTGGTGCTTGATCAATAGGGAATTTAACTGGTTAGTAATGTTTCCTTTATTATTTTATGCACTGTAGGAGATATATTTTTTGGACTATTCCTATATTAATAATAAAATCACAGTGACTACTACAGTCATTTGCATATGAGCCCAATTTGATCAAAATGTTCATCAAACATCAAACTTAGAGGTTTAATTTATATTCTATACAGTATATCACAGATTAAATCCAATCTGCAAAGATTAACATTTTCAAATCTTTCGAATTTATCAGGGAAATTTGATTTGCATAGTAGTTGTTAATTGCATATTGAATGTTTATTATTTCCAGAGCCCAGAGCATAATAAACATAGGAATTTAAAAGACAAATAGTAATACTTACCTCACTGGTCATCTGTCCTTTGCTCCCACATAATGCCATCTGCGATATTTCTTTTTCTCTTCCCTTCATGCTCATCTTCTTCAGTCTATTTCACCTTAGACCTTAGTTTCGGACTTGGCTAGGCCTCTGACCTCCCAGCAGGCTGCAGGACCAGCGGGACAGGTCAGCGGTAAAGTGACTAGCAATTTAAAAAAATAACACTTTGCAGGCCTTCTTAGGCTCAGCATAAAGGCTGCCATCTTACTGGTAATTTGCTGAAAGCACAAAGAGTAACCATTGCAAAAATTCTGTATTCTACAGAATACAGATTGTTGTAAAATTTGAGCAGAATGCAATTCCACTTGAAAAAATTTGCACATCTGTAGAATTCTATTCAATATGTTAGTAGTACAGTTCAAAATTCATATACTCAATGTTTGCATATACTATATATACTTGTGTTTTCATTTTCCACGTACTAAAATTAGATAAGACATGTATCCCAGCGGATTGTTAGCTAGAAATTGATTAAAAATATTTGAATTGTATTTTGAAGTCGTCTGCCAAAATAGCCCAGTGGCAGCTTTAGTGTTTGCCAAGAAAGTGAATCAGATTGAAATAGCTTATTATGTGTATATCACAGAAACAACAGCAAGCATAATCCGTGCACACTCCAGCAGATAGTGAGATTTGTTGTGCTCAAAACAAGAAGTTTTTGAAACCACAATGAATTTTACTTCCAAGAACAGTTTGCAAACAGCACTCAGAAAACTAACCAGAATTAAGGTATTTAAGGTGAATTAGCTCTGCTAGAACACACAGCTGAGTCTAACGTGTTGGAAGTAAAGAATCTAAAAATATGCACTAATCAACGTTTTGATGACTTTGCTTACAGAATAATCAAGCAAATTAAATGAGAACTAATTTTCACCACAACGCTTTTACCGGATGGGCAAACTCTAGACTTATGATATGTATTCTTAAGTGGTCAACATAATTTCAGACAACTTCATCTCATTTCATACCTAATGTGCTAAATAAGCAATCAATCACTCCAAAGTGCATGTCACTAGGCTCTGTTTACTAATCCTGTTTTCAAGTGTAATCCATCTCTAGCAGCACAGACAGTGAGACAGATTATAGGAAGTGAGGTTGAAGTTCATGCACCTATAATGTTGTAAGAATGCAAATAAAATGATCTGTCTACCAAAAAAGAGTAGACAGAAAATTACAATGTACAAAGAAGAGATGAGCAAATGAATATTGCTGAAAATGATTTCTACTACCATTTTTTTGTAAAAAAAAACAAAAAACCTTCAATCGTCAAAATATGGATTTTTTGTTATTCACTTTCACTGGAATTCAATACAATGAAATCACCAATTTTCTGAACCGTTTTGAGCCATCTAAAGGTACCGTCACACATAATGATATGGTTAACGATATCGTTGCTTTTTGTGATGTAGCAACGATATCGTTAACGAAATCGTTATGTGTGACAGCGACCAACGATCAGGCCCCTGCTGGGAGATCGTTGGTCGCTGGGGAAAGTCCAGGACTTTATTTCGTCGCTGGATCACCCGCTGACATCGCTGAATCAGCGTGTGTGATGCCGATTCAGCGATGTCTTCTCTGGTAACCAGGGTAAACATCGGGTTGCTAAGCGCAGGGCCGCGATTAGTAACCCGATGTTTTCCCTGGTTACCATTGTAAATGTAATAAAACAAACACTACATACTTACATTCCGGTGTCTGGTCACGTCCCTCGCCTTCAGCTTCCCGCACTGACTGTGAGCGCCGGCCGGCCGTAAAGCACAGCACAGCGGTGACGTCACCGCTGTGCTTTACGGCCGGCGCTCAGTCAGTGCGGGAAGCTGAAGGCAAGGGACGTGACCAGACACCGGAATGTAAGTATGTAGTGTTTGTTTTTTTAACATTTACAATGGTAAGCAGGGTAAACATCGGGTTACTAAGCACGGCACTGCGCTTAGTAACCCGATGTTTACCCTGTTAACCCGGGGACTTCGGGATCGTTGGTCGCTGGAGAGCTGTCTGTGTGACAGCTCTCCAGCGACCAAACAGCGACACTGCAGCGATCGGCATCGATGTCTAGATCGCTGCAGCGTTGCTAAATGTGATGGTACCTTAAAGGTTAAAAAAATGTAAAAAAATTGCTGTACTCACCTTACCTATTTAGTCCCTTCGCTACTCACTGCCACCCATACAGTCCTTGCAGCATCTTTTGATCCCTAAAACTCACGATGAAGTCTTCTGAGTGTAATAGCACCTGGTAGGATTTTATGCAGGCACAAAGCGAGAGCCAAATATTCTAATGTGAATGATGAGGGATCATATGATGCGTTGAGGACTAGGTGAGTGGTGGTGAGAAGTGGAGGAGCAGGAAAGGTGAGGGGAGGTTAAGAATATATATGTATATGTTTTTACATATTACATCTATTATGCCCTCATTTCTAGAAAGAATAGCATAATAAGGGACATCAACTTCTCCTTGAATCAAATTTCCTGAGATTAATTGCACATGCAGACAAATTAAAATTTTAACTAATTCGCTCATCTCTAGTACAAAACAGGAAAACAAGGCAATTCCTTAACACATTGAACTAGAAAGTGCACCAAAAGCAGTTTATATTTTTGGAGGAAATGAGGACAATAAAAACATTCTTTCCTACTGAATTTCTGTGAATGCAGAGATGTCCCTTAACAAGAATGTACTTTTTTTTCATCATAATATCATCATCTGATTAGACATATTTTCACTTAATTTTTCTCACATTGCTGCAATCCGCCACCCTGTCTACTCCAAGTTAAATATCATCTTTAATTGTAGATTTAAAACTTTTTCTGTCTGATATTAGAGTACAGTAGTGGATATATCTAAATAGCAAAAAAAAAGCATAGATGTACTGATCCTCTTCGCCACATGAATGTACTTTTAACATAGTTTAGACAGGAAACTGTTCTTTTCACAGCATTAAAAATTGGAGTCCACCAAGCTATTCAACAGGCATATGCTATGATAAAAAGTTTTACAAAATGAAAGGTGTCCACTTTTGTATCACTTTAAAGTTGCAGGTTGTTTTTTTTTTGCTAACACGAGTTTTGGTCAAGCAGAAAAAAATAAAATACAAGCTTCAAATTCATACCCCAAATGGGTGATATGCTTACCGATTTATTTTACGTCTTTTCATAATCGATTTCAAACCAAAATACTTTTCTACTAATGTGTTAAAGTTGAGAATACAATGACTCTGCCATGCTCTCATATGCTGCACTTTGTAATCTACAGACTTTTTCGAAAACGTGGAAATTTATAGTCTCTAAGAGGTTAAAATCCAACATCTGTTCCTACGTTGACATGCCAGCTGATAAAAAGGAGAGGGGTTACCATGGATGGTGAGATAATAATTAAACATATGTTTTGAGAGCTGCTCATATGGTACAAGCAAACATTGGAGATGGAGAGAATCTAACAGGCAATCCAGCCCTCACCAGCTGTAATTAAACCACAACCTCTATTACTTGCTGATGAATATGTAGCATTATGTCCTACATATGCGCCTTTATACTACATATGGGTTTCTGACTGATGAGGATCAGACTTGGGATGCTGAAACATTCCCTCATTTATAGTTTATCACATTATTATTGCAACATAATTTTTCTGATGTACCAGAGCTGATTTTGAAATTTAACTCATAATCATTTCGATATCATGATAACTCTAACAAAAAAAGTTCAAGACAAGATTTAATCACAATCATGCATATATATAAAATGATGTACTAAATCACAAGGGTAGCAATACACATGTAAGAGAAAGAATAGTTATCACAAAGAAAAACTATAAATGTAATTTGAAATTCAACGTGGAAAAATAATAATTTATATTCACAAATTTAAGATAATAGATACAAATCAAGAGCATAATACCAAAAATACACAAAGATGAAAAATATTCATGATTTATTAGAAAGATGAGGGTTTCAAAATAAATGCAAGAAAAAGGCAACATAATCGGAAGGGCAGAAAGAATTCCATGAATGTATAAATATAATCCCAAAAAATAAGGGGAAAGTGTAAACTACACGTGTGACTTTGAAGGTTCAATGTAACAATAGTATGAAATAAAGTTGAGCAAATCTGGCCCAGGAGGAATCTGTGCCAGCATATGAGGTCACAATGTGAGTTATGATCTTTCAATGTTGACCAAACAGGTGACAGTTAACATTCAGGCTGCAGAGGTGAGAGGTGAACAGAATATAAGTATTTCTTTGTGTTTTTAACTTTACGATAGCCCTTCTCAGTGAAGAAAATGGTATTTTGGAAAATACATATTTTTGAAAAATTTGTGTAGAATTCAATTTCACTCACATTTAATAACTCATCTCTAGTAAAAATATAAAGACTGAAAATCATTACTGTTAGGAGTTGAGTTCCCACCACTGCACAGGGGGATCTCGAGCCATGTCTGCTGCGGTCTCACAATCTGCATCAGCCGCAGTGGAGCCTGCTCAGCCGAGACGTTGGTCCCAGCGTCTTGCTCAGTCTGATTCTGAGCAAAGGGTTATTGCTGCCTTTCCACGCTCTGCCATTGTAGCTTGTACTGATCAGCAGTGAGCAGACGTCTAAGGGACTAAGTCCTGCTTTTCCTCTTTTGAGCATGCCCAAAGGAAGACCTCTCAGTGGATGTCTGGGGTCACATGCTCAAGTACTGCAGTAGCTCCTATTGGTCCTCTAGGAAGGTCCTGAAGTTGCTCAGTTACTGTAGCAGTTCTCATTGGTGTTGTGAGTGAAAGTCGCTCTTTAAACATCCCCTCCCTTGTGTTTGAATGCTCGCGTAATCTAGCGCCCGACTTGTAACCAACACTTGTACACAAACAACGTCTATTGCTGTGACCGCCAGTGCGGCACCGTATGCTATCACCGCGCTTTCCAAACCCAAGTCTGGGTGGTTAGTGGTGTCCACCAATGCGGCACCGCATGCACTTTTGTGTTACTTTAATTATTATTTCCGTTACGTGCAGTACTGCGGCCCTGTGATGCAACAGGGTTCGCTTCTTACACACAGGGTGAAGCTAACCCGTGTGTGTATCCTCATTGTACCGCCATATAGTCCGTCATTGCTGAGCTGTTCAGGCTACTAGTGTGGCTGAGGCAGCTTTACCCACTGCCATCTCTGTTCCGACCTTATCTCACCTCCCGCTGCCTGAGAAATACTCTGGTGACAGTAAATCTGGTAGGGGTTTCATGAGCCAGTGTGGTATACACCTCGAGCTCCTGGCTGCACAGTTTCCCACAGAGTGGGCAAAGGTGGGATTTATAATTTCTCTGCTGTCGGACAGGGCATTGGAGTGGGCTACGCCGCTGTGGGAGTGCGATGATCATGTGGTGCAGAGTGCTCCTCAGTTTTTGAGCACTCTGAAACAGGTCTTTTTAGGACCCCAAGTAACCCATGATAAGGCGCTCCAACTGCTGGCATTGACTCAGGGTTTGTCCATGGTCAGCCATTTTGCCGCCCACTTTCAGACATTAGCGTCTGAGCTGGAATGGTCGTATAAAGCCCTTATCCCAGTATTTTGGAGAGGGCTGGCTGACCATGTGAAGGACACATTGGCCACTAGGGAGATTCCCGCCACACTGGAGGAGCTCATAGCTACGAGTATGTCAACCCTCATCGACCTTCGTTTTCACGAGCAAAGGTTGGAATGAGCCCAGTGTAGGCAGAGATTTCGGCTGGCTCCCACCTTCGCCAAACCTCAGGAATCTCCGTTCCAGGCTTTAGAGTCACATGAGATCATAGAGGTGTTGCGTACGGGATCTAAGTCCCGGTCCGCTCGTACACTTATGGTCTGTCATGTTTGCTGGCAGTCAGGACATCTTGCCTCCAAGTGTTCACAGTGGTCGGGGGAACGTCGGTGTCTAGTGGCAGTTGGAGGATGTACACTAGACATGGAGACGTTTTCCTCTAAATTGTCCTTCAAGGGGACAATTACCATAGGCCCATCTACTCTTATGGTAGAGCTTTGCCTGGACTCCGGGGCGGAAGGCAATTTCATGTAATCTGCCTTCGCCCAGTGTCACGCAATACTCCTGGTGATGCTCGCCAAACCTGTGACCGTTCGAATGGTAAATAGGTCGACACTACCCTCACAGATTACACATCAGACCATTCCATTCACTCTTTCCATGTCTCCATCACATCAGGAGATTATATCCTTATTAGTCATTCCTGAGGGAATTGATGAAGTCCTGTTGGGGATACCATTGCTTTGCTATCATTCTCCTCATATAGAGTGGTCCTCAGGAAAATTTTTAGGATGGAGTAAATCATGTGAGGATAGATGTCAGAGGGAGTGCGTTCAGGTTGCTTCTACAGAGGTACCCGCAAATCTTTCCTCAGTCCCCAAGCACTATAAAAGCTGCGGAGACCCTTCTGCCTCACTGCCCCTATGACCCTATAACTGTCCTATTGACCTCTTGCCTAGTGCAGAGCCTCCCTGGGGTTGAATCTATCCATTATCTCTCCTGGAGATGGAGGCAATGTCCCAGTACATTCAAGAGAATCTGGCAAGAGGATTAATTAGGAAGTCAGTGTCACCTGCAGGAGCTGGGTTCTTCTTCGTACAGAAGAAGAATGGAGAACTACATCCATGCATAGACTACAGGGGTCTTAACACCATAACCATTAAGAATAAATACCCACTACCACTGATATCAGAGCTTTTTGATAGGCTATGGTGAGCAAGGGTGTTTCCTAAGTTAGATCTGCGGGGTGCTTACAACCTGATTCGTATCCGTGAGGAGGACGAATGGAAAACGGCTTTTAACACCAGGGATAGGCAATATGAATATCTGGTGATGCCCTTCGGGCTCTGTAATTCCCCAGCCGTTTTCCAAGACTTTGTGAATGACATCTTCCGGGAGATGCTCACCACCTCGGTCGTAGTCTATCTGGATGATATTCTCATCTACTCTCCAGATATTGACTCCCATCGGAGAGATGTTCACAAAGTCTTCGACCTCTTACGGGCAAGCTCCCTCTATGCCAAGTTGGAGAAGTGTGTGTTTGAGCAGGAGTCCTTGACTTTCCTTGGCTATATCATCTCTGCCCAGGGATTGGCTATGGATCCTGCCAAGCTACAGGATGTGATAGCTTGGTAAGAACCCCATTCTCTTAAAGCGGTGCTGCGCTTTATGGGGTTCATTAATTACTATCGCCAGTTCATCCCACACTTCTCAACTTTGGTAGCTCCCTTGGTTGCCTCACCTAGAAGGGGGCAAATCCCAAGTTGTGGTCGGAGGAGGTCTCCAAGGCCTTTCTCTCAATTAAGTCACAGTTCGCTAGTGCTCCCATCCTACATCGCCCCGATGTAAATAAGCCATTTATTATGGAGGTGGATGCCTCATCCGTTGGTGCTGGAGCAGTCCTCTTCCAAAAGGATGCTCAAGAGTGGAAGTATCCTTGCTTCTTCTTTTCCAAGACCTTCTCACCAGTGGAGAGGAATTATTCAATCGGGGACAGGGAGTTGCTAGCCATGAAGTTGACTTTCTCAGAGTGGAGACACCTCTTGGAGGGAGCTCGTTTTCCCTTCCAAGTGTTCACAGACCACAAAAACTTTGTGTACTTACAGATGGCCCAGCGGCTGAATTCTCGCCAGGCTAGATGTCCCTGTTCTTCTCCCGGTTCCATTTCACTATTTATTTTCTTTCTGGGAAGAACATTCGTGCCGACACTCTCTCTCGCTCCTTAGTGTCATCTGAGGAGGAGGAGGAGCCTCGGCTTATTGTCCCTTCTGGGAGTCTGAGAACTGTGGCTCTGATTTTGGTAGAGTCTGTGCCCCCCGGTAAGACTTTTGTTCCATCTAGTTTGCGACCAGAGGTTGTCTCTTGGGCTCACTCATCCAGGGTGGGTGGACATTTTGGTACCAAGAGGACATCTGAGCTTTGGGCGAGAACGTACTGGTGGCCGCAGATGGCCCATGATGTCGGAGACCATATTCGGGCATGTGTCTGCTGCACCAAGAATCAGTCTCCTCGGCATTGGCCTGCTGGGCAACTTTACTCCCTGCCAGTGGCAGTCAGGCCCTGGGAGATGGTCGGGATGGACTTTGTGGTGGGCTTACTCAAGTCTCATAACTGCACCGTTATCTGGGTTGTCTCCGATCATTTCTCTAAGATGGTGTACTTGGTGCCACTTCCACTGTTACCTTCTGCACGGGCCTTGGCGGCGTTGATCATTAAACACATTTTCCGTTTACATGGCAATCCTGATAACATTGTCAGTGACCGGGGTCCCCAGTTCGTGTCTCGGTTTTGGAGAGAGCTCTGTCGTTTACTCAGCATAGAACTAAATCTATCCTCTGCATTTCATCCCGAGACGAATGGGTTGGTAGAGATGGCCAACCAGACTCTGGTGACATATTTGCAACATTTTGTCTCTGCGTGGAAGGATGACTGGGCATCTTTGCTACCTTGGGCATAATTTGCTCTGAACAATGTCGTAGCCAATTCCACTGGGCAGACTCCTTTTCTCCTTAACTACGGCCAGCATCTGCGTGTCCCTGTGCCCATGCCAGTGTCATCCACTGATTCCAGGGTGGCAGACTGGGCAGTGGAGGCACGTGACATTTGGGACCGCACAGAGGATGCCATTTGGGCTTCCAAGGAGAGACGGCGCTTCTCTCCGACCTTCGCTCCTGGCGACTTAGTGTGGCTCTCCGCCCATAACATCAGACTGCAAGTTAAGTCCACTAAGTTTGCGCCTCGCTACATTGGTCCGTTCTAGGTTCTGGAAGAGGTTAACTCTGTGGTCTACGTTAAGCTATTCCTCCATGCCTTGGTATCACCGACACCTTCCACGTTTCCCTCTTAAAGCCCATCTATATGTCCCGGTTTTCTGAGTCATCTGCCGGGACATCAGGTTCATCCACAGATGAGTACGAGGTGAATGCTATTGTGGGGTGCAAGGTAGTGCATGGCAAAAAATACTTTCTGGTGGACTGGAAGGGCCACAGTCCTGAGGATAGAACCTGGGAATCTGTAGAGCACATTCGGGCTCTGCTGCTCATTGCAGCCTTTGAGCATGGTGAGGCCCAAGGGGGGCCCTAGGACATCCCCTCCCTTGTGTTTGAATGCTCGCGTAAGGTGGATGATTGTAATCTAGCGCCCTACTTGTAACAAACACTTGTACACAAACAGCGTTTATTGCTGTGACCGCCATTGCGGCACCGTGCGCTATCACCGCGCTTTCCAAACCCAAGTCTGGCTGGTTAGTGGTGTCTGTCAATGCGGCACCGCATGCACTTTCATGCTACTTTATTTATTATTTCCGTTACGTGCGGTACTGCAGCCCTGTGATGCAACAGGGTTCGCTTCTTTCACATAGGGTGAAGCTAACCCGTGTGTACATCCTCATTGTACCGCCATATAGTCCGTCATTGATTAGCAGCAGGTTCCATCTCTGCACAGTGGACCCCGGGCTGAGAATGCACCTTATTCCTTTTCTCTAATTATTTGGTGCGTTCCGCTAGCCCTAACAATTACCTGGTAGTTTTTAGTAATCAGTCATATATAAATTGCAGCTTTATGTAAAGCCCAAATACTAATAGCACTTGACTACACACCATACTTACTAACATCAGTCAGTCACAGTATTTCATAGAATTCACAATGAGTCACATCATGCATTAGAGGCATCAAGTAAATTCATACCTTTGCTGAAGCTTTAAAAATGAACCCTCCAAAATGGCATCAGCCCAGATGAAGGTTTTAGCTTCACCTTCTTCCCCTTGCTATTCCTGCTATATTTTTAATATATTTTTTACTTATCTTTTGGCTTATATTTCCTCACCATTGTATACTTCTATATAAAAGCAACCCATGTAGTTTGTACGTTATATCTATTTACTGGACTGTTTTATACATTCATGCAATTCTCTGTGCCTCACTGATGATGTCTCCATTAAATTATACTCGGCCTTAAAACTTTATATTTCTAATAAATATATGTGCCTTTTTTATGTTATCTATGGGCATTTTTTGTGCAATCCCTTTATTTGTTAATCTGTACATTATACAATTTGTAGAGTTCTACAGAAAAATGATTGAACTGCTCCTTTTTTGGAGGAAGACTGTGATTGATGTTACAACACTACATGTGAAAATAAGCAATTTTGGAATATATCATCTCAGAGAAATCTGCTTCTTTCTCCTCGTAGACTGATCTTTTACTTTCAGTTCGCAAGGAAAACCTGTCTTAATTGAATATAAATTTTCACATTACTGAGATAGAAAGTTGCTGTTCATAGAATTATATTAATTAGGGAGGAGATAGAGGCAGACACATATATTCTGCTACAAGTTCTCCTGAATTAAAAGGTACTATTTACAGCAACACACTCGACTGATGTTTGGTAGTTATGCTAAGGGCAAATTACCTTGTGTTATATGACTGTAGCTGCAATTTTGTCAGTAGACTACTTGTGGCAATTTTGGCAAATTAAAAATGGGGGCTTCCTTAATGCTGCTTTTCCAGAATGATGTTGAGATTGTCAAGCAGCTTAAAAAAACTTTACTAACTTACATTAGGTGAGCAATTAATATATTTTAGGACTGTCTAAGCCCTTCTTGAAGATAATTACTGTACATGTAGCAATTGTCTTGACTAAAGTACTAGTTGAGCTTAGAAACATATTGATCACAAACCTACATAAAGTATAAATCACAGAAAGTGCCTGAGAATTCACAACATCATTCCAGAGTAGCTGCACCCCATTTTTCATTTGCCGAACCTTTACGGAAAGAATACAAAGTTGGAGCAGATGAACTTTGCTTTCCGACTTTGACTAGCTTTGACTCAGCATTGGACACTTAGAAACTTAAAAAAAAACTAAGATTTAGATAAAGAGTAATGTGTAATGATAACTTTCATAGCCATGGCTATAAAAGTTCATCAGTTTGAACCTATGACTTTCCTACCGTATTGATTTAACCAAAGCCTATGCTTGTCTTACAGTATATGCAAAAGCAATGGTATCAGCTTCTTACCAAAGATGTCCATGGGCATGGTCTCATGGTCAAAATAATTTTTTTTTCCTCGGCACATTCTATTACTTTTTATTTCACTGTATGGGAAAATGCTATTGACTTTACTTTGAAATACAGGAGGATCTCACAAAAAACCCAAACACTTATAATATGGAACATTTGAGTTATGTAGTGGAACATTTTCCAGCCTATACCTACATCCACGTAGCCAGAGATATACACAACACCAATATAACACTGGAACCTTAAGGATATAATACTATGCAATCTCGTACAATATTAGGAATTATTTTTTTCATTTTACCTTACTGAAGTCAAAATTATTTTGAAGGATCATATTTCTTACCTGAAAGAAAAACAAAACAGAAATAAGAGTAAGTCAATTGAAGTCTTAAAATTAAATGCCATATATTTTGCATCATATAGAGACTTCTGGTAAAAGAGCTGGAATCAGAGCTGAAACATTACTTGTAAAAATACTGCCATAGAAAACCAGTAATCATAGGAGCATACCCTTCTGCATACTATGGATCAACTTTGATTTTTGCTATGTAATAGCAGCATTATGTGATTTGTGTTATTCACCAAGTTATGAAAATGTGTCTAACTTTTTAAATGTTGCACAATTTAAGTTGTGGTGCAGCCATAGCCTCTCCTGTTTAGACTGAAAAACTTCTTGTGTCACATGGAAATACTCCGAAGGAAATAACATTAATTTTAATAGTTTTACAGTAGAGAAGTCCAAAAATAATCTTAGGACCCTAGTCCAGCAACCGTGTTGATAGTTCATAGATCCTAACCAAAGCCCTGCTATCCTCCTACTTACTGGAATCCCTGGAGTCTGTTTTGATTTCTGGGCCTTGACTTGATGTCGCACTGATCAGAAGAAACACTGGAGATGCTGGCAGGTAGAAAGAACTGAACAAGGCTCTGGTCGGTAGCAATGGACTACCAATATGGCTGCTGGACCAGGGTCCTGCAAATCCTTTTACTTAACTCAAGTGTGTTTCTCACTTTTGCACATTAAAGGAATATTCCCATCTTCTTAATAGATCACATTTACCAAATAATAAAAAAATAGGCACATATGCAAATTATTTTGGGTTTGAATTGTTTTATCATTCCTTTTTCTTTTTTATTGTTTAAAAGTGGATTTGAAGGGGCCTGGCGACTACCTCTGTCTTGGAGCAATGGTGGAGCATGTACTGTTCCTATTCAGAATAAAAGGTCTCTGTAGGAGAAAAAAATAATAATCTTGCAGTTATGATACTTTTAAATGGTTAACAAAATAAGTGATGTTATTAAGCAAGCTTTTGAGACTAATTAGGTTCAGGTTTTTTCATGTTTTTTTGCGGTAAAAACGCTATAAGAACTCATTAAAAAAACATACATTATGCATCCTATCATTTAGAATGCATTCTGCATGTTTTGTGCACATGATGCATTTTTTTCTGGGAAAAAAATGCATCGCGGTAAAAAAAAGCAGCATGTTAATCAATTTTGCAGATTTTCTGCGTTTTTCCCGCTATTCTATGCATTTGGGAAAAAAACGCACAAAAAACGCGTCAAAAACGCATCAAAAAACAGTGAAAAAAATGCATGCGGATTTCTGGCAGAAATGTCCTGTTTTTGTCAGGAAAATTTCTGCAAGAAATCCTGACGTGTGCACATACCCTCTATGTAGAAGCATATTTCCCTGAATGAGTCACTGCAAAATCTTTGGCAGGGTGGGAGAAGGGAGCAGCTGGTTCAGGAGTTGAACAGGGGAATGGTTTTTGCAGAGGCAATAGACTTCCTATTTCTACACAGAGCAGAGAAACGAGAAGAATTAGCTGAGTAGCAAGGCAAAATGAGCAATTGTAGGTTCCCAATACTGTGTAAGATGACTGCTGCAATTTAATAAAACGATAAAAACTTTAATGGGAGTGCTCCATTAAAGTTAGCCTACAAATAATCAAAGCCTCTATGACTTTGAGTAAAAATTCAGTATCTTTGACATGATTTTTGTTGCCATGCTGTATAATCATTGAAATACAATGCAGGCAATGAATAGAAAGATTTACAATTTGCATAATGGTCCACTGGGCACGATTTGCATCAGGAAAAAAATCACAATAATAGAAAAATAATTCTATACTAAAAGGAAAGCAATTATTAATATATGAAATGCTTTAGAAATGCGTTCAACTATAAGGCAGTTCTGGGTCTAAAATAAAGCAATGACGTAGACCAGTTTTCAAAATTGTATTTCACCAATTCACTATCAATAAATATAAGAAGACACCAGTTAGAATTGTTAAGTTGGCTATCTGGATATACATAAATCAAAACTCAATCTGTGCCAGCAGCAGTACATGAATTTTTAATAGTTAACTAGTTATTTTAATACAGTTTGGACATGGGTATTTTTTTTTTTTTAAGCCTGGCCCATGTTGACTGCCAGCATCTACCTGGTGAGGTGTATGAGACAGTTTGATATTTACTTCTATTTTAAAAACAAGAAACTTCTGTGAAAAGCTCTTCTATAAAATTGTCAACTTTAATTCCACATGTAAAATAGAAAGGTTGAGATGAAAATGTTTTAATCATCGTTCAATCTAAAGATTATTGTGAGATTGACAGTAATTCAAGTCAGTTAATCAAGTGTTTAGTTATATTAATGTATTTAAAAGTAAAGTCATAATAATAATAATAATCCTTACCACCGTCAACAATCACCATAATCTTTATACAACCCTTGGCAAAAAATTGTGTAATCACCGGCCTTGAAGGATGTTCATTCAGTTGTTTAATTTTGTAGAAAAAAGGAGATCACAGACATGACACAAAACTAAAGTCATTTCAAGTGGCAAATTTCTGGCTTTAAGAAACACTAAAATAAATGAAGAACAAAAATGTGTTAGTCAGTAATGGGTACTTTTTTTAACCAAGCATAGGGGAAAAATTATGGAGTCACTCAATTCTGAGGAAAAAATTATGGAATCATGAAAAACAAACAAACAAAAAAACCCTCCAACACATCACTAGTATTTTGTTGCACCACCTCTGGCTTTTATAACAGCTTGCAGTCTCCGAGGCCTGGACTTAATGAGTGTCAAACAGAACTCTTCATCATCCTGGCTCCAACTTTTTCTGACTGCTATTGCCAGATCAGCTTTGCAGGTTGGATTCTTGTAATGGATTGAGATCTGGACTATTTGCAGGCCATAACATTGACCTTATGTGTCTTTTTTCAAGGACTGTTCTAACAGTTTTTGCTCTATGGCAGGATGCATTATCATCTTGAAAAATGAGTTCATTATCCTAAAACATCCTTTCAAATGATGGGATAAGAAAAGTGTCCAAAATATCAACATAAACTTGTGCAGTTATTGAAGATGTAATGACAGCCAGCTCCCCAGTGCCTTTACCTGACATTCAGCCCCATATCATCAATGACTGTGGAAATTTGCATATTCTCTTCAGGCAGTCATCTTTATAGATCTCATTGGAACAGCACCAAACAAAACTTCCAGTATCATGACCTTGCCCAATGCAGATTTGTGATTCATCACTGAATTTGACTTTCATCCAGTCATTCACAGTCCATGATTGCTTTTCCTTAGCCCATTGTAACCTTGTTTTTTTCTGTATAAGTGTTAATGATGGCTTTTGTTTAGCTTTTCTGCATGTAAATCCCATTTCCTTTAGGTTGTTTCTTACAGTTCGGTCACAGTTTCCACACATTCGTTCCTCATTTGTTTTGTGCATTTCCTGTTTTGGAGACATATGGCTTTAAGTTTCCGGTCTTGACACTTTGATGTCTTCCTTGGTTTACCAGTATGTTTGCCTTTAACAACCTTCCAATGTTATTTGTATTTGGTCCAGATTTTAGACACAGCTGACTGTGAGCAACCAACATCTTTTGCAACATTACGTGATGATTTACCCTCTTTTAAGAGTTTGATAATCCTCTCCTTTACTTTAATTGACATCTCTCGTGTTGGAGCCATGATTCACGTATTTCCACTTGGTGTAACATCTCTCCAAGATGTGATCACTCCTTTTTAGATACAGACTAACAAGCAGATGTAATTTAATGCAGGTGTTAGTTTTGTGAATGAAAATTTACAGGGTGATTCCATAATTTTTTCCTCTAAATTGAGTGACTCCATAATTTTTCCCCTATGCTTGGTTAATAAAAGCAACCATTACTTTTCACCACATTTTTTGTTCTTGATTTCTTTTAGTGTTTCTTAAAGGCTGAAATTTGCCATTTGAAATTACTTTAGTTTTGTGCCATGTCTGTGATCTGCTTTTTTTCTACAAAATTAAACAACTGAATGAACATCCCCCATGGCTAGTGATTACATAATTTTTGCCAGGGGTTGTAGTAACAACATATTAAAAATGTATTATTGTTTTGATGATAATTTCTTAAAACTTTTTTCCACCAATGACACATGCTAAATGTATTAGGACATGTCATTAATATGACATTCTAAAGGTACTCATATGTATCAGGTACAGTTGATTGAGCCCACCGATTTCGATGGAAGCATCCGATCATTTATTCTGTATGGAGACTACCTAACTCACCACAGTCAGATGATGTATTGGGAAAAAAATGATCTAACCCGTTAACTAAGAATTTTCTTTGGTGCTGAGATAATCCGCAGCCAGACTCTTTGCTTATAAGAAACACAAAAGCTATTAGCTGAGCCGAGCATTCCTGCATACGAGAATGTTGTCAGATGTAGGTGTCAGCAAAATGATTTTACAGCTGACAGCTATCTAATGTGTATGTAGGTCTAAAAGGGGAACATGTCACATGAAAAAGCTATTATCCTGCATACATGGGGTTAATTTGCAGAATAAAAGAGTTCTAAACCTGCCTGGCACATAGACATAGAGCCACGTTGCTGAGAAGAAATAAACTTTTTTTTTACTCCTGGTAGCGTTCGACATTCAGTCATGGAGGTGGCGCTGCATAGAGAATGATGGCTGTAATCGTGCCCCTTGCACTGACTGACAGCCAACCCTAATGCTGAGTTGCTGTAAGTCAGTGCAGGGGCATAGATATAGCTTCTACACACAGAGCGGTGACTGAATCCATGCCGGCACCATTCCCGTGACTGCAACCAGAATGCAGTTGGAAGGAATAAAGTTAACTTCCTCCTGGCAGCAGAGTCTAAGTGCATGTACTTGGCAGGGTCAGAATGCAATTAATCTGAAGATTAGCCCCATATCTGCACTTTAATAGCGATTTTTCACGTGACAGGTTTCCTTTAAATTTGTCTACTTTTCGGGAAACAGTGGAAAACAGCAAAAAAAACATAAATTGTTAGTTAGTCATATGCTATAATTCTTCACATAGAAACTGATAGATGGGGATCTGTATTTGTTTCATCATATGAGACTGCCAAGGATCCCTCCTTCTGACCCTGTTTGATGTCTTTTGGAATTTAGGTCCTTGAATGTTATTTAACCCCTCCTCAATATGAGCCATACATATACTGCTCTGTGATCACGTGCGGTTGTCAGCTTTTTGTTAGAGCTGACACCCCACAGCAATGCGCATGTTCAGTGCTGCCACTGATTGAAGGTATTTAACCCATCTGATGCCGCTGTCAGTAGTGACAGCGGTATAGGTGAGTATTGTGCAGAGAATGAGTTCCTATGCACTTCCATCAGGACAAAGCGATGCAATCACGCTGTCCTGAAGGTTTTCTTGGAGACCCCTGGCTGCGAGATGGCTGCGGAGCCCTTCAGGGTCCTGCAGGGATGGTGGCTTGTGAACGCCTGCTGAGAGCAGACACTGACATGCCTCCTTCCCTGTATGTCAGATGCTGAGGTGGTACTCTGCAGTGCAGAGTATAAGATCAGTGACCTGACACCATACCGTGATGTTCCACGATGGGACAATGTAAAAAAGTTCAAAAAAATTATAAAACATGTAAAAATATTTTTTTTAAATCCCCAAATAAAGAAAAAAAAGAAAAATATTTTTTGAATAAATACATTTATGTAAATAAAAAATAAGCAATAAAAGTACACATATTTGATATTGTAAAATTTTCCAACTAGTTAATCCCTTCAGTGAACACTGTAAAAAACACTTACACTTATACTGTAAATAAACAAGTAAAAAACAAGTAAAAAAACAATTTTACCTGTGCAATAAAGCGCAATCAAAAAGAGGAATGTAAACAAAAATGGTACCGCTGAAAACGACATCTAGTCCCGCAAAAAACAAGCTGCCATACAACTCCATCAGCAGAAAAATGAAAAAGTTATACCTCTCAGAATAAAGTAATGCAAATATAATTATTTTTTCTATAAAATAGTGTATAATGTGTAAAAACGCCAAAACATAAAAAAAATATAAATGTGGTATCGCTGTAATCGTACTGACCAGAAGAATAAAGCTGCCTTACCCGAAAATGGTACCAATAAAAATGTCAGCTCGTCCCGCAAAAAACAAGCCATAACATAATGCTGTTGGAAGAAATATGGAAAAATTATAGCTCTCAAAATATGGTGATGCAAAAACTAGTTTTCGCAATAAAAAGTATCTTTTAGTATGTGACAGCAGCCAAACATGAAAACCACATATAAATCTGGTTTTGCTGTAATCGCATTGACCCAAAGAATAAAGTTGCCTAAAACCAGTTCTTCACAAGTGGTTGATTTTTTCATTCTGCCTCCCAAAGATAGCAGTAAGGCTTGGCACACATTTATCCTGCGCTCTGCGCTGAGTACTTACACTGGAGTTTCTGTGTAAATCTCTGAAATACGTGATTCAGACAGAACCCCCAGTGGAAGATTCGTTATAATGAGGTAGATGAAGACACTGTGGATGCCATAGGACTTATGATCCAGCGGTGTCTGTTTTTTTAGGATTTTAGGTGCTCAATCCACATCTGGATAAGTTTCCTAAGGGGTCTAGTTTCCAAAATGATGTCACTTCTCCCAAATGTCCCCCATCCTCCAGAATTCTTTGACCCAACACGTCCGACTATCAACCACATTCGGATCCTTCAGACAGAACCTGAAAACCCACCTCTTCAGGAAAGCCTACAGCCTGCACTGACCCTGCTGCCTCCTCATCACTACGGGAGATACTGCCTCACCAACACCGGAGCTCCTGCAACCCTCAACCTATTGTCACCTTCCCCATAATCCTGTAGAATGTAAGCCAGCAAGGGCAGGGTCCTCGCCCCTCTGTATCAGTCTGTAATTGTTAGTTTGAATACTGTTATTGATATCTGTAATTTGCATGTAACTCCTTCTTATGTACAGCACCATGGATTCAATGGTGCTATATACAGTGGGGCAAAAAAGTATTTAGTCAGCAATAGTGCAAGTTCCACCACTTAAAAAGATGAGAGGCGTCTGTAATTTACATCATATGTAGACCTCAACTATGGGAGACAAACTGAGAAAAAAAAATCCAGAAAATCACATTGTCTGTTTTTTTAGCATTTTATTTGCATATTATGGTGGAAAATAAGTATTTGGTCAGAAACAAACAATCAAGATTTCTGGCTCTCACAGACCTGTAACTTCTTCTTTAAGAGTCTCCTCTTTCCTCCACTCATTACCTGTAGTAATGGCACCTGTTTAAACTTGTTATCAGTATAAAAAGACACCTGTGCACACCCTCAAACAGTCACACTCCAAACTCCACTATGGTGAAGACCAAAGAGCTGTCAAAGGACACCAGAAACAAAATAGTAGCACTGCACCAGGCTGGGAAGACTGAATCTGCAATAGCCAACCAGCTTGGAGTGAAGAAATCAACAGTGGGAGCAATAATTAGAAAATGGAAGACATACAAGACCACTGATAATCTCCCTCGATCTGGGGCTCCACGCAAAATCCCACCCCGTGGGGTCAGAATGATCACAAGAACGGTGAGCAAAAATCCCAGAACCACGCGGGGGGACCTAGTGAATGAACTGCAGAGAGCTGGGACCAATATAACAAGGCCTACCATAAGTAACACACTACACCACCATGGACTCAGATCCTGCAGTGCCAGACGTGTCCCACTGCTTAAGCCAGTACATGTCCGGGCCTGTCTGAAGTTTGCTAGAGAGCATTTGGATGATCCAGAGGAGTTTTGGGAGAATGTCCTATGGTCTGATGAAACCAAACTGGAACTGTTTGGTAGAAACACAACTTGTTGTGTTTGGAGGAAAAAGAATACTGAGTTGCATCCATCAAACACCATACCTACTGTAAAGCATGGTGGTGGAAACATCATGCTTTGGGGCTGTTTCTCTGCAAAGGGGCCAGGACGACTGATCCGGGTACATGAAAGAATGAATGGGGCCATGTATCGTGAGATTTTGAGTGCAAACCTCCTTCCATCAGCAAGGGCATTGAAGATGAAACGTGGCTGGGTCTTTCAACATGACAATGATCCAAAGCACATCGCCAGGGCAACGAAGGAGTGGCTTCGTAAGAAGCATTTCAAGGTCCTGGAGTGGCCTAGCCAGTCTCCAGATCTCAACCCTATAGAAAACCTTTGGAGGGAGTTGAAAGTCCGTGTTGCCAAGCGAAAAGCCAAAAACATCACTGCTCTAGAGGAGATCTGCATGGAGGAATGGGCCAACATACCAACAACAGTGTGTGGCAACTTTGTGAAGACTTACAGAAAACGTTTGACCTCTGTCATTGCCAACAAAGGATATATTACAAAGTATTGAGATTAAATTTTGTTTCTGACCAAATATTTCTTTTCCACGATAATATGCAAATAAAATGTTAAAAAAACAGACAATGTGATTTTCTGGATTTTTTTTCTCAGTTTGTCTCCCATAGTTGAGGTCTGCCTATGATGTAAATTACAGACGCCTCTCATCTTTTTAAGTGGTGGAACCTGCACTATTGCTGACTGACTAAATACTTTTTTGCCCCACTGTAAATAAATAATAATAATAACTTGTTGGGGGTTTCCACTGTTTAGGCACATCAGGGGCTCTCCAAACATGACATGGCGTCCGCTAATTATGGCAGCAAATTTTGCATTCAAAAAAGTGAAGTGGAACTCCTCCTTTCCAAGCTCTGCCGTGCGCCCAAACAGTAGATTTCCCTGACATATAGGGTATCAGCATGCTCAGGATAAATTGCACAACAAATTATATGGTCCATTTTCTCCTGTTACCCTTGCAAAATTATGTCTAAAGGAACATTTTTGTGAAAGAAAAGTAAATGTTTATTTTTTCCTTCCACATTTCAAAAATTCCTGTGAAGCAACTGAAGGGTTAATAAACTTCTTGAACGTGGTTTTGAATACCTTGAGAGGTGCAGTTTTAATAATGGTGTCACTTTTGGGTATTTTCTGTCATATTGGCCTCTCAAAGTCACTTTAAATGTGAGGTGGTCCCTAACAAAATGGTTTTGCAAATTTTGTTGTAAAAATTAGAAATCACTGGTCAACTTTTAACCCTTAAAACTTCTTTAAAAAAAAATTATGTTTACATGCTGATGTAAAATGGACATGTGGGAAATGTTATTTATTAACTATTTTGTGTGATAAGACTCTCTGATTTAAGGGCATAAAAATTTAATTATGAAAATTGTGACATGTTCAAAATTTTTGCCAAATAACCATTTTTTCTCAAATAAATGCAAGTCATATCTAAGAAATTTTACCACTGTCATGAAGTACAATATGTCATGAGAAAATATTCTCAGAATCAGTGGGATCCATTGAAGCATTTAAGAGTTATGACCTCATAAATTGATAATGGTTAGAATTGTAAAAATTGGTCTTGTCAGGAATGTGAAAACGGGTTTTGGGGTGAAGGGGTTAAACAGCTGAGCTAAAAGTTTCCTATTACAGTATAATCATAATTGACATCATGTATTATATTAGGCCAATACTTCTGTACAATCCTAAAGCAAGTACCTCCTGCGTTAATAAATGACTAAAGATACTCAAAGCTTTAAAGAAAGACAGTCTTAGATATCCTAATGAATCAGATTAAAATTACATTTATTTTTTTAAAACATCTTTTTGTTTGCATTTTAGAAAGATAGAATTGAAACATGCATAAAAAAACGTTATGATATGAATTTTTTCATGACAACTAACACTTCGTTTCATTTGAAATCCGTTACTGGATCTAGTAAGCAAAAAATTGATCCATTACAAATGATTAAAAAGTAGATGGTTAACTTTTTTGCCGACGAATTGCTGCTGGATCTCTTCTAATGGATCACTAATGAACACGTGAATATAGTCTTACAAGATTTTCCAGGATTAGATAATCAGCCACTTTTTTTTCCTCTAAAAAGAGCACCACTTATTTTTATTGGTTGATTATGTGTAAAATTGGATTTTAGCCCCATTTACTTCAATAGAGTTGAGCTGCAATATCAAACTCAACTCAAGTAGAAAGGTGTGATGATGTTTTCATAAGAAAGTCATGTTTTTCTTAAGCCTAGGAAAGTAATTTACCATATTTTTCAGATTATAAGATGCTCCGGATTATAAAACGCACCACAAATTTTGAGAAGAACAATAGGAATTGTTCTTTTTTAATAAAATGCGGGTGCTTTTTATAATCCATGCGTCTTAATGCTTACCGAGGGTGGTGGCTGTGGTGAAGCAGGGTCCACCGGTTGCTGCTGGAGGAGGCAGGAGTGGGGTGATGCTGCAGACCATAGGCTGGAATGAGGGGGTGTTCCAATGAGATCTCATCTCCCAAGATTCTGATGCCTAGATCTCCATCTGCACATGTGCCGCCCCCCGGCGGCCATTTTCCCAGAGTCCATGGAACTGCGGGAGCTCCAGCAACACCGGAGACCGGAGACACCCACAGCACCATTGGACACCACCGCAGCACCACCGGTCACTCGCAGCACCGCCAGACACCCCCTCAACTCAGCCTTTGGCCTGCAGCAATGGTATTGGAAAGGTATATCTGCATTATAAGACGCACCCCCATTTTCCCCAATAATTTTGGGGAAAAAAGTGCATCTTATAATTCTAAAAATATGGCAAATGTATATCCAGAAACAGAGGTAAGAAAGTGCACTATTGCAAGAAATTAAAAATGATATGTACAAAAAAATTGTACATTATTTTTTTTTTGCCTCCCTTGCGTTATTTTTGTAATAATATGCATAGCTGATAATGGGTTCAAAGCATTTTTATAAGTCGGTACTGGTGTTTCATTCTTTCAAATGAATATTTTGGAAATATTAATAAAATATTATTATTACTAATACTATCTTTCTAAATATAATTTCAACGTCACAAACAAATGGCTAAGACAATAATATCATCTTTATGGCATACAACACCAAACTTTCTTTTCCTTCTCTTTATTACCCTCTTTCTTAACAAGCTATTGCACTTAAGTATTCAACATCATTAAAAGGTTTTTGAAGCTCATATTATTTCAGTGGCAGCACACAGTGACTAGAACATTGTGGAATATTAAAATGAATGTTCTCTAATTATTTTATGAATGCGGAAAAAAAAAATTGAAAGCTTGAACTTTATGTCCCAAATGATTTTGAAACGTTAGTTGAAAATTTGCATCATTGTATTAAAGGAAGAGAAAAAAAATTGTTTTAAAAGTTGTCGACAGATTTCCATAAGAATAGGATAAAAATAAGCTTTGCTTCATTTTAATATAGCGATAAAAATTACACTGAGGAAAAACTTGACAAGCACACCTGAATCATTTAATGAGCTTGGTTTGAAGAATTTTGATCCTTCAGTCACAAATCTTTTAATCTTTCAATCTTGAAGCTCCTTGGTACCCACTTATAAATCCCCCTTTCGTATTGTCAATTATGTATTCCCTTCATGAATATGTGTGAATGAGAATTCTCTATATACTGTATTTATTTTTCATGCAGCTCTTATGCATTTCAAACTGTTCTTATTTCATTTTTGTTGTGTACTTTTAGAAATGATTGCAGAGAAAATTTCAAAAATGTTTTAATACATTGTTTGTACATAATTTCTAACAGACCTGTCTTTTATGAAGATGTACCACATCAAGGGCCTCATCCATATTTCCAAATACCTGAGGATTTTTAGCAATTTTGAGGATGTTCCTGTTCATTATGGATGCAGGAAAATATTTGAAAGATACAAGTGTGCTAATTCAGAATGTAACCATCCTCAACCGTTCTCTGTTTCAGAGTATTTTTACAGATTTAGGGTCCAATTTATAAAAGCATTTATGCCAGTATTCTGGCATAAAAAAAATTGGAAAGTCACAACATTTTGTTGCAGCTTGACACTTTACTAAAATTTTGTGATTTTTAGCATTCTCACAACATTTTTGCCCAGCTGCAACAAAGTGGTCAGATCTGGAATAGGACAAGGTCCTAGTGACCCCTGATTATAAAATTCATAGTGATGGTGGCATTTGCGACTCTTCAAAACTTATCCCACCAGGAAGTTGTGTCAAGGCACACATAAAGGTGTACACCACTCGTCTCACACTCCTGATTCATTAAGAAGAGTGCGGCTTTTCATGACTCAGTAGCATCTGAATCCAGCACAACCCCTCAACAAGACCAACTTTCACAATGCCAATCTTGATCAATTTGGCCCTTAGTCTTTAGAGGAAGTGAGGTTGCCAATTTTAGAATAAGTTGACCGCTTTAGGAGGAGATATTATAAAGGAAATTTACTAACCTAAATCGAACAATTTAGCCAAAACCTTGCGTTCATGCCAGCTATGTGATGTGTTTTAGATGTTTGTTTGCGCATCCCTAGCTTTGAAATATGTCTTTGAAAAGGAATATAGTTTATAGAGATCTAAATATGTACCAAATTGTGCCAAAGTGTTATCACAGAACGTTGGTCTTAATTAAACCAGAGAAGAAGTTGTATAAGATAAAATATGTGGCATATCTATGAGGAGTCACAAAATTCTCCAAATCCATCAAATTAAAAAAACTGAAAAATTACTGCATCTTACAGTATATAACATTGGGTAAGTTTATGCTAAGTTTAAGTAACAACTATTTTGACTTACTCTTATTGTAAAAAAAAAAATAACAAAAAGTGTAACTTTCCAACCAATCAAGTTTCAGATATCAGATCCCACCCCCCCCAAAAAAAAAAAAAAAAATTAAAACATACCCCCAAAAAATGAGAGATTAATTCCCTGCAATTGGCAACACTCCTGCAATGGCTATGAGGCAGTGGAATAAAACGGAACCTTTTAGGAATCTCACTGATGCGCCTACCAATCTACTGTGACCTTCCAATTCTGGAAGGTTTTTTACATTCTGGAAAGGTTCTCATTTACCGGGGTCTTTTGGAAATGTGAGTGTTGTGTTTATTCAACCACTGGAGTGATGACACTAATCTAAGGGCAAGGCCCCTAGTCTGACACTTTCCAGTAGCCATCTTTATCTGTTCTCAGGGCCGGCCACTCCGGTCAATCTCCAGTGGTTTGTGATCTTCCGGACTGCTCCAGTGTTTGCTGGGCAATCTGAAAGTATCAACTCAATATAGTTATATGAGAGCCATAATGAGGCCAGAATAAGGCTCTCAGTCTAATAGAATTAGATTGAGAGCTTGTGAAAGTTACGATATATTTCTGTTCACAAGATGGTGATGCAGAATTAGAGCAATGTAAGAAACATCTGAAGATAGTGGCTGATAGGTATACTAGTGGCGTTAAGTTAAGTCAGTGGCAACAGTCAACCTTTGAACAGTAGTACTGTGAGATGTAAGTTAGTACTAAACATATATAGACTATATAGGCAGAGTGGTGAAAGCACAATTTTATACCAAACTCTTCCTCACTTGCATACCAACTTAGGCTGGTTTCACATTGGCGTTTTTTCGGGTGCGTTTTTGCGGTAAAAAACGCAAAAAAACGCATGGTGAAAAAACGCATGTAAACGCGTGTAAACGCTGCGTTTTTTTGACGCATGCGTTTTTGCATGTGGTGAAAAAAACGCGGCGTTTTACCGCGTTTACATGCGTTTTTTCATGCGTTTGCGTTTTTTAAACGCATGCAGAAAAATGTGTGACAACTGCCAATCATCAAAATAAAGTAAAAAACCCACTATAAACAGAAATAGTTAGGGTTAGGGTTAGGGTTAGGGGTAGGGTTAGGGGTAGGGATCATAACCCTAACCCTAAAGGGATCCTACCCCTAACCCTACCCCTAACCCTAACCCTACCCCTAACCCTAACCCTACACCTAACCCTAACCCTAAGGGATCCTAACCCTAACCCTACCCCTAACCCTAACCCTACCCCTAACCCTACCCCTAACCCTACCCCTAACCCTAACCCTAAGGGATCCTACCCCTAACCCTACCCCTAACCCTAACCCTACCCCTAACCCTAACCCTAAGGGATCCTAACCCTAACCCTACCCCTAACCCTACCCCTAACCCTACCCCTAACCCTAAGGGATCCTAACCCTAACCCTACCCCTAACCCTAACCCTACCCCTAACCCTAACCATAAAGGGATTAGGGTTAGGGTTAGGATCCCTTAGGGTTAGGGGTAGGGTTAGGGTTAGGGTCAGGGGTAGGGTTAGGGGTAGGGTTAGGGTTAGGATCCCTTAGGGTTAGGGGTAGGGTTAGGGTTAGGGGTAGGGTTAGGGGTAGGGTTAGGGTTAGGATCCCTTAGAGTTAGGGGTAGGGTTAGGGTTAGGGGTAGGGTTAGGGGTAGGGTTAGGGGTAGGGTTAGGTTCCCTTTATCACCTTTATGCTGGGGGGTGGCATATCAGTGTGTTTTCTGGTTTTTTAATAAAAAAACGCATGCGTTTTTTACTGCAAAAAACGCATGCACCAAAAAACGCATGCGTCCCCATTGACTCCAATGTATTTTTTGACCCAAAAAAAACGCATGAAAACGCATGCGTTTTTTTTTGGTCCAAAAAACGCTTCTAAAAATACTACAAGTAGCATTTCAGAAAATGAACGCATGCAGTAAAAAAACGCATGCGTCAAAAAACGCGACCAAACGCGTACACAAAAAAACGCATGCGTTTTCAATGTTAAAGATAGGAAAAAAAAACGCATGCGTTTTTTTGAAAAAAAACGCTGCAGACAAAAACGCAAGTGTGAAACCACCCTTATATCAGTAGATATGTGACATGCTATGCAGTGGCAAAGCTAAGATAGTGTAAAAGTAGCAGATGGACCCATGCTGTAATGCCAAAAGGCCTCATTTCCAAATAAGAAGACAACAGTGTTATAAATGAAGTAGATTTTGTATTTGGGAGCTATAGTTATTATGCTGATTTCAAAGGACACTAAACATCAGAATGTGTCCAAAATGTGCTGAGGAAAATGTATTTATTACAAAAGATGTAATGCATATTACAATATACAACAAAAGTTGCCCTATAGTTTAATGACAAAAAGTATTAATACTTCTCTCGTGAGGGATCTGTCATCTTTCCCCATTTCCACATCAAATGCTGCAATTAAAAAATCCAGCAGGATATATCCCTTCAGGATCACTGCTATGTAATAACACTGTTGTCAAACACTATTGATTTACTGACACTAAAGAAGTGAAATACAGTCCAGCTCCACATATGCCATTTTCAGCATTAAATTGAATTTCTCCTATAAAGCCGTTTTGAGTGCAACGAATATTCAAGGCCTGTGTAAAGATCTACAATATAATGTTCTTTTACTAGATGTAGTTTGTATTATTCATCTTAGTTTAATGTCAAAACATCAATGAAGTTAGAACATGAAATATTTCTTATAATGTTTGTAAAAGTGAATATTTACTCTTTAGTCTAGGGCTACGCAATGGTTTGAGATACTAAATGGCCATAGTAAAGTGTTTCCCTGTGGTGGAATAAATCATAGGGGAAAAAGCCATGAACTGTAACCATTGTGACAATCATCAAAAGACTTAAACTAGGACTCCGGGATAACTTGGCCAAAAGTCCCCATGGAAATAAAAATCTGAACACTACTAAATACTAAAAGAAAAAATGTTTTCTGACATGTAAATCATTTCTAATCACGAGCAGATTTATTAGTTGGGAGTGTCCTAGAATAAATCTTGCTGGGATCTCGAATTACTATGAGAGTTAAAGGGATTGATCCTTAGAGAATTGAGATAGAGTCGAATTTCAGGAAATTCTTGGTTCCACACAAATCTGAACACTTCTCGATTAGATTTGCTAAAAATTGAAAATAAAAATGTCTGACATATTGTTGAACTGTGAAGAGTGTGCAATGAATGAAAAAACAAACAATTAATACCTCACTGCTAGGGTTGAGCGAAACAGGTCGAACATTTTCAAAAGTCGCCGACTTTTGGCGAAGTCGAGTTTCATGAAACCCGATCCAACCCCTGTGCGTGGTCGGCCATGCGGTACGCGACTTTCGCGCCAAAGTCGCGTTTCAATTACGCGAAAAGCGCCATTTCTCAGCCAATGAAGGTAAACGCAGAGTGTGGGCAGCGTGATGACATAGGTCCTGGTCCCCACCATCTTAGAGAAGGGCATTGCAGTGATTGGCTTGCTGTCTGCGGCGTCACAGGGGCTATAAAGGGGAGTTCCCGTCGACCGCCATGTTACTGCTGCTGATCTGAGCTTAGGTAGAGGTTGCTGCCGCTTCGTCAGAAGCAGGGATAGCGTTAGGCAGGGTCCATTAACCACAAAACCGCTTGTGCTGTAGCGATTTCCACTGCCCAACACCACCTTCGGTGTGCAGGGACAGTGGAAGCTCCTTTTTTTTTTTTTTCCTCAGCGCTGTAGCTCATTGGGCTGCCCTAGAAGGCTCCCTGATAGCTGCATTGCTGTGTGTACGCCGCTGTGCAAACCAACTGCTTTTTTCAAAGCACAAATCCTCTTGTTCCTTCCTTTCTGCACAGCTATCTTGTTTGTTTGTCCACACTTTTTATTTAATTTGTGCATCAGTCCACTCCTTGTTATTGCTGCCTGCCATATCTGGCTGAGATTACTGCAGGGAGATAGCAATTGAAGGACAGTTCCTTTTTTTTTTTTTTTTTTTTTTGTGGGAGATTAAGATTGACATTTCTGCTAGAGTGCCATCTCTGTCTGTGTCATCTCTCACTCAGTGGGCCATAGAAAGCCTATTTATTTTTTTGCTTGATTTGGGTTCCAAAATCTACCAGAAAAAATCACAACATCAATCAGTGGGAGAAAAATATTGGCCTCAGGGCTTGTGTGCCACTCCTTACTCCTGTGTGTGCCATCTCTCACTCAGTGGGCCATAGAAAGCCTATTAATTTTTTTGCTTGATTTGGGTTCTAAATTCTACCTGAAAAAATCAATAAATCAATCAGTGGGAGATTAATATTGGCCTCTGGGCTTGTGTGCCAGTCCTGAGCGTGCCATCTCTCTCACAAATAGTGGGCCATAGAAAGCCTATTTATTTTTTTGGTTGATTTGGGTTCATAATTCTACCTGAAAAAATCAATCAATCAATCAGTGGGAGATTAATATTGGCCTTTGGGCTTGTGTGCCAGTCCTAAGCGTGCCATCTCTCTCTCTCAGATAGTGGGCCATAGAAAGCCTATTTATTATTATTTTTTTTATTGGGTTTATAAATTTTCCCTGGAAAAAAAAAATGGGAGATTAATATTGGCCTCTGGGCTTGTGTGCCAGTCCTGAGCGTGCCATCTCTCTCACAAATAGTGGGCCATAGAAAGCCTATTTACTTTTTTGGTTGATTTGGGTTCATAATTCTACCTGAAAAAATCAATCAATCAATCAGTGGGAGAAAAATATTGGCCTCAGGGCTTGTGTGCCACTCCTTACTCCTGTGTGTGCCATCTCTCACTCAGTGGGCCATAGAAAGCCTATTTTTTGTTTTATTTGTTTTCTAAATTCTCCCTGAAACAATCATTTTATTTTCTTTGGTTTCTAAATTATTCCTGAAAAAAATCATTTTTTTTGTATTTTTTTTTCTCTCAAGTCTCCCTGAAAAAAAAAAAAAAAAAAAAAATCTTGTGGGAGATTCATATTGCCCCTTCTGCTTGTGTGCCAGTCTTGACTCCTGGGTGTGCCATCTCTCTCTCTCCCCAATTGTGGGCCATAGAAAGCCTATTAATTTTTTTTGCTTGATTTGGGTTCCAAAATCTACCAAAAAAAATCACTAAATCAATCAGTGGGAGATTAATATTGGCCTCTGGGCTTGTGTGCCACTCCTGACTCCTGTGTGCGTCATCTGTCACTTAGTGGGCCCTAGAAAGCCTATTTTTTGTTTTATTTGTTTTCTAAATTCTCCCTGAAACAATCATTTTATTTTCTTTGGTTTCTAAATTATTCCTGAAAAAAATCATTTTTTTTGTATTTTTTTTTCTCTCAAGTCTCCCTGAAAAAAAAAAAAAAAAAAAAATCTGTGGGAGATTCATATTGCCCCTTCTGCTTGTGTGCCAGTCTTGACTCCTGGGTGTGCCATCTCTCTCTCTCTCCCCAATTGTGGGCCATAGAAAGCCTATTAATTTTTTTGCTTGATTTGGGTTCCAAAATCTACAAAAAAAAATAACTAAATCAATCAGTGGGAGATTAATATTGGCCTCTGGGCTTGTGTGCCACTCCTGACTCCTGTGTGCGTCATCTGTCACTCAGTGGGCCCTAGAAAGCCTATTTTTTGTTTTATTTGTTTTCTAAATTCTCCCTGAAACAATCATTTTATTTTCTTTGGTTTCTAAATTATTCCTGAAAAAAATCATTTTTTTTGTATTTTTTTTTCTCTCAAGTCTCCCTGAAAAAAAAAAAAAAAAATCTTGTGGGAGATTCATATTGCCCCTTCTGCTTGTGTGCCAGTCTTGACTCCTGGGTGTGCCATCTCTCTCTCTCTCCCCAATTGTGGGCCATAGAAAGCCTATTAATTTTTTTGCTTGATTTGGGTTCCAAAATCTACCAAAAAAAATCACTAAATCAATCAGTGGGAGATTAATATTGGCCTCTGGGCTTGTGTGCCACTCCTGACTCCTGTGTGCGTCATCTGTCACTCAGTGGGCCCTAGAAAGCCTATTTTTTGTTTTATTTGTTTTCTAAATTCTCCCTGAAACAATCATTTTATTTTCTTTGGTTTCTAAATTATTCCTGAAAAAAATCATTTTTTTTGTATTTTTTTTTCTCTCAAGTCTCCCTGAAAAAAAAAAAATCTGTGGGAGATTCATATTGCCCCTTCTGCTTGTGTGCCAGTCTTGACTCCTGGGTGTGCCATCTCTCTCTCTCTCCCCAATTGTGGGCCATAGAAAGCCTATTAATTTTTTTGCTTGATTTGGGTTCCAAAATCTACCAAAAAAAATCACTAAATCAATCAGTGGGAGATTAATATTGGCCTCTGGGCTTGTGTGCCACTCCTGACTCCTGTGTGCGTCATCTGTCACTCAGTGGGCCCTAGAAAGCCTATTTTTTGTTTTATTTGTTTTCTAAATTCTCCCTGAAACAATCATTTTATTTTCTTTGGTTTCTAAATTATTCCTGAAAAAAATCATTTTTTTTGTATTTTTTTTTCTCTCAAGTCTCCCTGAAAAAAAAAAAAAAAAAAATCTGTGGGAGATTCATATTGCCCCTTCTGCTTGTGTGCCAGTCTTGACTCCTGGGTGTGCCATCTCTCTCTCTCTCCCCAATTGTGGGCCATAGAAAGCCTATTAATTTTTTTGCTTGATTTGGTTCCAAAATCTACAAAAAAAAATAACTAAATCAATCAGTGGGAGATTAATATTGGCCTCTGGGCTTGTGTGCCACTCCTGACTCCTGTGTGCGTCATCTGTCACTCAGTGGGCCCTAGAAAGCCTATTTTTTGTTTTATTTGTTTTCTAAATTCTCCCTGAAACAATCATTTTATTTTCTTTGGTTTCTAAATTATTCCTGAAAAAAATCATTTTTTTTGTATTTTTTTTTCTCTCAAGTCTCCCTGAAAAAAAAAAAAAAAAAAAAATCTGTGGGAGATTCATATTGCCCCTTCTGCTTGTGTGCCAGTCTTGACTCCTGGGTGTGCCATCTCTCTCTCTCTCCCCAATTGTGGGCCATAGAAAGCCTATTAATTTTTTTGCTTGATTTGGGTTCCAAAATCTACCAAAAAAAATCACTAAATCAATCAGTGGGAGATTAATATTGGCCTCTGGGCTTGTGTGCCACTCCTGACTCCTGTGTGCGTCATCTGTCACTCAGTGGGCCCTAGAAAGCCTATTTTTTGTTTTATTTGTTTTCTAAATTCTCCCTGAAACAATCATTTTATTTTCTTTGGTTTCTAAATTATTCCTGAAAAAAATCATTTTTTTTGTATTTTTTTTTCTCTCAAGTCTCCCTGAAAAAAAAAAAAAAAAAAAAAATCTGTGGGAGATTCATATTGCCCCTTCTGCTTGTGTGCCAGTCTTGACTCCTGGGTGTGCCATCTCTCTCTCTCTCCCCAATTGTGGGCCATAGAAAGCCTATTAATTTTTTTGCTTGATTTGGGTTCCAAAATCTACCAAAAAAAATCACTAAATCAATCAGTGGGAGATTAATATTGGCCTCTGGGCTTGTGTGCCACTCCTGACTCCTGTGTGCGTCATCTGTCACTCAGTGGGCCCTAGAAAGCCTATTTTTTGTTTTATTTGTTTTCTAAATTCTCCCTGAAACAATCATTTTATTTTCTTTGGTTTCTAAATTATTCCTGAAAAAAATCATTTTTTTTGTATTTTTTTTTCTCTCAAGTCTCCCTGAAAAAAAAAAAAAAAAAAAAAATCTGTGGGAGATTCATATTGCCCCTTCTGCTTGTGTGCCAGTCTTGACTCCTGGGTGTGCCATCTCTCTCTCTCTCCCCAATTGTGGGCCATAGAAAGCCTATTAATTTTTTTGCTTGATTTGGGTTCCAAAATCTACCAAAAAAAATCACTAAATCAATCAGTGGGAGATTAATATTGGCCTCTGGGCTTGTGTGCCACTCCTGACTCCTGTGTGCGTCATCTGTCACTCAGTGGGCCCTAGAAAGCCTATTTTTTGTTTTATTTGTTTTCTAAATTCTCCCTGAAACAATCATTTTATTTTCTTTGGTTTCTAAATTATTCCTGAAAAAAATCATTTTTTTTGTATTTTTTTTTCTCTCAAGTCTCCCTGAAAAAAAAAAAAAAAAAAAAATCTGTGGGAGATTCATATTGCCCCTTCTGCTTGTGTGCCAGTCTTGACTCCTGGGTGTGCCATCTCTCTCTCTCTCCCCAATTGTGGGCCATAGAAAGCCTATTAATTTTTTTGCTTGATTTGGGTTCCAAAATCTACCAAAAAAAATCACTAAATCAATCAGTGGGAGATTAATATTGGCCTCTGGGCTTGTGTGCCACTCCTGACTCCTGTGTGCGTCATCTGTCACTCAGTGGGCCCTAGAAAGCCTATTTTTTGTTTTATTTGTTTTCTAAATTCTCCCTGAAACAATAATTTTATTTTCTTTGGTTTCTAAATTATTCCTGAAAAAAATCATTTTTTTTGTATTTTTTTTTCTCTCAAGTCTCCCTGAAAAAAAAAAAAAAAATCTGTGGGAGATTCATATTGCCCCTTCTGCTTGTGTGCCAGTCTTGACTCCTGGGTGTGCCATCTCTCTCTCTCTCCCCAATTGTGGGCCATAGAAAGCCTGTTAATTTTTTTGCTTGATTTGGGTTCCAAAATCTACCAAAAAAAATCACTAAATCAATCAGTGGGAGATTAATATTGGCCTCTGGGCTTGTGTGCCACTCCTGACTCCTGTGTGCGTCATCTGTCACTCAGTGGGCCCTAGAAAGCCTATTTTTTGTTTTATTTGTTTTCTAAATTCTCCCTGAAACAATCATTTTATTTTCTTTGGTTTCTAAATTATTCCTGAAAAAAATCATTTTTTTTGTATTTTTTTTTCTCTCAAGTCTCCCTGAAAAAAAAAAAAAAAAAAAAATCTGTGGGAGATTCATATTGCCCCTTCTGCTTGTGTGCCAGTCTTGACTCCTGGGTGTGCCATCTCTCTCTCCCCAATTGTGGGCCATAGAAAGCCTATTAATTTTTTTGCTTGATTTGGGTTCCAAAATCTACCAAAAAAAATAACTAAATCAATCGGTGGGAGATTAATATTGGCCTCTGGGCTTGTGTGCCACTCCTGACTCCTGTGTGCGTCCTCTCTCACTCAGTGGGCCCTACAAAGCCTTTTTTTTTTTTTTTTTTCCTAAATTCTCCCTGAAACAATCATTTCATTTTATTTGTTTTATAAATTCTTCTGTAAAAAATAATTTTTTTTAAATTTTTTTTTCTTCTGAAGTCTCCCTTTTAAAAAAAACAAACACAAATCAGTGGGAGATAAATATTTACATTTGCGCTTCAGTGACAGTCCTGCGTGTGTGCCATCTCATTTGTTGCCAACAACAACAGAGTGTGTAACATTGTGGCTGATTTTCGTTGTGGTCTCACCCACCTGTAAAGGGGTAGCTAAATCATACTGAAGTTATAGCTCACCGTGTAAGTTGTGTGACAGCAACAAATACCGTTCGTTTGGTAACGTTTTTAAAACAATGAGGAAGTCTGGTGGAAGAGGTCGTGGCCGGGGGCGTTCATTGTCAGCTGGTAATGAGGGCAGTGGTAGTGGTGGAGCATCAGCTGGTCGTGGGAAAAAAAATATTGCACCTAAGTCTGGAGCTGTGGAGCCAGGTTCGTCGTCTGGCTACACAAGGCCTCGAACGCTCCCTTTTCTGGGAGTAGGAAAACCGCTTTTAAAGCCGGAGCAGCAAGAGCAAGTTTTGGCTTATCTTGCTGACTCAGCCTCTAGCTCTTTTGCCTCCTCTCGTGAAACTGGTAAATGTCAAAGCAGCGCGTCGTTAGTGGATGTTCACGGTCAGGGACAAGTCGCTTCCTTGTCCTCTTCAGCAAAAACAACAACAGAGAAGAATGCAGCAGGCGACACAACGGGTTACTCCATGGAGCTCTTTACACATACCGTCCCTGGCTTAGAAAGTGAAGCAGTTAACAGTCCATGCCCATTACAAGTTGAATCTGACATGGAGTGCACTGATGCACAGCCACAGCCAGACTACTATGCTGGTCCTTTGACTCAGACCACAACATTGCCCTCGCAGGGTGCTGATCAAGAATCAGATCCTGATGAGACTATGTTGCCCCATCACGAACGCTATACCACCGACCGACACGGTGACACAGACGAAGTTGCACACGAGCTACAAGAAGAGGTAATAGATGACCCAGTTCTTGACCCCGATTGGCAGCCATTGGGGGAACAGGGTGCAGGCGGCAGCAGTTCTGAAGCGGAGGAGGAGGGGCCGCAGCAGGCATCAACATCGCAACAGGTTCCACCTGCCGGGCCTGTATCTTGCCCAAAACGCGTGGCAAAGCTAAAACCTGTTGGAGGACAGCGTGGCCATCCGGTTAAAGCTCAGTCTGCAATGCCTGAAAACGTATCCGATGCTAGAAAGAGTGCAGTCTGGCATTTTTTTAAACAACATCCAATTGATCAGCGCAAAGTCATCTGTCAAAAATGTTCAACTACCTTAAGCAGAGGACAGAATCTGAAAAGTCTCAATACAAGTTGCATGCATAGACATTTAACCACCATGCATTTGCAAGCCTGGACTAACTACCAAACGTCCCTTAAGGTTGTAGCACCCTCGGCCAATGAAGCTAGTCAGCAACGCAACATCCCTTCCAGCAGTGTAGGGCCACCATTTTCCGCACCACCTGCAGTATCTGTGCAGGTTTCTTTGCCAGGCCAAAGCCGTCAGGGTCAGGGAATCACCAGTTTCGTAGTAGGAAACACTGCATCTAGGGCACCGGTGGCAACAATACCATCTCCCACCGTCTCTCAGTCTGCCATGTCCACCGGCACCCCCGCTAGTTCCACGATCTCCAGCTCTCCAGTCCAGCTCACCCTACATGAGACTATGGTTAGAAAAAGGAAGTACTTAGCCTCGCATCCGCGTACACAGGGTTTGAACGCACACATAGCTAGACTAATCTCGTTAGAGATGATGCCCTACCGGTTAGTTGAAAGCGAAGCTTTCAAAGCCCTGATGGACTACGCTGTACCACGCTACGAGCTACCCAGTCGACACTTTTTTTCCAGAAAAGCCATCCCAGCCCTCCACCAGCATGTTAAAGAGCGCATCGTCCATGCACTCAGGCAATCTGTGAGCACAAAGGTGCACCTGACAACAGATGCATGGACCAGTAGGCATGGCCAGGGACGTTACGTGTCCATCACGGCACACTGGGTAAATGTGGTGGATGCAGGGTCCACAGGGGACAGCAAGTTTGGGACAGTTCTGCCTAGCCCACGGTCTAGGAAACAATTGGCTGTAGCCGTTCGCACCCCCTCCTCCTCCTCTTCGTCCTCCTGCAGAAGCGAGAGCTCGTCCACAGACCGCAGTCGCACAACCACTCCATCCGCAGCTGCCACTGTTGCACACCAGGTCTCCCATTATGGGGCAGCTACTGGCAAACGTCAGCAGGCTGTATTGGCTATGAAGTGTTTGGGCGACAACAGACACACCGCGGAAGTTCTGTCCGAGTTCTTGCAGAAAGAAACGCAGTCGTGGCTGGGCACTGTAGATCTTGAGGCAGGCAAGGTAGTGAGTGATAACGGAAGGAATTTCATGGCTGCCATCTCCCTTTCCCAACTGAAACACATTCCTTGCCTGGCTCACACCTTAAACCTGGTGGTGCAGTGCTTCCTGAAAAGTTATCCGGGGTTATCCGACCTGCTCCTCAAAGTGCGTGGACTTTGCTCACATATCCGCCGTTCGCCCGTACACTCCAGCCGTATGCAGACCTATCAGCGTTCTTTGAACCTTCCCCAGCATCGCCTAATCATAGACGTTGCAACAAGGTGGAACTCAACACTGCACATGCTTCAGAGACTGTGTGAACAGAGGCGGGCTGTTATGTTTTTGTGGGAGGATACACATACACGGGCAGGCAGTAGGATGGCAGACATGGAGTTGTCAGGTGTGCAGTGGTCAAAGATTCAAGACATGTGTCAAGTCCTTCAGTGTTTTGAGGAATGCACACGGCTGGTTAGTGCAGACAACGCCATAATAAGCATGAGCATCCCCCTAATGCGTCTGCTGATGCAAAGTTTGACGCACATAAAGGATCAGGCGTCTGCAGCTGAGGAAGAGGAAAGCCTTGATGACAGTCAGCCATTGTCTGGCCAGGGCAGTGTACAGGACGAGGTAGTGGGCGAAGAGGAGGAGGAGGACGAGGAGGATGATGGGGATGATTATATTTTTAATGAGGAAGCTTTTCCGGGGCCACTGGAAATTGGTGGCGCGGCAAGGCCGGGTTCTGGTTTTTTGAGGGACACAAGTGACGTTGATTTGCCTGAAACAGCCCCTCAACCAAGCACAACCGCAGATTTGAGAACTGGAACTTTGGCCCACATGGCGGATTATGCCTTACGTATCCTCAAAAGGGACACACGCATAACTAAAATGATGAATGATGACGATTACTGGTTGGCCTGCCTCCTTGATCCTCGCTATAAAGGCAAATTGCAAAATATAATGCCACATGAGAACTTGGAACTAATATTAGCAACCAAACAATCAACTCTTGTTGACCGTTTGCTTCTGGCATTCCCTGCACACAGCGCCCGTGATCGTTCTCACACGAGCTGCAGGGGCCAGCAGACCAGAGGAGTTAGAGGGGCAGAAATCAGAAGTGGCGTTGGCCAGAGGGGTTTTCTGACCAGGTTGTGGAGTGATTTTGCTATGACCGCAGACAGGACAGGTACTGCAGCATCAATTCAAAGTGACAGGAGACAACATTTGTCCAGTATGGTTACAAACTATTTTTCATCCCTTATCGATGTTCTCCCTCAACCGTCATTCCCATTTGATTACTGGGCATCAAAATTAGACACCTGGCCAGAATTGGCAGAATATGCATTGCAGGAGCTTGCTTGCCCGGCAGCTAGTGTCCTATCAGAAAGAGTATTCAGTGCTGCAGGTTCAATACTAACAGAAAAAAGGACTCGTCTGGCTACCCAAAATGTAGATGATCTAACCTTCATTAAAATGAACCACAACTGGATTTCGAAATCTTTTGCCCCACCTTGCCCGGCTGACACCAGCTTTCCTATGAAAAGGTCTTGCCTGTGGACTATTCTGAATGCCTTTTCCAATCTCGTAATTTTCAGCACCTGATTGTCCAGCATACGACATGTTTACACCTCACTAAATGGCCAAACTCCCCACACGGGGCCGTGGTATCGACACTTGGCGACAGCACCCGTGAGAGTGCAGTTTGTCTGAAGAGGTGGGTGAGCCCGCTTTTGGTCGACGGCACTGCCACTGGGTCCCTCCTAGTACAATAAAGTGTCTCTGGCGGTGGTGGTGCGCACCCAACGTCAGACACACCATTGTAATATGAGGGGCCCTGGGCCTGTACCGCCGGCCACAAGACAGTTTCCCCCCACCCCAGCTCAAACAGTGCTCTACCACTTGCAAAATTATCTCACAGCTCCACCAATGTTTAGTCTATGCGCTGACATCCTTCAATGCCTGCCACTGACAATACCATTGTATTGACATTTTTGTTATGTTAGGCCTTCGATGCCTGTCTGTGGTCACTCCTTCCACTAGGCCTCCACTGACCACACCACTGCTGCCCGTGTACCCCTGGAACCAATTTAAAATTGCCTACAGCCATGTGTTATTATTTTAGGCCTTCGGTGCCTGTCTGTGGTCACTCCTTCCACTAGGCCTCCACTGACCACACCACTGCTGCCCGTGTACCCCTGGAACCAATTTAAAATTGCCTACAGCCAGCCCAATTTTTTTATTTTAGGCCTTCGATGCCTGTCTGCGGTCCATTCTTTCAACTACTACTACACTGACCAGGGCACTGCTGCCCGTGTACCCCCGGAACCAATTTAAAATTGCCTACAGCCATGTGTTATTATTTTAGGCCTTCGATGCCTGTCTGCGGTCACCCCTTCCACTAGGCCTCCACTGACCACACCACTGCTGCCCGTGTACCCCTGGAACCAATTTAAAATTGCCTACAGCCATGTGTTATTATTTTAGGCCTTCGATGCCTGTCTGTGGTCACTCCTTCCACTAGGCCTCCACTGACCACACCACTGCTGCCCGTGTACCCCTGGAACCAATTTAAAATTGCCTACAGCCAGCCCAATTTTTTTATTTTAGGCCTTCGATGCCTGTCTGCGGTCCATTCTTTCAACTACTACTACACTGACCAGGGCACTGCTGCCCGTGTACCCCCGGAACCAATTTAAAATTGCCTACAGCCATGTGTTATTATTTTAGGCCTTCGATGCCTGTCTGCGGTCACCCCTTCCACTAGGCCTCCACTGACCACACCACTGCTGCCCGTGTACCCCTGGAACCAATTTAAAATTGCCTACAGCCAGCCCAATTTTTTTATTTTAGGCCTTCGATGCCTGTCTGCGGTCCATTCTTTCAACTACTACTACACTGACCAGGGCACTGCTGCCCGTGTACCCCTGGAACCAATTTAAAATTGCCTACAGCCATGTGTTATTATTTTAGGCCTTCGATGCCTGTCTGCGGTCACTCCTTCCACTAGGCCTCCACTGACCACACCACTGCTGCCCGTGTACCCCTGGAACCAATTTAAAATTGCCTACAGCCAGCCCAATTTTTTTATTTTAGGCCTTCGATGCCTTTCTGCGGTCCATTCTTTCAACTACTACTACACTGACCAGGGCACTGCTGCCCGTGTACCCCTGGAACCAATTTATAATTGCCTACAGCCATGTGTTATTATTTTAGGCCTTCGATGCCTGTCTGCGGTCACTCCTTCCACTAGGCCTCCACTGACCACACCACTGCTGCCCGTGTACCCCTGGAACCAATTTAAAATTGCCTACAGCCAGCCCAATTTTTTTATTTTAGGCCTTCGATGCCTGTCTGCGGTCCATTCTTTCAACTACTACTACACTGACGAGGGCACTGCTGCCCGTGTACCCCTGGAACCAATTTAAAATTGCCTACAGCCATGTGTTATTATTTTAGGCCTTCGATGCCTGTCTGTGGTCACTCCTTCCACTAGGCCTCCACTGACCACACCACTGCTGCCCGTGTACCCCTGGAACCAACATCAGAAAATATAAAAATAAGTATTTTGCTTATAAAAAAGAAAATACTGGAGAGATATCAAATGCAGACATTTTAACATTAAAAACAAACACACAACTAAAATCTGGTACAGTACTAAAAATGGCCACCAGCTACAATTACTTTCTCCTGCAAGTAGTTAACTGAAAGGTTTTTTAAATTGAAAACACAGATATGGCATCCACCAAGTGTTGTCCTGTCGCGTCTTCTTTATATTATTGCCGAGAAGATGCAAAACAATGAAAATAATAAAATCATTAATTACCAAAATAATAGAGAAAGTCAACACCACATTGCAAATAAACATTCATTCCAAATAAAGAAGCAGGGCGCGTCCGAGGGTGAGTATATACCTAATAATAATATAATCACCCTTGGACGCGCAATGCTTATTTCCAACAGCCTTCCTTCCTAAGAATCAGCCCTTCCGTGGTGTAGAGAGACGTTGTGTTACACTCCAAGGTGTTCCCCAGGTTGCCTTTCCTGAGCTTCGATCTTCCGGCTCTCGTTTAGTAGTTGTTGGAAACTACGCTGCATTAGGCCTTCAAATTGGGTATGGGGTGTAGAGAGATGGTGTGTTCCACTCCAAGGTGTTCCCCAGGTTGCCTTTCCTGAGCTTCGATCTTCTGGCTCTCGTTTAGTAGTTCTTGGAAACTACACTGCATTAGGCCTTCAAATTGGGTATGGGGTGTAGAGAGAGGGTGTGTTACACTCCAAGGTGTTCCCCAGGTTGCCTTTCCTGAGCTTTGATCTTCCGGCTCTCGTTTAGTAGTTGTTGGAAACTATGCTGCATTAGGCCTTCAAATTGGGTATGGGGTGTAGAGAGAGGGTGTGTTACACTCCAAGGTGTTCCCCAGGTTGCCTTTCCTGAGCTTCGATCTTCCGGCTCTCGTTTAGTAGTTGTTGGAAACTACGCTGCATTAGGCCTTCAAATTGGGTATGGGGTGTAGAGAGAGGGTGTGTTACACTCCAAGGTGTTCCCCAGGTTGCCTTTCCTGAGCTTTGATCTTCCGGCTCTCGTTTAGTAGTTCTTGGAAACTACACTGCATTAGGCCTTCAAATTGGGTATGGGGTGTAGAGAGAGGGTGTGTTACACTCCAAGGTGTTCCCCAGGTTGCCTTTCCTGAGCTTCGATATTCCGGCTCTCGTTTAGTAGTTGTTGGAAACTACACTGCATTAGGCCCACAAATTTGGTATGGGGGAAACATTGGCGCATCTGCGGTCCCTCCTTCCTCTAGGCCTCCACTGACCTGTCTACTGCTGCCCGTGTTCCCCTGGAACCAATTTTAAATTGCCTACAGGCAGCCCAATTTATTATGTTAGGGCATCGAAGCCTGTCTGCGGTCGCTCCTTCCACTAGGCCTCCACTGACCTGTCTACTGCTGCCCGTGTACCCCTTGAACCAACATCATAAAATAAAAAAAAAAGTATTTTGCTTATAAAAAAGAAAATACTGGTGAGATATCAAATGCAGACATTTTAACATTAAAAACAAACACACAACTAAAATCTGGTACAGTACTAAAAATGGCCACCAGCTACAATTACTTTCTCCTGCAAGTAGTTAACTGAAAGGTTTTTTAAATTGAAAACACAGATATGACATCCACCGAGTGTTGTCCTGTCGCGTCTTCTTTATATTATTGCCGAGAAGATGCAAAACAATGAAAATAATAAAATCATTAATTACCAAAATAATAGAGAAAGTCAACACCACATTGCAAATAAACATTCATTCCAAATAAAGAAGCAGGGCGCGTCCGAGGGTGAGTATATACATAATAAGAATATAATCACCCTCGGACGCGCAATGCTTATTTCCAACAGCCTTCCTTCCTAAGAATCAGCCCTTCCGTGGTGTAGAGAGACGTTGTGTTACACTCCAAGGTGTTCCCCAGGTTGCCTTTCCTGAGCTTCGATCTTCCGGCTCTCGTTTAGTAGTTGTTGGAAACTACGCTGCATTAGGCCTTCAAATTGGGTATGGGGTGTAGAGAGATGGTGTGTTCCACTCCAAGGTGTTCCCCAGGTTGCCTTTCCTGAGCTTCGATCTTCTGGCTCTCGTTTAGTAGTTCTTGGAAACTACACTGCATTAGGCCTTCAAATTGGGTATGGGGTGTAGAGAGAGGGTGTGTTACACTCCAAGGTGTTCCCCAGGTTGCCTTTCCTGAGCTTCGATCTTCCGGCTCTCGTTTAGTAGTTCTTGGAAACTACACTGCATTAGGACTACAAATTGGGTATGGGGTGGAGAGAGATGGTGTGTTCCACTCCAAGGTGTTCCCCAGGTTGCCTTTCCTGAGCTTCGATCTTCCGGCTCTCGTTTAGTAGTTCTTGGAAACTACACTGCATTAGGCCTTCAAATTGGGTATGGGGTGTAGAGAGAGGGTGTGTTACATTCCAAGGTGTTCCCCAGGTTGCCTTTCCTGAGCTTCGATCTTCCGGCTCTCGTTTAGTAGTTCTTGGAAACTACACTGCATTAGGCCTACAAATTGGGTATGGGGTGGAGAGAGATGGTGTGTTACACTCCAAGGTGTTCCCCAGGTTTCCTTGCCATTGCTTCAGTCTTCCGACTCTCGTTTAGTAGTTGTAGAAAAGTACACTGCATTAGGCCTACAAAATGGGTATGGGGTGGAGAGAGATGGTGTGTTACACTCCAAGGTGTTCCCCAGGTTGCCTTTCCTGAGCTTCTATCTTCAGGCTCTCATTAAAATGTGGTTAAATGGAACAACTGCATTTGGCGTACTAGTTGGTTTGGGGCCTACTATCGGTGTCTGCCACTCCTTGCTGTTCTCCTGGTTTCCTGTCCTGAAATTCCATTTTCAGGCTCTCGTTAAGTAGTTGTTAATGTTAGACTGCATTTGGCCTACTAGTTGGGTTGGGGCCTACTATCGGTGTCTGCCACTCCTTGCTGTTCTCCTCCACTGAACAAAGCTGTGCCGCCTGTTTACTACGGTTGCCAATTTTGAACTGCATTTCGACTACTTACTGATTTGGCCCTACTCTCTGTGTCAGCCTCTCATTCCAGTTGTCCTCCACTGCAATGCCCCCTGATTAGTCCTGTGTTACCAATTTTGAACTGCATTTAGCCCACTTTATTCTTTGGGCCTATATCTGTGTTTCCACTTCATCGTGCCCATTGCCCAGCCAGTGATAGATGAGTCTGCTGGTACATTGACCCATAACGCAACATTCCCCGTGCATGCTACACAACAACATTGTGACCCTGCTGAAAGTCAGGTTGCTCTTCCCGCATACCATACCACCTTACACGGGGACAAAGAGGAAGGTGCAGATGAAAGTGCAGGTTCCTTCATCAGGTGGGGGGAGGAATACTAGTTGGAGACGTCACTGGCACAGGGCCTCTCATAGTACGCAAAAGTGTTGCTGCCGGTGGGAGGCGCCCCCGCCGTGCAAACACACCGCTGTACTTTGAGGGGCCCTGTGCCAGTGCCAATGCCAACAAGTGGGCCCCCCCTGCTTGCTCAGGATCACAGCACTTGCAAAGTTGAAATACTTACCTCTCCCTGCTCCACTGCCGTGACGTGGTCCAGATTTCCTGGGCCCACTAATTACTTGAACCAGCCCTACCCCACACAACTTTAGCCAAATGACCCCCAATTTCAAATGCCTTCCAATTATTATAAGGTAAATTACGCTTGACAAGCTTCATTAAGAAGAATGGATGGTTTTGACATTAAAATGGGCACTCTAGGTGTTTTCCTGGCCCCCACTCACTGCCGACTATGCTGCCCCATTGACTTGCATTGGGTTTCGTGTTTCGGTCGATCCCGACTTTACGTCATAATCGGCCGATTTCACTCGACCCGACTTTTGAGATAGTCGGGTTTCGCGAAACCCGGCTCGACTCTAAAAAGGTCAAGGTCGCTCAACTCTACTCACCGCTAATCCTTTCCAGATGCTGTGCTGCTCTTTATTCCCCATGTAGTCTTCAGGTCTCTTTTTTCAGCCGTCACATTTCTCATCTGCCTATTCTTTACTATAGGGTAGGATTTCCGGTTGTGACCAGGCCTCAGTGGTCACTGTGTGTCAAAAGGTTACTGAGTTGTGATGTCATGACATGTGCCGTGACTTTGAACCAGTGTGGAACAGGAACATTAGAGAAGAGGCCATGAGGACTAGTTCCTGGGCAGCGAGCAGCGGGATAGCTGAAGTGGTAGGCAGTTAGGTTTTAGATATTTTTTAACAACCTATGTTTATTATGCTCTAGGGTCTGGAGAGACCGCAAAGCATAAAAAGGAATGGCTTTGCTGTGAATCATATTTCCATGGAAAAGACATGCAAACTAGCTAATTCCACTTCCAAACGATCTACTCATCAATACTAGGGATGGTTTGCTAATCTCATTTAGTACAGCCATCAAATAGCTTTTGGACTGTGGGCACTTCCAGAGCTATCATAGCTATGCCAAGTATTTTCATGGCTGTAATAGGGCTGTGAAGCATGTGACCCAGTCTGTATAAAAGCCAGATCACAAGTGCTGCCTCCATTATGCTCTCATTAGTGTAGGGATAGTACAGCTGGAGTGAGGGACAGATAGTGACTGAGCACTTTGCAAAAAAAAATACTGTGTGTACTCTGCAATCTGTATATGTGGTAGTACTGTGCTAAAAGCTGCTGTGTGTACTCTGCACCCCACCTGTCTGATTACTGTCCTTTAAGCTGCTGTATGTACTCTGCACCTATATCTGAGGGAGCACTGTCCTTTAAAACACTGTGTGCACTCTGCACCCCTCCACCTGTGGGAGCACTGTCCTTTAAGCAACTATGTGTACACTGCATCACATATCTGTGATACTACCATGCAGGTACTGTGATAAAAACTGCTGTGTGTATTATGCACCCATATCTGTGGGAGTACTGTCCTTTAAGCCCCTTTGTGTCCTTTAAGCAGCTGTTGGCACTCTTCATCCCCTGTCTGTGTGAGTACTGTGATTTAAGCTGCTGTTTGTATTTCTGCACCCCCCACCAGTAGGAGTACTGTCCTTTAATCAGCTGTTTGTAGTCTGCACCCCTTGCCTATGGGAATGCTTCCCTTTAAGCTGCCGTGCGTACTTTGCACCACCCCACCTGTGGGAGTACTGTCCTTTAAGTCGCTGTGTGTACTCTCCATCAATATCTGGGGGAGTACTGTCCTTGAAGCCACTGTGTATACTCTGTACCACCCGGCTCTGGGATTAATGTTCCTTTAAGCCACTGTGTTTTTTAATAGTCTAAAAAATAAATAATTGGCATCAGCCATCTCATTGCCATTAGTAGGGACAAATAAATATTTTTTTTCAGGACAGGTGTGTGTTTTTTAGTAGAGTGGGAAATAAATTAATTGGCAGCATTTAACTCTTTACCATTTCTAGGCCAAACCAATAATTTTACTGTACTGCTGTGTCTATATCAGTAATGTGTATAAAAAATAAGTGTACTTTGCAGCTGTTTTTGCGAGTTGTGTGTCTAAAAAATCAGTGTAGGGTGCAGAGCTGTTTTGCAAGTAGTGTGTCTGAAAAAATTCTGCTCAGCAGCCGTCTCTTTCCCATTTATGGGCACAAAAAATAATTTTATTCTATCGCTGTCTATACAAGTAGTGTTTGAAAAAAATATTCTACTCTGCAGACAGATTTTTGTGAGTCTAAAAAAAGTACTTTACCGCTCTATCTGCATGAGTTGTGTGCTTAAAATATAACTTTGCCATTAAGCCTCTACAACACTGCCTCTGGGAGTACAGTGCCAAAAAGCCTCTGGTAGTACTGTGCCAAAAAGACTATGTATGTACTGTGGCCTCTCTGTAGAATCTGCAGCTGTTTCTGTGAGAGTAGTGTGCCTTAAAAATAATTATACTCTACTGCTATGTCTGTATGAGATATGTGCCTTAAAAATAGTTATACTATGCACTTGTGTCTGTGCATAAATATGAATTTTGCCACTCTGCAACCGTGTATATGGAAATATTGTGCCAGAAAAACCTGTGTGTGTTCTCTATACGCGTCTCTGTGTGAGTTCTCTGAAAAAACCTCTGTTGGTGTACTCTACAAAATATCCTATTTTTGAAAAAATTTGGGCAGGACACAAAACATTGTGAATGGAAAATAGAACAGACAAACTGGGACACAGTAGAAGAATGGCTGGATGCGGCTAGTATACTTCTATATTCAGTCAAAGGTAGGAACAAGTCCTGTGGGCTCAACACCTTGTTCATTTTAAAGAATGTGAGCTTGCCCACATTGGCTGTGTACAACCGAATATGCCTGTCTATGATCACACCTCCTGCCGTACTAAACATATGTTCTGGCAGTACACTTTCAACAGGTCAGGCCAGCACTTCCAATGTGTGAAGGACAAGATCAGGCCATGTGTCAAATTTGGAGACCCAGAAGTTAGATGGACCATACCCATAAACCAGTATATTGAAATGTATGGACACATACTCTTCCACAATGCTGTTGAAACATGCTCATGGATTTGATCCCTTGAACTTTTATTTTGTGGTTGACTTCTTTTTCTGCTGAGACACAGGAGACACACATTTTCTTTGAAAGTCTGAGTTCTATTTTCTGGCTACAGTCTGTCTAGCTTAACACAGGTGCTTTCCTTTCCACCTACCACCTTTTGGGTGCAATTTTATATTCTGTCTTCCAGTGGGTGTTTCCTGTTGGTGATAGATTCATTTAGATGTTCTGACATTGTATTGATGTTTGAAGCCAGTTTGTGAGCTTTGAGCTCACATTTTCACATTGTGGTTTCCTTATTATACTTTGCACCTCTCTTCTGTTTAACTTTAGTAAGTAGACTGCATATTTTTTAAGAGAAATTGCTTTATTATTTTATTAGTATTTAGTTATTTACCGTATATACTCGAGTATAAGCTGAACCGAAATTAAGCCGACCCCCCTAATTTTGCCACAAAAAACTGGGAAAACTTAATGACTCGAGTATAAGCCTAGGGTGGAAAATACAGCAGCTACCGGTAAATGTCAAAAGTAAAAATAGATACCAATAAAAGTAAAATTAATTGAGAGTCAAGACATCAGTAGGTTAAGTGTATTTGAATATCCACATTGAATCAGGAGCCCCATATAATTCTCCATAAAGTTTGATGGGCCCCATTAAATGCTCCATATTAAAATATGCCCCATATAATCCTGCATAAAGGGTAATAAGGGCCCCATAAGATGCTCCATACAGACACTTGCCCCTCATAGTGCTGCACAATCGTTATGGCCCCATACAGATGCTCCATACATTCACTGCCCCTTATAGCGCTGCACAATCGTTATGGCCCCATACAGATGCTCCATACAGTCACTGCCCCTTATAGTGCTGCACAATCGTTATGGCCCCATACAAATGCTCCATACAGTCACTGCCCCTTATAGAGCTGCACAATTGTTATGGCCCCATACAGATGCTCCATACAGTCACTGCCCCTTATAGTGCTGCACAATTGTTATGGCCCCATACAGATGCTCCATACAGTCACTGCCCCTTATAGTGCTGCACAATCGTTATGGCCCCATACAGATGCTCCATACAGTCACTGCCCCTTATAGTGCTGCACAATTGTTATGGCCCCATACAGATGCTCCATACAGTCACTGCCCCTTATAGTATTGCACAATCGTTATGGCCCCTTATGGCCCCATACAGATGCTCCATACAGCCACTGCCCCTTATAGTGCTGCACAATCGTTATGGCCCCATACAGATGCTCCATACTGTCACTGCCCCTTATAGTGCTGCACAATTGTTATGGCCCCATACAGATGCTCCATACAGTCACTGCCCCTTATAGTGCTGCACAATCGTTATGGCCCCATAAGATGCTCCATACAGTAACTTGCCCCATTATAGTGCTGTACAATCGTTATGGCCCCATAAGATGCTCCATATAGTCACTTACCCCATTATAGTGCTGTACAATCATTATGGCCCCATAAGATGCTCCATACAGTCACTGCCCCTTATAGTGCTGCACAAGCATTATGGCCCCATACATATGCTCCATACAGTCACTTGCCCCATTTGCTGTGGCTGCGATAAAAAAAAATCATATATTCACCTCTCCATCGCTCAGGACCCCGGCACTTTTACCTGCTCCTCGTTCGGGTGCGGCTCCGTCTAGCACTGACGTTCAGCAGAGGGCGCACACTGACAACGTCACCGCGCCCTCTGACCTGAGCGTCACAGCCAGAGGATGCTGATGATGGAGCCGCACCGGAATGAGGAGAGGTAAATATCACGCAGCGCTGCCCTCCCCTCCCCATATACTTACCTGCTCCTGGCACGGTGCAGTCCCTGCTTCTCCCGGAGCTGCATATTCTTCCTGTACTGAGCGGTCACCGTTACCGCTCATTACAGTAATGAATATGCAGCTCCACCCCTATGGGAGGTGGAGCCGCATATTCATTACTGTAATAAGCGTTACCATGTGACCACTCAGTACAGGAAGAATATGTAGCGCTGGAAGAAGCAGGGATGCGCAGGGACCGCACCAGGAGTAAGTAAGTATAATTAGATAGCCCCCGCTCCCCCTCCCCTGCCGACCCCTGTGTATGACTCGAGTATAAGCCGAGAGGGGGACTTTCAGCCCCAAAAAATGGGCTGAAAATCTCAGCTTATACTCGAGTATATACGGTACTTTACTCACTGTAACATCTTTACTTTGTTCGACACACTTCTCCTCCTATAGTTAATTCACACTCTGCTCTGCCCTCTGATTCTTTAGGAGGAATGTGAAGCAACTTGACCAATGTTTAGGGTGTTGAGGTACAAGTTGCCATCTTATAGTTCTTTGGTTAAGGCTATCTCTGTTCCAGCAGGCATCTCTAGGGACTGCGATATCAGGATATCTAGTCTGTACCGGAACCGATAGGCTCAGTTGTATTTTTTTAGTGTCTAACCTACTAATCCTGAGTGAGTTTCCACACAGGCATAACGTAGCTGCCTCCTGCTAATACGAACCATATCAGATAGTGATGGTGAATGTTGAAATGTGCTAAGTGAGGTTTTCAAAATTTCTGCCTGATAATTATCCCTTCCACAGTGGTGATGGTGCCCCAGTTGTGTTGGTGATTTCCACTGTCAGATGAGGACACCTTCAGTAGTGCATCTATCAGTGCACACTTGTATTCCTGCATTTTCTAATCTTGCTCTACTGATTGAAGTAAGGTTGTGCTTGTAGTGCGTATCCAGATGGGTGGCCACACAATAATCAGCACTTGTAACAATCTAGGCAACTCGGCGGTTGTTGCATAGGCATGGAAATATGTACTGCCTCTTGCCTGCCAGGCTGCCCAGAGGCAAGCACAAGTTGTGAGGGTTTACCATCTGGGTCCTCTGTATGCCCCTAGCCATGCTCCAGTGAGGCCTGTGAGCTGCTTTGAGTGCCACCCTGCTGGTAACATGGTTGTTCTTCATCCTCCTCCTCCTACTTGTCCTCCTCATCCTCCAAAACTGCCCCTGGCTGGATATTTCTGTTGCTGGACACAGTTAGAACAGGAACTCATTGTGCAATACATATGTGGATGCTTGGCCTGATAATGATGTGAATGGACCCAGTTCCTCTTCATCTTTCTCCTGTACTACCATCTCATCCATTATCACCTGAAGCTTTGTTTTTCTAGGAGACATTGAAGTTAGATAGTAACACTGATGATGCCATCATCAGCTCACAGTCTTTACCGCATATGCAAGGTGCAGGTCCACCTTGCAAGTACGACACATACGAGGTGGGGAGCAGGAAAACAGAAGTGATGCTGCAGCAGGATGAAAACACTAGAAGCACACATAGATGGCCCACACTTTGTGACCAGATGACGAGTCGATGAAAGAAGCTGAGTAGGAGGCAACATGGACAGAGACAGCTGTCTAAGTGGCTAAGGGCCAACCATGCTGAGCAGTAGCAGACAATTTAATGGCTACGCCTGGCCTGAGTGACTTCTAGCAACTGACATAATAGGTAGAGACAGGCGGAGCACAGTACCAGACAACTTAATGGCTATGGGCAGGCCTCAGCGCTTTGAGACAGCTGACAAGTCTAGGGGCCCGCCACAGTGCACAGTAGCAGCCAACTTAATGCCTAGGGCTGGCTTCAGGGATTTGTAGCAACTTACATAATAGCTATGAGCTGGCCACAGTGTGCAGTAGCAGTCAATTTATTGGCTAGGGGGCAGCCTTGGCGCTTTTGCACCTTGCCCCCTCTGTTGTTGTGCAGCTAGGGCAACGTGACCACTATTTCTTCCTCTGAACTTCCCACATCACTCAAGTGGCCTTCACTCCATGTGGGGTCAAGAACCTTCTCATCCCCATCATATCATCACACCTCTCCAGTCTGTTCTTAACTCTTCTGCTGACACCTCACCAACACACCAGCTGCTGGAACCCCCAAACCTACTGTCTCCATCCCTATGAAATCAATGGTGCTCTAACAAAATAATAATAATAATAATAATCCTTCTCATGATGTTCCACCCAGTCCTCAACCCTGTCCTCTTTGCCAGACTACACACAGCAGAAAGCTGCTGCAGTGCACTCAATTTCTTCCAATTTTTGGCCAGGTTCAGGTGGATCCACAGTCAGCAGAGTCATCAAAAAGCAGAAGTGACTGCAGCATGACAGGGCTCTGACTGCTTGCCTGATGTGCAATGGGTGAGGTGGAAGACAGATGCCCATTGGCTACATGTGCAAATCTGTGCTTTTAACAGGGGACCGGGTGAAAGACAAAGCAAGGAACTGAGGGCACTCTCAGCCAAACAATGTGAAACCACCTCTACTTTTTCTGGCCTCACCATTCGTGCAGCAGTACTCGTGCCTACAAAATTATGCAGAACGTCCTGTTGCCTGCATGCTCCAGGGGAAGGTGTTTCATTTGAGCACGTATCAGGCAAGGCTATGGAGTCGGTAAGTCAAACCTCCGATTCCTCAATTTCCCTGACTCCTGACTCCACAACTCTGACTCCAAAGCCACTGCACTACCTTACTACTGAGCATATACATAAAGTGCAGCACAGATTTATCTCAACTAAAAGCCTACATCCTTAGATCAGAAATAGAACAGACCTTTAGAGTACATCTGATAACTTTCTCAAATTTTTATGAAAACATTTACAGCACATATTGCATTGAACTACTGTAGTCAATTTATTATATATTTAAGGAGGCAGAGTCGGTCTATTTTTTACCAACTGCGACTCCAACTCAACCAAAATGGACACTTACTCTGTATCCATGACTCTGACTCCACAGCCCTAAAAGCAGGCACATAGTAATCTTCGTCTTCTTTCATCATGCAGCAGCTACATCACCACCAGCAGAAACTTGGCAACTTCGCCTATTTGATGCTCTCCTCATTGTTTGAACCAAAAAAAGTGCAAAATATTACACTGCCTGCACACAGTGAGACAGTGACCAGCAGAGTATCCTACCAAAAAACAAACAAAGAAACACAATATCAGTGTTCACTACCTTCTTCTCTGCTGCTTCTTCCACCTACACTGCCGCGACCACCTTCTCCACTTCCTAAACTTGGACATATACCTCCTGGTTCAAGATGATTATTTTTTCTTTTTTTGTATGTTATTTTAAATCATTTCCTTATTCACATTTGTTTGCAGGGCAATTGTTCTGTTCATACTCACACTTATCCTGACTATGATCATTTTACAGCTATTTTAAAGCACTAAAGTACTGATTCCCATTGACTTCTATTGAGTTTTGTCTGGGGTCAAATTCAAGGTCAAGTGTGGACCCAAACTTAACTTTTTACTGTATGTTCTTGGAACCTGAACAACCACGTATTCACTCATCTCTTATCATTACTTACTACACATCACAGGCCATACATATTCCTTAATTTTCCAAAAGACCTAATCTAGATCTGTTTTTATATATGGATTTGTAAAACAATATTAGATCTAAAGACTTCTGAAAGATATCCTGACACTAAATTCCTGTACCAATTGCAATCATTCTCTCTACCAAAATTTGGCAATCAACTTTTTGATCAAGTCATTAAATGATGACAACTATGCCACAATAGAGCTATCTACCTTATTTATTAACATCCTTAAAAAGAATTTCAAACAACATTATGCCTGTCTAATGGCATGTCTGGTGACATGAAATATCTATCAATGAAGGAATGAAATACTACATACAACTGTGGCACATTCAATTCTCATACATAAAATTTTACCGGAATGACCTTGTGTTTGATGTTGTCTGAGCTAGAACAACACTTTGATGTATTTTTCCCAGACACAAGAGAAATAAACTACATAAATGTCTCATAAATTTTAGACCTGATGTGAAAATGAGTGGAGACAACTACACGAATCAGTGAAAGAGTTGTTCAAAGTACCCAATCATATGGATTATGATATTTTCTGTTGCATTAGATAACCTGGAGACTATAGTAATTGGTTTATTGGGCAATACTTATAATTTATCTCTAACCTAAAAGAATTTAGCTATTTCTCAAATATCTTTCAACCAACTAGCATACTAATGCAATATTCTACATATCATTCTCCTGTAGAAATTTTCAAGTGACTTTGTTGTACTTTTATGACACTTTATAAGGAAATCTCTATCTCTCTCCATCCATTCAGCATCCGACAATAAACAAATATATCCCCAACTATAACGATTCCACGACTCACAGTGTGCAAAGGATGCTGTGAATGACAGCTCTTCTGCCATACGGGATTGAGTGCTGGCTGAGCTGTCAGAATTGTGAATAACATTTCTACCTCCCAATCAGAGGTAGAGGTGTGAGTTTTGGGAACTGCAGCTCAATAGTCCAATCTGAGTGGGTGTGGGATCTCCTCCAGATGCCATCCATTCTGGGTGATTACAGGATAATTTAGCACTCTGACAATTGGCAAAGTCAGACCTTTGCCAATTGCAGCTTTGATGAAATGGTGTGTATGTTTGGTCTGTGCTCTGTGTTGTATTTTGATCTACATTGCCAACCTTGGATTTACCTTTGACCTTCCATTTGACTTACTCTTTGTCAACATCCATTACCTTACTAGTACTCTGACCTCAGACTGTTACTTTACTATGATTTTGTCTTTTCCCTTTGTCTATTATGAGCCATTTTAGTATTGACCCCGAACCTCTTGACTATCCTGCCTCACGATATGCTTAGCAGTGATTAGCATCACATTGAGTAGTGACTTGCGTCATACCAATACTGTGTTGATCCTTTTCTGTCTTTCCTTGTTTGCTCCTTTCTGAGCAGTTCTCTTTTCTTACATGACAATCAAGGGGTCCTAAGAGCTATGTGTGCTTTCCTGATGCTTTGAGCCAAATGCAGCAGAATAGAATGGCTCCTATTCTTCTGCACATACCCAGTAATAAAGATAAGCAGATGCTTTTTAAATTGGACTTTGTCGACATTAGAAAGGTTGTAATACATGTTGGGGAGAAGAGAAATAGGGAGAACCCAACTGACCTTGAGAGCTTATACTTTGCAGGTGTGAAAGAGGACCGTGCAGGCCATAAGAGCTTACACTCTACAGAAGAGAGATACTTTCCCAGTGACTCTGGAAATGGAAAATGATTCTGTTGTACAATCTGTTAGGAGTCGAGTTTCCTCTGCTGCACAGGGGGAATCTCGATCCGTGTCTGCTGCGGTCTCCCATTCTGCTTCGGCCGCAGTGGGCTCTGCTCAGTGGAGGCGTCGCTCCCAGCGTCTTGCTGGGACTGATTCTGTGCAGAGGGTTACTGCTGCCTTTTCTGGCTCTCCTGTTGTACCCTGCACTGATCTGCGGCGAGCGGGCTTCTCTGGGACTAAGTCCTTATTTGCACACACTGAGCATGCCCAGGGCAAGATCTCCCGTTGGAGATCGAGGGTCACATGCTCAGGCACTGCAGCACATCCCATTGGTCCTCTTGGCAGGTCCTGAAAGGGCAAAACTTCTGTAGCTGCTTCCTGTGCTGCAACTATATAAACTGCGCATGACCGCACGGCCATGCGCTAGTATTGTCTTGTTATAATGTGTGTGTGTAGATGGATGTATGTCGATGGATGAAAGCTCCTAAGTATCCCTCCCTAGTGTTGTTGACTGCTCGCGGATGATGGTAGCTATCTAGCGCCCGACTAGCCATCTGCACGTAACACACATCACAGCGTCCAGTCGCTGTGTCTGCCAGTACGGCCCCGTCCGCTTCCTCTGCGCTTTCCTTACCCAAGCCTGGGTGGTTAGTGGCATCCATCAGTGCGGCACCGCATGCACTCTCGTGCCTCTATACACTATTTAATAGTTTCCTTACACACCCAGTTGCGGTGTTGTGCCAGCAAGTGGTCTAATCGGACTTCAATCCTGAGTTGGGGTTGTGTTCGTTGACTCCTTGCTCGCGCTCTATGTGCGGTACCGCGGTCCTGTGATGCAACAGGATCGCTTCCTTCACGCAGGGTGACGTTAACCCGTGCGTGTATCCTTTTAGTACCGCCATATAGTCCGTCTTACTAGCAGCAGGGTTTATACCTGCACGGTGGACCTCGGACTGCGAACGCACCTAGTTTCATATCATCTATACTTGGTGCGTTCCGCCAGTCCCTAACACAATCTATGTTCTGCTTGAAACCACTAATCTGAGACATCTCAGGAACTGACCCCCACCCAATATAAGGCATGATAATAGTTAAGGTGGCATAGCTCTAGGGCATTATGGAAAGGTCTGTGCGACAATGCAAAATTATATTAGCCTGCATTCTGATGCTTCAGCAGTGTGGGAAATATTTCCAGTAATTTTTTTTTCATTTGCAAAGTAAGAAATAAATCTCAAAGTGTTAGAATTTGCATGAAACTGAATTTCAGAAAATTTGACTCAAACTTGATCCTCTGTGTATAGATCTGCTCATCTCTCAACTATTTGCAAAAATTCTGCATTTTGACGAATGCGGATTTTTGCATTTGCTTATGCGTGTATTCAACAAAATGGCTGATGGCTGTATGCCATTTTGTTGACCTGTAGCTTGCTTCCATATTGTTGAAGTATAAAGGGTATCAAAATTAAAAAAATTCTTATATTCAACCACTCATCTCTCCAGCCTCTCAGCTCCTGGCCATCCACTGTCTGGTCCTAGGTGTATCTTCTTATCATCAAGCACTGAACCCCCGACCTCTTCATGCTAAGCTGAGATGTAATGTATGTGTACATGGGCCTCCGCAGAGCCCGAAGTTCCAGTTTAGCATGCAGTCACTCGGGGTTTCTAGACTCGGTAGAGCTGATCGTAAGATGTGCCAAAGTCTGGACAGGGGAGAGTTACTGCAACCCTCGACCTACTGTCTCCTTCCCCATAATCCTGTAGAATGTAAGCCCACAAGGGCAGGGTCCTCTTCCCTCTGTATCAGTCCGTCATTGTTAGTTTTGTTTACTGTTAGTGATATTTGTATTTTGATGTAACCCCTTCTCATGTACAGCACCATGGAATTAATGGTGCTATATAAATAATAATAATATTACTAAAATTCCTGTTACTAAATAATGGACAATGTAATTATACATTGTTAAAATTGTATTAGGCCTTTAAAGACAATCTGTCAGCATGTTTTTGCATGCTGAATTATGCTTTAACACCTGTTAAATGATACAATTTTTGCTGAAATTTTAAGTATCAGTCATTAAAAATCTAGAAAATATTTAACTTGGCATTAAACTTTGTCAGTTCCACATGAATTTGTTGGTTCAAGCTTTCAGGCAACAGCTATTGTATCTAATGTTTATAATCAGCCTTCATATACAAGCAAAGGAGTATAGATAATCTAGATCAGGGTACACAACCTGCAGCCAAAGGCCCACACACAACCCCTGATACCATCTGTGCATCCCTCAACCATATGAACAAAAAAATCCTTCCCTTACAGGTTAGTTACAGGTTAAATGCTGTATATGTGGGCAGCTGCACACAGAAGAGTAGTGGTCGTAAGCTGAGGAGCAGGGACTGACAAGAACTAATAGTGCCCTGTGTGGACATCTCTGGATGCCTCACACATCAGGAGAAAGAGAGTCTCTTAACCCGGTTAACACTCCAGTAGTAGTGTATGAATTAAACAGGTAGCCTCCTTGTCTGTGGCTCGCTCCACTGTAGTCTATGGGAGTTCTGAATCATTAGGCAGTTAGCACAAAACTAGTGATCTATTGTAGAGAGCCAAGTGCATGTGTGAGCTTTTCCTCTTTAAGGCCTATTCACATAATTTTTAAGAAGATTTGGAAGCAGAATTTTGTGAAAATCCACATAAAAATGCTTGAAATATAGGAATGAAGGGACCAATGGATGTTCTGGTTCATCGAGTTCGACTGACCTTTAGTCCAAAGTTTGATTTGGGTACCAGAACTCTACCTGAAATTGAACGCGAAACCAAAAGAATTCAATGGGGACCTGAACTTTGGTGCAGTAAAAGTTCTCTCTGCCTGAACTCCAAACTCTAAAATGGACTTTGGGAGAAGTCAGAGTTCAGAATTCAGCACCGGACACTAGGTGTCGGGTATGCACCATGAACTTTACAGTTTGGGTTTGCTCATCTCTAGTGTTGAGCATTCCGATACCGCAAGTATCGGGTGTCGGCCGATACTTGCGGTATCGGAATTCCGATACCGAGTTCCGATACTTTTGTGGTATCGGGAATCGGTATCGGATCCATATTAATGTGTAAAATAAAGAATTAAAATAAAAAAATATTGATATGCTCACCTCTCCGGAGGCCCCTGGACATCACCGCTGGTAACCGGCAGCCTTCTTTGTTTAAAATGAGCGCGTTTAGGGACTTCCATGACGTCACGGCTTCTGATTGGTCGCGTGCCGCTCATGTGACCGCCACGCGACCAATCAGAAGCCGCGACGTCATTCTCAGGTCCTAAACTCCTCATTTTAAGCAAAGAAGGCTGCCGGTTACCAGCGGTGATGTCCAGGGGCCTCCGGAGAGGTAATTATATCAATATTTTTTATTTTAATTCTTTGTTTTACATATTAATATGGATCACAGGGCCTGAAGGAGAGTTTCCTCTCCTTCAGACCCTGGGAACCATCAGGATACCTTCCGATACTTGGTGTCCCATTGACTTGTATTGGTATCGGGTATCGGTATCGGCGATATCCAATACTTTTCGGGTATCGGCCGATACTATCCGATACCGATACTTTCAAGTATCGGACGGTATCGCTCAACACTACTCATCTCTATTCAAAAGCTCATTGAAAATGCTTCCCATTCTGCAAAGTGTTAAAAATAATGTGAAAAATAAAAAAAACAGCAATGTGAGCGTGATTGGAGCTTTTCCCATTCAAATTAATTTAAAACTTATTCAAAAAGTATTTGATGTAGTTTTTGATGTGGATTTAAGAGCAGAATCTATTTCTCAATCCTCATCTGAAATCACACTAGAGTGCTGATTTTTGGAGATGAGAGTCCTGTATGTAAAATTTGTACTTATCAGACATTTATTGTATATACTCTTGATATGCCACAAATGTTACAGAAGGTAATACCCCTTTTATATTCTAGTGTGGCATCCCCATTGGTCCAATATGGCAATGTGGCCCTTGCACCCTTGCTCTAGATAAAGGGATGCTGATAGGACAGTGATGGGATAGTGATGGGCAGCATGGTAGATCATTGTTAGCAATGTAGATTAACAGGGTTCAAATTCCACCACACACATCTGCAAGGAGTTTGTTTGTTCTTGCAATGTATTGGGATATTTCCTTTGGTTTCCTTCCACACTTCAAAGACATACTGATAGGGAATTTGATGTCTGTAAAGCGCTATAGAAATTTATGAAGCTATGTAAGCGAGTAAAATAAAGGAAAAAATGACTAGAAGGAAAGACCTAAACTATTAAGCTGGCCATACACATTAGATAGCTGTCTACCGAACAATTGTTTAGCCAACTGCTAATTCTTCACACTCAAAGGAACACACAGTCAAATCTTTCTCTCATCTGTTGTGAGACGGTCAGTAGACCTCCATAAAATTAGATTGTCAGCTGTCATCTTTCCGCTAATGAATATTAGGGGCCACTAATTTCCGGTACTGACTTGCTGCCATTGGTGGTCAAGGCTAAGTTAATTTTTTTTAAGTTTTACTATGGGGCTATGTTGAACATGGGCAAAAGCTAAGAAAAAAATAAAGAACAACTTTCCAAAAGCATTGAGCTTGACTCTGAATGAACACAATCCTTCATACAAACAGCAAGCCAATACTTATAGATATGATATATAAGCTAACTGGACAATTGGAAGCACAACTACAGTCCACAATGCAGTAGGGTATGCACATTTATGTAATTAGGATGTGAATACTTTTATTCACTATCCATTTTTATTTCTTTGGAATTTTGATTGCTGAAGGGTTGCACATAAAAAGACAAAGGCTTGACTTTTACCTTGATTTCAAGCTTTGCATTCAAATCTATATTTAAAAAATCCTATATCTGCATGTCTTTTTAAAAACTGAGTATCGATGTGTTAACATTTTTGTTAACTTTCAATTTCCTTTGGTATTCAACTTTTTTCTTGCCCAGGATAAGTTCAACTATCCCCAAGAAGTAACAACAATCACGTGCATTCGTCATGCGAGTCACAGTAATAATGTAATTCATCATATTCTGTCAGAGGCTCATTCCTCCACTCCGGTACATTTTTATCCATAGTTAAAGTATCTTTTGTCACTTGCGCAATTTTTTTTCTTTACACTTTTTTGGACATTGCTCTCTGAATCTCTTTCGAAATGATAGTGGAAGATAATTAAGTCATCACATCTCTAAACCCTATTCTCTTGTTTGTGATCAGAGAACCAGAATAAACCAAAGTATCTTCTTTCCTTTCACCTACCTTATCTGTCCTGTTTCTACATATTTCTCCCATGTTCTTCCGCCGGTTACAACCACCAGTATCGTTCCCGGTGATAAATTAAGTCATTTTCTTATGCATAATTGAGCCATTCTGGGTTTTTATACAACCTGAATCAGCGGCATCAGAAAACACATGCCAACGACTGCAGATAAAGCAGTAAATGAGTCAACATAGCCCCGGCGCATCTGAAATTCCATGGCAGTAAGCTGATAATGTAAAATGATGTGACTAGCACCAAACATTTGCACTGATATTAAATCTATCTAAATGTCGTCTGTTATCCTACTTGTATTTTGTAAGGACTATAAACTTAGTCATTTCGGTCTGTGCCTGTCTTTGTGCGCGTTGCTTGTACTTATAAAGTATTTATATGTTGAATCTTAGCACCTTTGTATGTGAAGCTGTTTGTTTCTTTGTGCGAGATGGTATTTAAAATGCTTTTCAGGTTATTTATGACACATAAAGAAGAGTTGAAGGCAATGCTCTTCAATAGCAGCATTACACAAATGTGACTTATTGAAGCTGCTCGGCATAAATATAATAAAAAAACTAATCAAACATTTTTTTCACACCGTGTTCATGTGTCAAAGTAAATCAGTAGCACATAATTGCAGTGATATACTTCATATTTTTTCAATATAGCTCTATGGAGTGAAAAAGGTTCATCCAGAATCAAATTACTTTCAAATAGAGATGTGTTGCAACAGTTTTTTAGTATTTAAAAAGTTAACATTCTTGGGCCCAGGGTGGCGTAAGATAAAAAACAATATATACTCACCTACTGGAATGGTCCTACAAAAACACTTTCTTCTTGTCCAAATGAAATGTGTAGGCTGCAGTGGACCTGCAGTGGCTGATCGGCTATAGCGGACACTTGATGGATGGATGTTGATGCTACGAGACCAGAAGGGCAAATAGTATCAAGAGAGGAAGAGTGGTAGGTGAGTCCGGTAGGTGAGAATGTTTTTATTTATGTATTACACTGCCTCAATAAGTTTAACTTTAAAACTAATAGACAACCTTATGACTGAGGACCAGCACCATTAGGCTAACCTTTCAACAAACAATCTCAATCCTCAACATTGGCTTATTGTCACTTTTCTAGGTAAGGAGAATCCCCTTTTTTGTTTCTCTTCTCTTTTTTGGTAAATGTAAAGCAGACTATTTGCTATGACATACAAATGCCCAACCTCATTAGTTTTTGTATCAATGTTCCCAACAGTAAAATTGTGTTGTTTCTCACCCTGATAGAGTAACATCAATAATGTACAGTGCTAGCAGTTTGCCTAGTAGACCTTCTCAGAACATTTAGATGCAAGAACGATAACTTGAAAGGGTTATCCGGTCATCTGAAAAAGGTCTTCAGTCACTCTGTGCGTCACAATTCACCAGAATTGCTGGTCAGGGCGGGCAGTCATGTGACGACAAGCATCTCATTTGCATACATGCAATCACATGCAGACTAGACATCTTTGGCTTCTCTTAGGTCATTGGTATTAAAAGAAGTCAGGCACATATAGTGAGAATGTGGCTGAAAGAATTCAATTTGCGTACGTGCAGTCACATGACGCCCACTATCAAATGCAATTCTGGTCTAGAGATTAGTAAAGGTAAATCCACTAGAATTGTTTGCAAAAAATTAATCTAGCCAAACATGACTCATGTCATCTTATACAGCTAACAATCTCTCATTGATCATGTACTAGGAGATCCATTTCCATGAGGTTTAGACCGGGCTTTCTTCAAGTTGAAGCTATCGTCTGCTTAGTGGCCATGAAAATGCAGGTAATGAGGATCTGAATTTTTGGGGGACGTTGGGAATAAATTTATTTAACAAGGACACCCAAATATTTTTTTTCAGTGGCTTGTGACTGAGAAGATAAGAAAATATAATGTAATCCAGAGCCTACGTGCCTTTGGACAAAGCCGCCATACATGATACTTGTCACCCAGAGATCGGCAGCATCTGAAACACTGAGAGGAGTAGTTACGGACAGCTTTGACCATTCTGGCTGGAAACAAGTACTATCTCATCATTACTTTATAGTTTGTTTCCAACATCAGAGTATTAAGTAAGCCATGTATATTTGAGGACCAAATCTGAGTCCACTCTGCATCAGACAAAGCTATTTAGTAGAATTTCATACATATTCCTATAAGAAAATTATCTTAAAGAAGCACCCCCATCAAAGTTTTTAACTTCTTAATATACTGTAATCATAATTTTATATAGCACCGTGTACTTACAATTGCTCATTTTGCCTTTCTACCCACTAATTATTCTCTATGTAGAAACAGGATATCTCTTGTCCTTGTATTTGTCAACCTTCTCTTCAACTCCTGACCCAGCTGCTCCCTCCTCTCTCTGCCAGGGACTTTTGCAGTGCCTGACGAGTCAGACATGAAAAATTGACCTCCTGTTTCTACCTAGAGCTTAGAAGTATTCAACTAGTCAGTTTTTAATCACGTGAGGTCATAAACCTAATGAAAAAGAGACAGATTAACTAGGCAGAAGGGCAAAAAGAGAAATTGTAATTACACAATGCTATATAATATGATAATTGCAATATATTAAGAGGATAACAATTTTGATAGGAGTCCTTCTTTAAGCAATTGCTATTTGTGTAGTCAGCCAATATATGATTTTTCCTGAAACGTCACTAGATAGTCAGGAATTGCGATATTATTTTCTGGATATGAAGGCTGATAGTCTTAAGTGGAAATACAGTGTTTCTGTTTTACAGTCATTTTCAATCCAGTTACATGCATAGGAATAATGATGAGACGCGTAATGCATCAAAACAAAGCTGCATGCCCAGAATATCAATCTCTTACTTTTAATACTGTGTCACTTGAATGAAAATTTCCCTGAATCCCCTCTGACTACTTGCTTGCCAGCTATCTATTAAAAATAGAATTATTTAAAGCTCTGTGGAACAATATATGGCCATAGAGAACGCAATGCACGTACTTTAGGCGTGATGGGAAAATACATAGGAAAATCTGTATGCAGCTGAGCCAATGCAGAGTTTTCTTCTGTATCCAAGGGAGATGAAGTGATAGGATACTGTCACCCAGAGACATTTTTTCCTTGCAGGTAGTTATTATTATTATAAAAGAAAAGTTTTTTTTCCTTCTTTTCTTCCTACTGTATTTAATATAATGAATTTGTGTTTGCTCGGCATTGTCAGGGATTTTGTTTTTTTTGTTTTTATGTTAGATTTTAATCACTTGGTAACTGTGTCATAGAAAATTCTATGCCTGGCAACTCTTGTGCATATAGTAGAAAGACTTTGACAAAGAATCTGACGCTGTCACATAACAGAACACACATGCAATGATATTTTGTTGGGCAGGGCGACGAGATAATGAGAAAAAAAAATCAAAATTGATGCAAATGAAAAAGGGAAACAATTGTCCAACCAAGCTGAAAAATAACAGCTAGACCAAGTTTTACTTACATTTTACAGTCGGTATCCATAATATGCATACTGTACATTTATAATTATATACTTATACTGTGTAAATACACAGTATATACTATCTGGCTTGGTTACATCATTGTGCTTAAAGGCAATGTCTCTTAAACAGTGACTGACTGAGGTGCCAAGGGCCCACCACTAACCAACTCCTTGGCCCCACTTTTCAGCTACATGCAAATGTGACATTCTCTTCAATCGCAAATTTAAAATGAACCGGGTAGATTATTTTGCGAATAAGATGCTGCCTTTGTCTGTACATAATGAATCAAGTATATAGTGCCAAGCACTGCTCATATGAGAAGGTGCTGGCCCACTCCTTCATAGGAGCCCACTGGAGGATTCTCCTGTTCACTTCGTGTTGTGGCTCCTGTGCAGGCGTACTGATTTGCCCTGTTAGGCTACGTTCACATTAGCGTCGCGTCGCTGTTGCGTCGGCGACGCAGCGGCGACGCGCCCCTATGTTTAACATAGGGGACGCGTGCGTCTTTTTGCACGCATTTTCCCACACGTGCGTCGTTTTAGACGCTAGCGTCGGACGCAAGAAAACGCTACAAGTTGCATTTTTCTTGCGTCCGATTTCGGCAAAAAACGACGCACGCATCGCAAAACGCGTGCGTTTTTGCGCGCGTTTGCCCGCGTTTTTCCGTGCGTCGCCGACGCAACAGCGACGCGACGCTAATGTGAACGTAGCCTTATGCTGCAGTGCGCAGGCGCTGGGCCTCTGACCTTTCCCGGCGCCTGCGCACTGCAATACTTTGATCTGCCCTCAACAGGGCAGAGAATTACACCTGTGCAGGAGCCGCGACAGATGCAAGGAAGAGGACGTCATCGCATGAAGATGGGAGGCGCCGGACCCGGACCTGTGACGCCCATCGGACCCAGACCGCACCGGACGACCCCTGGATGAGTATTATCTAACTCATTTTTCTTATCTTTCAGGTTAAATCGGGGGCTTATCTCCAGCATTGCAGAATGCTCTAGATAAGCCCCTAATGGAGGTGGCCGCAGCTTATATGTGAAAAATGAGGTGACAGATTCCCTTTAAGTCATGATTACAGTAAAATAATACCTCCTTCCCACTTCGCTGAGGCTCCTTGTTGAGAGAGAAACAAAAAATTCATAAAACACTGAACAAATATGGTGAAAGGCATATAATTTTTAATTCTGGTACATTTTTAAAAGAAAACATATCACAATATGTGATTGCCATTACCAGAAAAACTGGTACAATGAGAAAAAAGCAGAAAACCCGATGAGGTGACTTATGACAATTTCACTCTACTAAAATTTCTGCAATGATTTTTTTTTTTTTTTGGGGGGGGGGTTATTTATCATGTTCAATATATGTAAAACTGACCTATTAATATGATTTTACAGGTCAGTACAAGTGCGCAAATACCAAACATGGGTAGTATTTATATGATTAAAGAAATGCTGAAATTTGAAAAAAAAAATTTCAGCTTTAGACGCCATTTTTGAAGATTTGTAATGTTCTCATTTTTTGGGATTTGGGGTTATGTGAGGGCTTTTTATTTGTGCGCTGAGCTGACATATTTACTGATACCATGTTGGGGTACATACAATGTTTTGCTCGCTTGCTATTGCTTTTAATTTCAATGTCATGGCGACCAATAAAACTAAATTCTAGCATTTTATTTTTGTTCTCGTTATGTCGTTTACCTGTCAGATTAATTTATTTTGAATTTTGATAGATCGGACATTTCTGAATGCTGAGGTAACAGATGTGCATTTTAAATTTTTGTTAATTGTCTGATTTTTAAGGGAAGAAAATGGGGTAGTGATTTGAACTTTTTTTATATATTTTTTAATACTTTTTTTTTTTATTTTTTACTTTATTTATTACAGTCCTTGAATCTGCAATTCTCCAATCGCCTGTGCTACACATAGTGCTTCAGCATTGATATGTATAGCAAAAATCATGATCAATGGCTGGCATTAACAAAAGAATTGTAATGACAGGCATGGGGGTCTTCAGAAGACCCCTGGCTGTCATGACAATACATAGGTGCAGTACCGCCATCAGGGCATTACTGCACTGACTGGCGTATGAGGCCCGGTGGTCTCATTTGCTCACCGGGCCCCCTTACAGGCTCTGCGGCACGCTATTGACGTGCGGGCCCAAGCCCGCACGTCAATAGTTAACAGCCGTCAGCCAATTAGAGGCTGGCAGCTGACTTGAGCCGCAGCGCACACTTTGCCTGTGTCTGACGTCATTGTCAGCCGCCGGCGAGTGCGCCCTTCACCTGCATGGAGGGAGTGAGCTTTGCCCGCATGAGCGTGGCCAGGTAAGAACTCGTGTTTTTTTTTTTTTTTTTAGAGCGGCAATCCAGGGGGCCCTGGAGCAGAATGCTTGACACGCTGGGGCACAAATGCTGGACACATTGGGGCAGAGATGCTGGACACACTGGGGCAGATATGCTGGACACACTGGGGCAAAGATGCTGGACATTGGGGCAAAGATGCTGGACATTGGGGCAGAGATGCTGGACTTTGGGGCAGAGATGCTGGACGTTGGGGGCAGAGATGCTGGACATTTGGGGCAGAGATGCTGGAGACACTGGGGCAGAAATGCTGGAAACACTGGGGCAGAAATGCTGGACATACTGGGGCAGAAATGCTGGACAATGGGGCAGAGATGCTGGACATTGGGGGCAAAGATGCTGGACACACTGGGGCAGAGATGCTAGACACACTGGGGCAGAGATGCTGAACACACTGGGGGCAGAGATGCTAGACACACTGGGGCAGAGATGCTGGACACACTGGGGCAGAGATGCTGGACACACTGGGGCAGAAATGCTGGACATTGGGGCAGAGATGCTGGACATTGGGGGCAAAGATGCTGGACACACTGGGGCAGAGATGCTAGACACACTGGGGCAGAGATGCTGGACACACTGGGGGCAGAGATGTTGGACACACTGGGGCAGAAATGCTGGACATACTGGGGCAGAAATGCTGGACATTGGGGCCAGAGATGCTGGACACTGGGGCAAAGATGCTGGACACACTGGGGCAGAGATGCTAGACACACTGGGGAAGAGATGCTGGACACACTGGGGCCAGGGATGCAGGACACACTGGGGCAGAGATGCTGGACATTGGGGGCAGAGATGCTGGACATTGGGGGCAAAGATGCTGGACACACTGGGGCAGAGATGCTAGACACACTGGGGCAGAGATGCTGGACACACTGGGGGCAGGGATGCTGGACACACTGGGGCAGAGATGCTGGACATTGGGGGCAGAGATGCTGGACACTGGGGGCAAAGATGCTGGACACACTGAGGCAGAGATGCTAGACACACTGGGGCAGAGATGCTGGACACACTGGGGCAGAGATGCTGGACACACTGGGGCAGAGATGCTGGAGACACTGGGGGCAGAGATGCTGGACATTTGGGGCAGAGATGCTGGAGACTCTGGGGGCAGAAATGCTGGAAACACTGGGGCAGAAATGCTGGACATACTGGGGCAGAAATGCTGGACATTGGGGGCAGAGATGCTGGACATTGGGGGCAAAGATGCTGGACACACTGGGGCAGAGATGCTAGACACACTGGGGCAGAGATGCTGGACACACTGGGGCAGAAATGCTGTACATACTGGGGCAGAAATGCTGGACATTGGGGGCAGAGATGCTGGACATTGGGGGCAAAGATGCTGGACACACTGGGGCAGAGATGCTGGACACACTGGGGACCGAGGTGCTGGACACACTGGGGCTTAAATGCTGGACATTCTGGGGCAGAGATGCTGGACAGTGGGGGCAAAGATGCTGGACACACTGGGGCAGAGATGCTGGACACACTGGGGGCATAGATGCTGGACACACTGGGACAGAGATGCTGGACACACTTGGGGCAAAGATGCTGGACACACTGAGGCAGAGATGCTAGACACACTGGGGCAGAGATGCTGGACACACTGGGGCAGAGATGCTGGACACACTGGGGCAGAGATGCTGGACACACTGGGGGCAGAGATGCTGGACATTTGGGGCAGAGATGCTGGAGACTCTGGGGGCAGAAATGCTGGAAACACTGGGGCAGAAATGCTGGACATACTGGGGCAGAAATGCTGGACATTGGGGGCAGAGATGCTGGACATTGGGGGCAAAGATGCTGGACACACTGGGGCAGAGATGCTAGACACACTGGGGCAGAGATGCTGGACACACTGGGGCAGAAATGCTGTACATACTGGGGCAGAAATGCTGGACATTGGGGGCAGAGATGCTGGACATTGGGGGCAAAGATGCTGGACACACTGGGGCAGAGATGCTGGACACACTGGGGACCGAGGTGCTGGACACACTGGGGCTTAAATGCTGGACATTCTGGGGCAGAGATGCTGGACAGTGGGGGCAAAGATGCTGGACACACTGGGGCAGAGATGCTGGACACACTGGGGGCATAGATGCTGGACACACTGGGACAGAGATGCTGGACACACTTGGGGCAGAGATGCTGGACACACTGGGGGCAGAGATGCTGGACACACAGGGCCAGAGATGCTGGACATACAGGGCCAGAGATGCTGGACACACTGGGGGCAGAGATGCTGGACACACTGGGGGCATAGATGCTGGACACACTGGGGCAGAGATGCAGGACACTGGGGGCAGAATGCTGGACACACTGGGTGCACAATGGAGATACAGGCATGATTGGAGACACGGGGCAGCATGAAAGACATGGGGGCATGATTGGAGAAACTCGGGGCAGGATTGGTGACAGATCGTGCAGGATCATGGGGCAGGATGGATATGATGGAGACAGATGGGGCAGGATGGGGGGATCATATGGGGCAGGATGGGGAGATCATATGGGGCGATCATATGGGGCATGATGTGGAGATCATATTGGGCGATCATATGGGGCAGGATGGGGAGATCATATAGGTTAGAATGGATACTCATGAGGGCAGGATGTGAGAACATATGGCTGGAGCCAGGAATGAGACACATGGGGGCCAAGATGGGGGATATTATTACCATAGGGGCTAATTAAGGGATATTATTACTGGAGTGACATATTTATTTTATTTTTTGAGTTTACTGTTTTAAATGGGGGGGCGGTCCTGTTACTGTATAGAGTGATACTATGTCACCATTTTTTCTTCATGTGGTGTAATGTAGAAGTTGAGTAAAATTACATAATGTGTTCTGCAAGCGGAGCTCGAGATAACTGTGTTATTTCCTGCAGAGACAAGTCCTGGCTGGAAGAAGTGACGGTGGTCTGTGCTGCATGAAAGTTGAAAGATGAAGGACTTCACCTAGAGACGTCACTGGTGAGTCAGTGTGTTACCTATACACTGACACTATACACTGTATACTATATACAGAGGTCCAGTGTATAATGTCACTAGTGATTACTCTATTACCTATACATTATATGCAGAGCTCCTGTGTATAATATCACCAGTGATCACTGTATTACCTGCACACAGACACTGCATACTAAGTACAGATCTCCTGTGTATAATGGCAGTTATAGTGATGGTATTATGCTTTTTTTTTACTGATCAGCATTGTAGTATTCAGTCACTTTGTGGTGGTAATATGTGGTCTGGTCATGGTGCGGTGGTATTTGTCCCTTGTATGTGCTATTTAGTCACTATGTGGTAATAATATGGTGTCTAGTCATGGTGTTGTGGTATTTGTTCCTTGTATGTGATGTTATTCGATCACTGTGGCAGTAATATGTGGTCTTGACATGGTGTAGCGGTATTTGTTCCTTGTATGTGATATTATTGGTTATTTTAAAAGTTGAAAAATTAATAAAAATATACCTAAATTGTATTGCATATTTTAACAAATATTTAATAGGTTACAGCAGAGTAGGGCCCGGCCAAAAGTGTCTACCGTGTTATGGTGGCGGCTTAAAATTTTTGGGGGCCAAAACAAAAGCTGTCGGCTATATGTGTGATCTGGTGATGGAAACTGTTAATGTGTGATAGGTGAGAAGTGGAGTTTTTCCAAGAGAGAGCGGTGGGACTGTGGACAGTTCGAGGGGTGGAGCGTGGAGGCGGGGCAGAGGTGGAGCCTGAGTGGAGTCTCAAGAGGGCACTGAAAAAATTGCCAGTATGGGGCCCCAAAATTTCTAGTGGCAGCCCTGCATAGGTGTCCCACGATCATGTGATCGAGCACCAATATTTGGGATTAACTATGTGCTTCTGTCTGCGCGTGTTAAATGTTGCTGTCAGTGATTGATAGTGACATTAAATTTGTTAACAGCAGTGGGTGGATCTCAGATCTACCAACAGCTGTTAGAGGCAATAGATAGCTGATTAAAGGTATGTGCACACGTTGCTGATTTTTCCGCACTGTTTTTTGATGCGTTTTTGTATGCGTTTTTGAAAGCTAAATAAAGATCTATTATTGAACAAAAAAAAAAGATTTTTGATGTCATTTCTTGTCCAACCTCCTCTTTTACATTTGTCCAACCCACACTCCATTACAGATAGATAGATAGATAGATGGATAGACAGATAGATATATAGATAGATGATAGATAGATAGATGATAGATGCATAGATAGATAGATAGATATCTCATTCCTTCTATCTCATTCTATCTATCTATAGATAGATATTTAGATAGATAGATAGCTAGATACTGTAGATATGGAATAGATAGATAGATAGATAGATAGATAGAAGGAATGAGATAAATAGATCTATAGATAGATAGATATACTGTATAGATAGATATATCTATGTATAGATAAATCTATTCATATATCTCTCTATAGATATATCTACGGATAGATATATCTATGGATAGATGTAGATAGATATATGGATAGTTAGATAGATATATGGAAAGCTATCTACAGGGCTTTTAACCCCTTTAATCCTGGATTCCCGCTGTCCGGTTTAAGGCGTGTTTCTCCAGCATTAGGTTGCACTAAATGAGTACAGAAGGACCTATTGCTCTGCGTGTTAAGGAAATCGAGGGTCCCCCGCCTCACCGCAAATTATTATTATCTGTAATATACTCCAAGTATATTTCTGCACATACCATGTCCATCTGAAAAAATGATTTCAGGTCTGTACATATTGCAAAATATACCCTCTTCTGCCTTTATGCTACCAAGAGACTTTGAACTATCTTATAATTACCTGCAAGCACTGCTTCTATCTAAATCAGGTTCTTAAAGCTCCAGAACCTCAATTCTGTGTCAAAATCCAATCCTGAACTATATTGGCCATGATTTCTCCATTTGAACTGTAACCCATTACTACATGTTATATCTCCCCATTCTGCTAAAGTAAAGCAGCTGTTATCCCTGAGACCTGTTGTCTGTGGTTATTCAATTGGCTGTTGGCACTGTGTGGGGGTGAATAACAGTGAACGGGATAGCCCCATACCAGGGCTGTTGAAAAAAGATGTGGGCTCAGTGTGTGAGCCTGCATCAAAGTCAAGGACTCTGCTGGTGATGTGAATATACGTTATCGGCCATGAAGGGGTTAAGCTTGAATTTGAAGGTTGGTATTACATTTGGTTCACCAGATCTGAACAAACACTCTGCCAAAAGTGGGTCAGAAGCAGGCAACAAATTTAAACCCATGGAAAATATAACTAATCTGTGTTCCAATAGGTGCAAAGTGATGCTACAAAAATAGGTTGTTCAACCTCAGCAAGTTATCACCTATCCTCAAGATTGATTATCAATTGGAGTCCTCTCATTGTAACCCCAACTGATTTGAAGAATGGGGCTCTGAAATGCCCAGTTAAGGTGGAGTGGTAGCCTCACCATTCATGATCTATGAGACTACTAAAGAGAAACACTTTAATCCAAAAACACAACATGATAGCATCACCTTCTGGTTACATAAAAATGTATTTTGCCCTCAAAAAACATTTGAAATTGTCGGGAACTATTGGTCTCAAGTTTATGTGTTATTGCGCTAGTATTTAAAATTGCCATCAAATCCAAACTCAGCAACAAGTAAAAACAGCAGATCTTTAAATATAAAAGTTTGCTTAACCCGTTAGCAACTGAGCCAATCTTGACCTTAATGACCAAGCCAAATTTTACAATTCTGATCACTTTCACTTTATGTGGTAATAATTCTGGAATGCTACAACAGATCCCACTGATTCTGATACAGTTTTTTTTCTGTACATGTTGTACTTGATGATAGTGGTGATATTTCTTCAATATGACTTGTGTTTACATATGAAAAAAAATTTAAGTTTGGCCAAAATGTTGAAAAATTAGCAATTTTCAAGCTTTTCGTTTTTGTGCAAATAAATGAGAGTTATTTCACACAAATTAGTTAATAACTAACATTTTCCATATGTCTGCTCTACATCAGCACAATTTTGGAAACATTTTTTCGTTAGGACGTTATAAGGGTTAAAAGTTGACGAGCAGTTTCTCATTTTTCCAACAACATTTACAAAGCAAAATGACTTTGAGGGGTCTTTATGACAGAAAATACCAAAAATTGACTCCATTCTAAAAATTGCACCCCTCAAGATGCTCAAAACAGCATTCAAATACATGATTATTAACCCTTCAGTTGCTTCACAAGAATTGAAGCAATGTGAAAGAAATAAATCAACATTTTACTTTTTTCCAGAATTTTTGTTTTTTTAATTTTCAAATGGGTTGTGTAATTTCTCCTGAACATACCCTATATTTGGGGGGAATCCACTGTTTGGGTGCAGGGCAGAGCAGGGCTCAGAAGGGAAAGAGCACAGTTTGACTTTTTGAACGCTGGAATCGAGAGCGGATGCGATGTTGCGTTTGGAGAGCACCTGATGTGCCCCTGAAGTGCCTAAACAGTGGAAACTCCCCAAAAGTGACCCTATTTTGGAAACCACATCCCTCAAAGATTTTATCCAGGGAATGATGAGCATTTTGAACCCACAGGTACGACACAGAATTTGATAACATTATGTTGGCATATTGAATAAATAATGCCATTAGTTTTGAGTGCAAGTGCTCACTACTCCAATATTTCTAGGGTGTTCTGGTTTGCACCAAATATCGTGGATGCTAAAGTGACATGCTCAAATCGCTACCCCACATGTTTTATGGCTGTTAGAAACCCCCAAAATTACATGCGAGGATCTGCGATACTCCGTGCATACCCGAGCATCTGATGCACGGAGTATGTGATCAACATTAGACATCATACCATCATTTTTTTGGCTTTTGAAAAAAAAAACAATTCTAACTAGAACCCTAACCCTAACACAACCCTAAGCCTAACTCAATCCCTAACCATAACACATCCCTAACCACAACCCTAACCACAACCCTAATTCCAACACCAACCCTAAGACAACCATGACCCCATCCCCAACCCTAATTGCAAAGAATAGAAAAAAATTAAAACATTTTTATATTTTAATTTTTATCTAATTAAGGGGGTAACAAAGGGGGATTTGATTTACTTTTCTTTACTATTTTATTTTGATCACTGTAATTGGGTATATCACAATGATCAAAAGGAACCAATAGGAAAAAATTCCCTACTGTTGCCGGGTACCAGCAGTCATATCACTGAGCATGCGCCCAGAATTTTTTTCCAAGAAGATGAAACGGGGCCGTGGGACGGAGCAGAAAGGCCCAGGGATGGCGTAGCTACCAGAAGGGCTCAGGAGACCCCATTTCAATCTTCTCTGATATGTTAAATCACATTAGAGGAGAAATAATTAATTTTAAATCTAACTTTTTTCTTGTGATTACTGTTATTCAGTGAATAATGGTGATCATGTGACAGGGGACCATAAAAACCACCTCTGACCATGTTCTTTAGGATCTCAGCTACCCCTGCTGAGATCCTGGAGATTTTTTGATGCTGGGGTGCGCTATACTCTAATTTTTCAGAGCTGTAAAAGATCGGCCCTGAGGAATAAGTACTCTTAACTGCCACCATTAAAAGGCGTATTGGCTGTCATTAAACGGTTAAAAAAGTAAATAAATAACAACAATAATACAGCAATGAATGGGAAGATCAGCTAATGCTATGTAGAGGAACATATTTTTTATTCAAGGCATAATTTTCTCATGCTGACCTCATAGCGAACAGTTTACTTTTCCATGTATTTATTACATCTCATATCATTTTACTGCTTTATTTTACTGCTGCAAAATTTTGTGTTCATTTATTGAGCAGTAACAATAATTGGAATAAACACTTTATTTTGATGAATTTCTACTTTTCTGTATATTTCCAAATATTCCAATTTACTCATTTTCTTCTCTACATAAAGTTGCAATAAACCTCTAAAGCGGTATCTTATATTACAGTATAAAAGGTCAAGCTCTAAAAAATAAGAAGAAAGAAAGTAAGAAATAAGTTTTCTTATGTTTCATTGGGGAGGTAGTCTTGCTTGTTTGGTGCTGCTCCATTTATCTAATATATTTGGATTAATATAAATAGTTAAGTACAGTACTTGACTTTCTTTATGAGTCCCATAGAGATTTAATACAGTGGCCATGCAGATGATTAACTGCTGCTCCAGGGACCCTTTTAATCATGATCAATGGGGGTGCCATAAATAGTACCCCCATGAAAAAAACACCTGTCATCGTTTCTGCAGATAAGTGATAAGTTTCAATGTTCATACATCCATTGTATTCATAAATATGTATGCAACAAGCATTAGCATAGGTGGCAGAATGTTACCATTAAATTCTATACATTCTCATCAAAAAAGGTGATAAGGTGTGAGCATTCAATGTAATCACCTAGCTACTAGAGTTGAGAGAATCTATCAAAATGTGATTCAGGCAGATTCACTCAATTCAGGGGAAAGATTTGATTCACATCCAAAAAAAGTGCTGCAAATCTGCCAGAAAGGGGTTAAAAAATAATAAATTCATATATTCACATCTTCAGCCCCCAGCATATCTGCCCGATTGTGGCCCCTCCATTACTTTTTCTCCGATTCCTTCCTTTTTGGTCTGGTCTGCCTTTGCTTTCAGCTTCTGATAGGCGCCACTGCCACCGACTAGGTCGTTGTGGTTATGTGGGCCAAAAGGTACATCAATGATGTACACATTTGATTAAATGGGATGCGTGTGTCATGCGTCTCATACAGCAATCATCATTAAAGTTTGTTGCCCCTTAATTGACTACTGGGACCAAGTCAGCAATGACACTGCCCTGATGCCAGTAGCAAATGAAGACCAGACCTGAGAAGAATGAGAGGAGGCCTATTGGAAGAAGAAATAGGAGTGAGGTTGGGACAGTTATGAAAAAGGCCAAGGGGAGGTAAATGTACGATTTTTAGTCTTCTTAAGCTAACGTGCCAAATGAATCTGGAAAAAGTTAGATTAGTTAGATCTGAATTTCTAGAGAAATTTTTAGCGATTTAAGACAGTTTTGAAAAGATTTGCTCATCTTTAATACATAACACTGCGTAACACATTTAGTAAGTAGACGGGCATCTATATAAATGCTTTGTGCTATTGAGTACTTTAAATGATCTTAAAATCCCATTTTTAATTCTCCTTATTCCAAATTCCAACTTTTCAAATTCCAAATCCTATTTCTAGCTAAATCCATTAAGAATGATTAACCCCTCTCTGACCTTGGACGTACTATCCCGTCGAGGTAACCTGGGCCTATCTGACCCTCGACGGGATAGTATATCATAGCGATCGGCTGCGCTCACAGGGGGAGTGCGGCCGATCGCGGCCAGGTGTTAGCTGCCTATCGCAGCTGACATCCGGCGCTATGTGCAAGGAGCGGTCACGGACCGCCCCCGGCACATTAACCCCCGGCACACCGCGATCAAACATGATCGCGGTGTGCCGGCGGTATAGGGAAGCATCGCGCAGGGAGGGGGCTCCCTGCGGGCTTCCCTGAGACCCCCGAAGCGAGGGTCTATTACCTCCTCCTTCTCCTTGCAGGCCCAAATCCAAGATGGCCACAGCATCCGGGTCCTGCAGGTAGGGAGGTGGCTTCACAGCGCCTGCTCAGAGCAGGCACTGTGAAGCCTGCAGCTGTGCATGTCAGATCGCTGATCTGACACACTGCACAGCAAGGTGTCAGATCAGCAATCTTACACTATAATATGATGCCCCCCCTGGGGAAAAGTTATAGTGTAAAAAAAAAAATCCAATGTGTAAAAAAAATTTAAAAAAAATTCCAAAAAAATCCCCCCCAAAAAAATACTGTTCCTATAAATATATTTCTTTATCTAAATAGAAAAAACAAAACAATAAAAGTACACATATTTAGTATCGCCGCATCCGTAACGACCCCACCTATAAAACTATATCATTATTTAACCCCTTCAGTCAACACCGTAAAAAAAAAGAGGTAAAAAACAACGCTTTATTCTCATACCGCCAAACAAAAAGTGGAATAACACGCGATCAAAAAAACGGATATAAATAGCCATGGTAACGCTGAAAACAACATCTTGTCCCGCAAAAAACGAGCTGCCACACAGCATCATCAGCAAAAAAATTAAAAAGTTATAGTCCTCAGAATAAAGCGATGCAAAAATAATTATTTTTTCTATAAAATAGTTTTTATCGTATAAAAGCGAGGCGTTGACTACATCTACACATGGTGGGGGGTGTCCATAGTAGGGTTCATTTGGGCCTGTCCTTGTGAGGACAGGAGTTATTGCTGGGGCACGACAGGGGTTTAGTGATAAGGTCCCCGTCCCCTCTGTCTGATCCTACAACTGCTGGACCCTCCTTGGGACCCTCTACTATTGGCATGGGTACCCTCGTCCACAATTGGTGAGACCAAACCATTTTTTTATTAGAGCACAGTTTTCGGCGTGAGCACCTTCTTTTTTTGTGTTTGTGTTGTGTATTTTTTGTCCATGTTTTAAACAGTGTTAGTAAAAGTTATGTTTTAATTCTATTGGGTTATACTCTTCCGGCTGCTATTTATTTTTTATCGTATAAAAGCGCCAAAACATAAAAAAAAGATATAAATGAGGTATCGCTGTAATCGTACTGAGCCGAAAAATAAAACTGCTTTATCAATTTTACCAAACGCAGAACGATATAAACGCCTCCCCAAAAAGAAATTCATGAATAGTTGGTTTTTGGTCATTCTGCCTCACAAAAATCGGAATAAAAAGTGATCAAAAAATGTCACGTGCCCGAAAATGTTACCAATAAAAACGTCAACTTGTCCCGCAAATAACAAGACCTCACATGACTCTGTGGACTCAAATTTGGAAAAATTATAGCTCTCAAAATGTGGTAACACAAAAAATATTTTTTGCAATAAAAAGCGTCTTTGAGTGTATGACGGCTGCCAATCATAAAAATCTGCTAAATAACCCGCCATGAAAGTAAATCAAATCCCCTTCATCACCCCCTTAGTTAGGGAAAAATAAAAAAAATATTTATTTCCATTTTTCCATTAGGGTTAGGGCTAGGGTTAGGGCTAGGGTTAGGGCTAGAACTAGGGTTAGGGTTAGGGTTAGGGCTAGTGCTAGGGCTAGGGTTTGGGCTATGGTTAGGGCTAGGGTTAGGGCTAGGATTAGGGCTAGGGTTAAGGCTACAGTTAGGGTTGTGGCTGAAGTTAGGGTTAGGGTTGTGGCTAAAGTTAGGGTTAGGGTTTGGATTACATTTACGGTTGGGAATAGGGTTGGGAATAGGGTTAGGGGTGTGTCTGGGTTAGAGGTGTGGTTAGGGTTACCATTGGGATTAGGGTTAGGCGTGTGTTTGGATTAGGGTTTCAGTTATATTTGGGGGTTTCCACTGTTTAGGCACATCAAGGGCTCTCCAAACGCGACATGGCGCCCGATCTCAATTCCAGCCAATTCTGCGTTGAAAAAGTAAAACAGTGCTCCTTCCCTTCCGAGCTCTCCCATGTGCCCAAACAGGGGTTTACCACAACATATGGGGTATCAGCGTACTCAGAACAAATAGGACAACAACTTTTGGGGTCCAATTTCTCCTGTTTCCCTTGGGAAAATACAAAACTGGGGGCTAAAAAAAAAATTTTTGTGGGAAAAAAAAAGATTTTTAATTTTCTCGGCTCTGCGTTATAAACTGTAGTGAAACACTTGGGGGCTCAAAGTTCTCACAACACATCTAGATAAGTTCCTTGGGGGGTCTAGTTTCCAATATGGGGTCACTTGTGGGGGGTTTCTACTGTTTAGGTACATTAGGGGCTCTGCAAACTCAATGTGACACCTGCAGACCATTACATCTAAGTCTGCATTCCAAATGGCTCTCCTTCCCTTCCGAGCCCTCCCATGCGTCCAAACGGTGGTTCCCCCCCACATATGGGGTATCAGCGTACTCGGGACAAATTGGACAACAACCCTTGGGGTCCAATTTCTCCTGTTACCCTCGGAAAAAATACAAAACTGGGGGCTAAAAAATAATTTTTGTGGGAAAAAAATTTTGTTTTATTTTCACGGCTCTGCATTATAAACTTCTGTGAAGACCTTGGTGGGTCAAAGTGCTCACCACACATCCAGATAATTTCCTTAGGGGGTCTACTTTCAAAGTGGTGTCACTTGTGGGGAGTTTCTACTGTTTAGGTACATTAGGGGCTCTGCAAACGCAATGTGACGCCTGCAGACCATTCCATCTAAGTCTGCATTCCAAATGGCGCTCCTTCCCTTCCGAGCCCTCCCATGCGCCCAAACGGTGGTTCCCCCTACATATGGGGTATCAGCGTACTCAGGACAAATTGGACAACAATTTTTGGGGTCCAATTTCTCTTGTTACCGTTGGGAAAATACAAAACTGGGGGCTAAAAAATAAATTTTGTGGGAAAAAATTTTGTTTTATTTTTATGGCTCTGCATTATAAACTTCTGTGAAGCCCTTGGTAGGTCAAAGCGCTCACCACACATCCAGGTAAGTTCCTTAGGGGGTCTACTTTCCAAAATGTTGTTACTTGTGGGGGGTTTCAATGTTTAGGCACATCAGTGGCTCTCCAAATGCAACATGGGGTCCCATCTCAATTCCTGTCAATTATGCATTGAAAAGTCAAACGGCGCTCCTTCCCTTCCGAGCTCTCCCATGCGCCCAAACAGTAGTTTACCCCCACATATTGGGTATCAGCGTACTCAGGACAAATTGCAAAACAACTTTTGGGGTCCAAGTTTTTCTTGGGAAAATAAAAAATTGGGGGCAAAAAGATGATTTTTGTGAAAAAATATGATTTTTTATTTTTACGGTTCTGCCTTATAAACTTCTGTGAAGCACTTGGGGAATCAAAGTGCTCACCACACCTCTATATAAGTTCCTTAGGGGGTCTACTTTCCAAAATGTTGTCACTGGTGGGGGGTTTTAATGTTTAGGCACATCAGGGGCTCTCCAAACGCAACATGGTGCCCCATCTCAATTCCTGTCAATTTTGCATTGAAAAGTCAAATTGCCCTCCGTCGCTTCCGAGCTCTGTCATGCGCCCAAACAGTGGTTTACCCCCACATATGGGGTATCAGTGTACTCAGAACAAATGGCACAACAACTTTTGGGGTCCAATTTCTTCTCTTACCCTTGGGAAAATAAAACAATTTGGAGCTGAAATAAATTTATTTGTGAAAAAAAGTTAAATGTTCATTTTTATTTAAACATTCCAAAAATTCCTGTGAAATACTTGAAGGGTTAATAAAGTTCTTGAATGTGGTTTTGAGCACCTTGAGGAGTGAAGTTTTTAGAATGGTGTCATACTTGGGTATTTTCTATCATGTAGACCCCTCAAAATTGCTTCAAATGAGATGTGGTCCCTAAAAAAAATGGTGTTGTAAGAATGAGAAATTGCTGGTCAACTTTTAACCCTTATAACTCCCTAACAAAAAAAAAATTTTGGTTCCAAAATTGTGCAGATGTAAAGTAGACATGTGGAAATGTTACTTATTAAGTATTTTGTGTGACATGTCTCTGATTTAATTGCATAAAAATTCAAATTTGGAAAATTGTGAATTTTTTTAAATTTTCACCAAATTTCCATTTTTTTCTCAAATAAACGCAGGTAATATCAAAGAAATTTTACCACTATCATGAAGTGCAATATGTCACGAGAAAACAATGTCAGAATCACCAGGATCCATTGAAGCGTTCCAGAGTTATAACCTCATAAAGTAACAGTGGTCAGAATTGTAAAAATTGGCCTGGTCATTGACATGCAAACCACCATTGGGGGTAAAGGGGTAAAAAAGAAAACACAATAGTTTACTTGAGGACATTGAATGCATTTAATGTAAAGAAACAGAAATGCTCCGTAGATTTGTACATTTACATTTTGTTATTATTTACTATCTCAATTTAAGGTGAGAAGCTGCAATAAAATTAATGTCTATTCTAACGGTACAATCCCTCAAACACATTGCCGTAAAGTAATTTGGGGAAACAAACTTGTGGTCCTGGCATTTGACAGATGTTATAAAAAAAGCTAAGATGGTAATTCAGAATAAAACAGGTTAATACGATGTGATATATTTGGGCACCTGGGGCTATGTGCAAAATTGCGACATTTGGAGTTTACACAAAAGCCTCAATACATGAATAGCATGGATAGGATGTGGGCAGGATGAGGAAAAGCTACACCCACCCACATAAATTATGCCACTTTAGTGGTGTAGCTTAGTTGAAAAATGTACTCCAGTCCGTTACTAGAGTACACCTCTGTCGATGGCTCACATCGGTTAACAGATGAGCTTAATGTGTGTGCCCCTTAATGAAGAAGGCACAGTGTACTCCAGTAAACCCCTGTTAGGGCTGGCAGAATGCACCAAATTATAAGAGAAATGGTATAGGTGCATTCACAGCTCGGGGTCCACCGTGCAGAGATGGAACCAGCTGCTGAGTAATGATGGACTATATGGCGGTACAATGTGGATGCCCACATGGGTTAACTTCAACCAGTGTGAAGGAAGCAAACCCTGTTGCATCACAGGGCTGCGGTATTGCACCAAGAGTGCAAGCAAGGAGTCTTAGGACTCTATCCCAAGACACAGGATTAGAGTACGTTCAGACCACTTGCACTCGTCACCGCAACTGGGGTTTCAGAGTAACTGAAAATATAACGTAAATGCTCAAGAGTGCATGCTGTGCTGCTTTGGCGGACACCACTAACCACCCAGACTTGGCATAGGAAAGCGCTCTAATAGCGCACGGCGCCACACCGGCGGTCACAGCAATTAGACGCTGTTTTGTGTGTTTAATGCTGATAGCTCAGCCGGGCGCTAGGTAGCAGACATCCACCTTACGCGAGCAGTCATGCACAAGGGAGGGGATGTTTAAAGAAAGACTTGCACTCATCAACACACACACATGTTTTCAAATGTACACTAGCGCATGGCCGAGCCTTTTATAGCGGAAGTGGTACAAGACCTTCCAGATGGACCAATAGGAGCCGCAACAGGACCTGAGCATATGACCCCCGACCTCCAATAGGAGGTCGTCCCGTGGGCATGCTCAGTATGGGAAAAGCAGGACTTAGTCCCAGAAAGACCTTCTCGCTGCTGAACATTGCTGGCTACAAGGACAGAGCCTGGAAGGGCAGTAGTAACCAATCGTCAAATATCAGCCTGAGCTAGACACTGGGACCGACGTCTCCACTGAGCAACCAGTCATCCAGCATCAGCCTGAGCTAGACGCTGGGACCGAAGTCTCCGCTGAGTAGACTCCACTGCGGCTGGAGAAGAATGGGAGACCGCAGCAGAGATGGCTTGAGATTCCCCCTGCACAGAGGTGGGAATTCGACACCTGACAACCCTTATTCATTAAAACAGTCCTAATGAAATTTAATTTGTTTTTGTATTTACACTTATTTTTGACATGTTTGTCGTGTTTTGAGTCTTTTTTTGCTTTCACCAAATTCATCTTTTCATTTTTGCCTTTTTTACAGTGTTCACCTGATTGTTTTTCAGCTCGACACTGTAGGCCTAGTTTAAGGTTTTCTCAGCTGATTTTGCCTCATTCATCATTTCACACTTTTCAAAAAGTCACAACATTTGTCTCAAATGTACTTCAGTCTTCCTCAAATTGACTGGATGTACGCCAGAAATTTTGAGCAATTTTTTTACCATTTTGTTTTTTAAAGAAATGCAAAATTGATTAAAGACAGAAAAAATAAATTTTATCTTTGTATAAAATGTATGAATCATGCATTAATGCTTATATTTCAAGTGTATGTATTTAAAGGGACTCTGTCACCTGAATTTGGCGGGACTGGTTTTGGGTCATATGGGCGGAGTTTTCGGGTGTTTGATTCACCCTTTCCTTACCCGCTGGCTGCATGCTGGCTGCAATATTGGATTGAAGTTCATTCTCTGTCCTCCATAGTACACGCCTGCGCAAAGCAATCTTGCCTTGTGCAGGCGTGTACTATGGAGGACAGAGAATGAACTTCAATCCAATATTGCAGCCAGCATGCAGCCAGCGGGTAAGGAAAGGGTGAATCAAACACCCGAAAACTCCGCCCATATGACCCAAAACCAGTCCCGCCAAATTCAGGTGACAGGTTCCCTTTAATAGTAGCAATGACTAAACTAGAAAATAGAGGATGTAAACCTTGTTCTTCTGAGCAGTTCTGAATTATACAGAATATAATGACTTTCTCTGAATCTTGTGGTGGCAACATATTTGTGGCAGAGCCCCCCACTACCGAGAACTCCAGCTTTGATGAACTGACTACTAGCTACATTATACAAGAAAGGAAAAGCCCTTGTTTTAATTGTTCTCCCAGGACCTGGAATGAAAAATGACTTTTAAAAATAGATTCGATGGAGCTATATTTCTGTAATGATTTCAGCAATATTTTTGGTGGCAAACAAGTTGAAACAAATTATACCAATTGTAGAAATGCTGTACACATGCTACTTTAATTATTTATAACCTGACAGAACGCTCTTCTTCATTGTCTCTTTATCATAAGATATACATAAAATAGATATATGTTGTAATAATGAACACAACAAATAAAACACAGAAGCATAAAAAATGACACATTATAAAATAGCTAATAAGTGAAAAGTTTTACCTCCTAGTAAATAAAAATAAGAGACATTTTTAGCTGTAACTCTATTAGGAATGTCAAAAAAGAAAAAAATAGAATAGAAATAAAATGGCATGCATAAACATTATGTTTACACATCTTCTGTTCGTATTACCCATTAGCATTTATGGATTTCACTTTTAGAGGGTCTTTTAAAGCGATATTAAAAAAGTTAAAAAATCTCACACATCCAAAGGATGACAATGGTCTAAACTGAATTGATCCTGTGAATGGGGTCTGAAAATAGGAGTGCCAGAAAAAGTAGACTATCTCAACAAATCCCCCATGCATAGCAACAGCTGCAGTCCAATGCAGGATTTCAGATCCTCCCAAAAGAGAGTGAAACGGCTGTAAAACTCAGATCAGGATTGCAATGCAAAGCATCGACTGAACATCGACTCTCCTGACCCGATTGTGAAAGCTTTATAAAAATATACTTTATGTTTTCATGCAAAGATCTGGAGAGTCACCTGCCAGTCCGAGCATTGCATTGTGATCTTTATCTGGCCATATGACTCCTCCATTAGCATCAGTGGCATCTCCAATCCAAGATATTACATGTTCTTTGAATAGATGATAACTTTATCCCCTTATCAACATATAATGTACTGGTACATCATATGCTGGCTTCCTGACTCAGCAGATGATGGCTGTGTTTTTCAGCCATCATCTGCTTTTAAATGTACAGCAAATAGATACAGATTGGTGTTGTCAGAATCAAATGTCTCAGAATATGGCAGCTTAACAACATGGACCAACAACTGCACCTGTGTATAAATACAACAATAAACAGGGTATACAGACAAGGAAACTTAAAGTCTCAAACTCACCAAATGCTCACACAACCACAGAAGTAACACATAGAAGAAAAGAGAAGGAAAAAAATAGGAAGGAAAACAGGTTTTTAAATGCAACCAAAACAGCAGACACCAATCTCTGTAAATAAACCTCCAAGCTCCTAATACACCACGCTCCTTCAACCTCCAAGCCAGGCAGCTGAACTGATCACTGACAATAGCTGAAGTCAAGGCTGGGTCTATATAGAGGAGGAGATTACAAAATCACCTTCAGCTGAGAGACCCAGCTCACCGCAACTCAGCAACCAGATTAACTCCTGCACTGCTGGCACAAGGCAGCCAGGTCAGAATACAGGAGAAGAGCTTCTGTTCACTCTGTGTGAACGAGGCCCAGAGCGCTGCGGTTCTCTGGAACCTTTCTGTCGCGGTAGCCCCGTGACAGTACCCCCCTTCTATGAGGGACCTCCGGAACCTCAGGACCAGGTTTCTCAGCTTGAGCTGTATGAATTGCCCGAACCAATCTAACTGCATGGACATCGGCAGCAGGTACCCACATCCTTTCCTCAGGACTGTACCCTCTCCAGTGTACCAGATATTGTAGAGACTGACGAACTAAACGAGCAGCCATAACCCTGGAAATCTGGAACTCGAGATTTCCATCAACAAGGACCGGAGATGGAGGTGAAGAGGACGGATTGGATGACACCACAACCTTCTTGAGTAAGGAGCAATGAAAAACATTATGGATCTTAAATGACTCAAGCAAAGCCAGCCGAAAAGCAACTGAATTCACGATGGCCACAATCCTATAAGGGCCAATGAACCTAGGGCCCAATGTCCACGAGGGAACTCTCAGCTTAATATTTTTTGAGGACAACTAATCCCAATCACCCACACACAGGTCAGAACCTTCCACACGTCTCCGATTAGCCGCATTCTTATACCTGGAACCCATTCTCTTTAATTTATCAAGAACCCCTTGCCAAACGGACGTGATGGACGAAGAAAACCTCTCCTCTACAGGCACCCCTGAGGAATCCTTCCTATTAAAAGAACTGAATTGAGGATGAAAACCATATGCCCCGAAAAACGGGGACTTACCAGTGGACTCATGAGTACGGTTGTTAATAGCAAACTCTGCCAATGGTAAGTATTTAACCCAGTCCTCCTGATTTTCAGAAATGAAACACTTGAGATAAGTTTCAAGATTTTGATTTACACGTTCTTTTTGACCATTAGATTGAGGATGAAAAGTTGAAGAAAATGACAAATGAATCCCCAACCGGCTGCAAAAAGCCCTCCAAAACTTAGATATAAACTGCACCCCATGGTCTGATACAATATCTGAAGGAACACCATGCAATCTCACAAACTCCTTGATAAAGATCTGTGCCAGAGTCTTGGCATTAGGTAACGCGGGAAGAGCAATAAAATGTGACATCTTACTAAATCTGTCAACTAAGACTAAAGTAACTGTATTACCCTCAGAAACCGGTAAGTTAGTGATGAAGTCTATTGACAAATGGGTCCAAGGTATATTGGGAATCTCCAGAGGTTGGAGAGACCCAGACGGGCGAGTACGAGGCGTCTTGGAACGCGCACACACACTGCAGGCAGCGACATATTCCTGTACATCATGATTTACACCAAACCACCAAAAACGCCGAGTCAGAAGGTCCGAGGTAACCTTACTTCCAGGGTGTCTGGCCAGAACCGAATCATGATGTTCATTGATGACCCTAAGATGAAGATTAGCAGGAACGTACAGTTTACCTAAAGGACAGGCTGCTGTGGCATCCCCCTGCGCCTCTACCACCTCTCTCTCAAGATCTGAATTAATTGCGGTGACAATTACACCCTTCTGCAGTATAGGAACTGGCTCACAGTTATCCCCATCCCCTGGAAAACAACGGGATAATGCATCGACCTTGACATTCTTGCTTCCCGGCCTATACGTAATGCAGAAATTGAACCTGGCGAAGAACAGAGACCACCTAGCTTGCCTAGGTGTGAGACGCTTCACAGATTCTAAATATAACAGATTTTTGTGATCTGTGATCACCATGACAGGGTGAAGTGCTCCCTCCAAAACATGGCACCATTCTTCAAATGCCCATTTAATTGCCAACAGCTCCCTGTTACCAATATCATAATTCCTCTCAGTAGGAGAAAATGTTTTCGAGAAAAATGCACATGGATGCCACTTACTCGGAGAAATCCCCAGTGACAATACAGCTCCCACCCACACCTCAGAGGCATCCACCTCTACAACAAATGGCTGTGTGATGTCAGGCTGTATTAGTATGGGTGCAGGGGAAAAACACTTCTTCAAAGTCTCAAAAGCCTGGCAGGCCGCATTGGACCAGGCAGAGAAGACTGTGCCTCTCTTGGTCATATCTGTTAAAGGTTTGGCTACTACTGAAAAGTCTTTAATAAATTTGCGATAGTAATTTGCAAAACCTTAAAACCTCTGTAAGGCCTTAAGGTCCTCAGGACGCTCCCACTCCAGGACCGCCTTGACCTTAGCCGGATCCATACGAAATCCTGTGGAGGATAAGAAATAACCCAAGAACGGAATCTCTTTGACCGCGAACATGCATTTCTCAAGTTTGGCAAATAGTTTATTGTTCCTGAGTACCTGAAGGACCTGCCTTACATGAACCTGATGGGACTCGAGGTCAGGGGAATAAATTAGGATGTTGTCGAGATATACCACCACAAACCTACCTATCAGATGACTAAGTATATCATTGACAAAGCGTTGGAACACCACAGGAGTACCACACAACCCAAAAGGCATGACCAGGTTCTCGTAATGTCCCTCTGGAGTATTAAATGCCATTTTCCATTCATCCCCTTCCTTCATCCGAATGAGATTATATGCCCCCTGAGGTCTAATTTGGAGAACCACTTAGCCCCCAAAATTTGATTAAAGAGGTCCGGAATAAGAGGGAGCGGGAAAGAATCCCGGACCGTAATTTGATTTAGTTCACGGACGTTTAAGCATGGGCATAAACCCCCATCCTTCTTCTTTACAAAGAAGAACCCAGCAGCAATGGGTGATGACGAGGGTCTGATATGACCCTTGGCCAGACTCTCCATGATATAGTCCTTCATGGCCTGTCTCTCTGGGGCAGAGATGTTGTATAGCCTACTCTTAGGCAGTTTAGCACCAGGAATGAGACATATGGTGCAATCATAAGGATGGTGTGGAGGTAGCTCTTGACTCCCCTCCTCAGAGAATGCATCCTCAAAATCTGAGATGAACTCTGGCAGAACCTGAGAACTCAACCCAGCCAACCGAATGCCCAGGCAATGTTCCTGGCAAAACGCACTCCACCTAGTAATCTCCCGAGTCTGCCAGTCTAACACCGAGTTGTGTAACGTGAGCCATGGTAAACCAAGTACTACAGGCGACGGAAATCCCCCCAACACGTAACAATCTATTGACTCAGAGTGCAACGCCCCTATTTGTAGGCTCACCCCACGGATGATCTGAGTGAAAGTCCCCTGGCTCAAAGGTGCAGAGTCAATAGCGATTATAGGTATGGGTCTAGACAACTCTTGGGTTTTAAGCCCATGTGCCTGAACAAACCCAGCATCAATTAAATTAAACCCTGCCCCAGAGTCCAGAAAGGCAGAGATATTGAGCCTACTTTTACCAAGATGAATCTTGGCTGGTAGGAAAAATTGTGGTTTACCTAAGGAGGAAACTAGTACACCCGAGTTGCCGACGTCCCCGCAACCCGGGCTCAAAAGTTTTCCAGCAGTTGTTTTATAGAAGGACACACATTCACATAATGACCCCTTCTGCCACAAAAAAACATGCACCTCCCTTAGAACGAGATGCGCCACCCAACTGCATAGGTTCTCCTAGAGTCTCAGATTCTGGTGAGTCCAAATCTGAATTACCCTTGAATAGCGGCGATTCATTCAGTCTCTAGTGCAGGCGGATCGCAAGAGACATAGCTGCCTCCAGTGTGGTTGGTGTCTCCTGTAGGGTGAAGGCATCTTTTACTTTATCAGATAGACCCTGATAAAATTGACTACGGAGTGCAGGGTCTTTTCACAATGTGTCAGTAGCCCATCACCGAAACTCAGAGCAGTACTCCTCTGCTGGCCGGTCTCCCTGTGTAAGATGGCGTATTGTGGCCTCAGCGAGGGAGACGTGGTCAGGATCATCATACACTTGACCTAAGGCTTGAAAAAACTCCTCCACAGTCCATAACGGCAAAGCGTCAGCGGGAAGTGATAAAGCCCAGGCCTGAGGGTCACCTTGTAGGAGCGATACTACAATTCCAAGCCTCTGCTCCTCTGAACCTGAAGTGTGAGGACACAACCTAAAATACAAATTACAGGCCTCCTTGAATGTAACAAATTTGTCGCGCCCCCCAGAAAACCTGTCAGGTAATGCCATTTTAGGCCATGTTCACACCATCCTTTTTTTCATGCGGAATCGCCGCGATTTTCCCGCTGCGGGTCCACAGCTGTTTTCCATGCAGGGTACATTACAATGTACCCTATGGAAAACAGGAACTGCTGTGCCCACATTGCGGAAAATCGCGGAAAAAGCCGCATTGAATTGCCGCGGTAAAAAAGAAGTATCATGTCACTTCTTTTTGCGGAACTGCAGCGGTTCTGCACCCATAGACCTCCATTGTGAGGTCAAACCCGCAGTAAAACCCGCAGATGAAAAATATATCTGCGGGTTTTACTGCGGTTTGTGCTGCAGAACCGCTGCAGTGTGGCTGCCCCCCCGTGCCCCAATCCCACCCCCCCATGCTCCGATGCCACCCCCCCGTGCTCCGACACCCCCCCGTGCCCTAATCTCCCCCCCTTATACTTACCCGGCCTCCCGGTGTCCGTCTGGCCGTCTTCTCCCTGGGCGCCACCATCTAGCAAAATGGCGGGCGTATGCGCAGTGCGCCCGCCGAATCTGCCGGCCGGCAGATTCGTTCCAAAGTGCATTTTGATCACTGAGATATAACCTATCTCAGTGATCAAAATAAAAAAAATAGTAAATGACCCCCCCCCCTTTGTCACCCCCATAGGTAGGGACAATAAAAAAATTAAGAATTTTTTTTTTCCACTAAGGTTAGAATAGGGTTAGGGTTAGGGGTAGGGTTAGGGGTAGGGTTAGGGGTAGGGTTAGGGGTAGGGTTAGGGTATTTTCAGCCATTTTAACCCTGAAAAACTTCCTAGAAAACACACAGACTCTGCATAGAAAACTGCATAAAAAAACGCATCAAAAAACGCATCAAAAAACGCATCAAAAAAGCACCAAAAAAGCACCAAAAAAAGGACCTGCGTTTTCTGCCAAGAGCTGCGGTTTTTAGTCCTAAAAAAAAGGAGGGAAATCAGGAACGTGTGAACATACCCTTAGGCTCCAGCGAAGCTTGTGGAGGTGTAGCAACCCCTGCAGTGGCCACTGGAGTGCGCTGTACAACCGCCTAGCAGAGGTCAGCCACCTCTAGACTGAGCTGCTGAAATTGTCCAGTTAAAGCAGAAATGGGGTCCAAATTGGACCAAGAACATTTTTAAGGTCAGTGATACTGTCACGCCGTTAACAGCGATAAAGGGGCAGAACGGCGTACTGGGACCCGCACCTGTCCCTGCCACTAAAATGGGACCCTGACTTTCCCTTATCTCAGGGGTACCTATGATGGTTTGGAGGCCTGAGCCGCCAGCATATCCCTGTCTCCTGTGCAGGCCCTATCAATGGCCCCCTCACCCCGCAAAGGAGGTAGACTGCACCAGTGTATAAATACAACAATAAACAGGGTATACAGACAAGGTAACTTAAAGTCTCAAACTCACCAAATGCTCACACAACCACAGTAACACATAGAAGGAAAGAGAAGAAAAAAACTAGGAAGGAAAACAGGTTGAACATGCAACCAAAACAGCAGACACCAATCTCTGTAAATAAACCTCCAAGCTCCTAATACACCACGCTCCTTCAACCTCCAAGCCAGGCAGCTGAACTGATCACTGACAATAGCTGAAGTCAAGGCTGGGTCTATATAGAGGAGGAGATTACAAAATCACCTTCAGCTGAGAGACCCAGCTCACAGCAACTCAGCAACCAGATTAACTCCTGCACTGCTGGCACAAAGCAGCAAGGTCAGAATACAGGAGAAGAGCTTCTGTTCACTGTGTGTGAACGAGGCCCAGAGCGCTGCGGTTCTCTGGAACCTCTCTGTCGCGGTAGCCCCGTGACAATAACTTTTAATAAATTTTTAAATGTCACAGGGAAAATTCCAAGATAAACTCTCAAACAGATGCCATACATAGTTAAATTAGAAAAAGAGACCTTATACGATGCGTTTTGTGAATTAAAGTGACAGATAAGTAATACGTTTTTACATCTCACCCAGTTCAGACGTGAATATGTTGTAGTCTGGGGAGCCACATGGGAGACTTGTATTTGAGAAATGGTAGTTAACCCTGTTTTGCCCCATGCAATGACTTTTGCGCCCAAGTGTTATACTTTATTTTAAACCCTAAGAAAATTGTTCCCTCCCAACGTGTTTCTACCTTAGTGCTGGAATAAAGCAAATCACCCAGAAACACATAAGACAAAAAGTGCACATATAGAGGGGTATTACAGTGATAGGAAAGTTTCATGCGGTGTGCAGAGTGCCTTACCATCTGCTTGAAAAAATAGCACACTGCACACCTCATGAAGCATACCCATCACTAAAGAGCTGGCAATCTTTCTTCCAGCTTTACAGTTGATCCTTTATTTTTAATTTCTTTAATAGTAGATTATAGTCATTTTGTATTTATCAAACAATCTAATTTCATGAAGGCAAAGAAACTGCCCTTCTTCTTTATACTAATGCACCTGTGAGGACTTGTTGGCAGTAACCTTGTTTGTTGTCTTAGCTCTTACCCTAGAGGAGGAAGCACTTATGGTTTCTGATAAATAAGCAGAGTGCTGCCAAATGAAAAGTTGGGACCAATAACATAAAAATAGGCCAGTTGGCTAGCAACAATAGGCCTACTTGGCTGAGTCTGTCCAACACTCAGCAACATTTGAAAATTCAGCTTTTACCTTAATTAGGTTCTACATCACCACAAAATCACACAAGAGCTCTTGGATTGCATCAGTGCAGTGACAGTGATGTTTTCAAAGGCTGATAAACCCTTAAGCTAGGTCAACTTCCGTCTTATATGCCTGACAAGGCCACATTTTGTCAGCACATTTAGAAAGACGTTCCAGATGAAACGTGATCCAACATTTAAGTTTTTAACGCCAGAAAAGTCGGAAATGAAGTGTCACAATGGCAGCTATGCCAAAAAAAGCCTGTAGTGGGTGGACTAAGTGGGTTAAATCCACCAGGTCATGGTCATGAGCCACCAAGGTCAATGAAATGCCATCTAGGATAATATTTTCCCAAGATTAAACATTTTCATGCACAGGGTTCCTTAAAGATGAAGAAATAGAGCTTTTCTACATATTTTGAGACTTTGAGATTTTCTATTAAAATGGATCTCCAGGATTCTCTCTTACTAATGTTTTTTTTTGCACCATAATTTACATGTTCCAATTACTGTACATAAAAGTCCTATTTTTCTTTTGATAGTCCGGTTCCCTGCAGCTTGTAATAAAATAGAGCTTCAGTGTAAAGTATGGAGTTAGGTTAGGAGCATCAAACCAGAGGTAAATTTTAGACTATCTGAGATGTCTTCTAGTCAACGAAGCAGGAGTTCTTAGCAATAAGAATTCCATATTCAAAACAATATCTTAAAAATACAGTGAATTCCTGCAAACATCTGTATTATCCAATCAATGCTGCTAATAACAGGAGAGCAATGCAATATAGAGTGCTAAGAAAATATGCTTTAATATAGCTGTTTTATGGGGAATACATGAATTTAGTAAAACAGACATGTCATAAGAGTGGAAGGGTCCATTATAAGGGATAACTTTAATACTAAGGATACTGTATACAGCATTATTAATGGACATTTCCATTACATGGATATCTTATTCTTAAATAATACATCACCCCATTGAAAATAGAAAATGGCTTATACTCAGTTCCTCATACCTGAGCCATCCCAGCAATGTTGGCACTCCATCTATCAGAGATTGCATGACATTGTAATGTCAAGTGAGGGCAGCAGCCACACCACAGCCATTATTGGACTTCAGCATTCACATGTCTCTTGGATGTCCAAAATGTGTTCAAGGGAAATGTGAGCACTGCAGACCATTAGCAGCTGCTGATTGTCTGCAGCACTCTTGTGACATAACAATATCACACAAGTGCCATTACATGAGGTTCTGACATTGCTAGTATGGTGCCAATATGGGAGTTAAGTATATAAGCTGTTTTATTTTGCCTGTGACCTATTTTCATTCAAGATGGTAGTGGACAACTCCTTAAATTTGTGTGCATCTGTACAGGGAATAAAATGTTGACTGCATTATCAATCGATATGAAGAACATAAAATACCTACTATTAAATTCCAGAAAATTCTGTCATTGGTTTACTGCTGCCTATTTACACGTTTATTCCTGATTTGTAGTTACTCCCTACTGAGAAATCAGAAGCTACAAGGACAAGTCTACTTTCATAAAGAACTTTTTTTTTACATGCACACAAAAAGTAATGAAGCCATAGAACAGTATGTCACTGAAAATGAAACGTGGTAAGACCTGTGGCCTTTAGTGAATTGACAGTCTGGTATCAGAGAACAAATCATTTGTATCATAAAAGAAAATGTGCTATGGGAGAGATTTCTCCGAGAAGGCGATTTAATCTTTTATAATGTTCTACAGATACACACGACATCATAGATTTCTGAAAGCACAAGCAAAAACAATTATATGACAGGGAAAGTTTATACTTATTTGTTAGGCACAAAATTCCGCAACATCTTTGTGCCATAATAGGTTGTATTGATTGTGGTGTTTTACAATGGGTGCTGCCCCAGGAAAGCAGCACATATACCTTTCCATGCATAGCAGAATAAGGCATACTACATCAAGTAACAGAATGTTTCACTAATGTGCTAAAAAGCCTAAGAAACACTAAGAGCCCAATTCATCATTTGCATTTCTTAAAGTCACTTTTCGCTTTCTGAATTGCGGTGTTCGCTGGTGTTTAAATTGATCAAAATAATGTACGGGGTTAATGAATTTTGCGCAAAGCAAAATATATATATTTTTCCATTTTTAGTTGTTGTGGCAACATGTTAATGGACAAAAATGGCATAAACCCTAAATCACAAACACAGTGGCAACACAAAAAAAGGAGAACAAATATATACCGTATATACTCGAGTATAAGCCGAAATTTTCAGCCCAAATTTTTGGGCTGAAAGTGCCCCTCTCGGTTTATACTCGAGTCACGGTCGGCGGTGGGGTCGGCGGGTGAGGGGGAGAGAGCGTTTTCGCATACTCACCTAGTCCCGGCGCTCCTGGCACTCCCCCTTCCCGTCCCACGGTCTTTGGTGCCGCAGCTCTTCCCCTGTTCAGTGGTCACATGGTACCGCTCATTAAAGTTATGAATATGGACTCCACTCCCATAGGGGTGGAGCCGCATATTCATTTCTCTAATGAGCGATAATGGTGACCGCTGACAGAGGAAGAGGCTGCGGCACCCGGAGACCAGCTGTCCGGGGGAAGGAGCCAGGGACGCCGGGAGCAGGTAAGTATGTCATATTTACCTGTCCGCGTTCCACCCGCTGGGTGCCGCTCCATCTTCGCGTCCTCTTGCAGTGACTGTTCAGGTCAGAGGGCGCGATGACGTACTAGTGTGCGCGCCGCCCTCTGCCTGAACAGTCAGTGCGGAGAGACGCCGAGACGGGACGCTGAGGAGCTGCAAGCAAGAGAGGTGAGTATGTCATTTTTTTTTATTGCAGCAGCAGCATTATATATTGCACAGATTTATGTGGAGCATCTATGGGGCAATAATCAATGGTGCAGAGCATTCTATATGGGGCAGCTTTCTACGGAGCATCTATGGGGCCATAATCAACGGTGCAGAGCATTGTATATGGCACAGCTTTCTATGGAGCATCTATGGGGCCATAATCAACGGTGCAGATCATTATGTATGGGGCAGTTTTATGTGGAGCGTCTATGGGGCCATACTGAACGGTGCAGAGCATTCTATATGGCACAGCTTTATGTGGAGCATCTATGGGGCAATAATGAATGGTGCAGAGCATTATATATGGGGCAGCTTTATGTGGAGCGTCTATGGGTCCATATTGAATAGTGCAGAGCATTCTATATGGCACAGCTTTATGTGGAGCATCTATGGGGCCATACTGAATGGTGCAGAGCATTATATATGGCACAGCTTTATGTGGAGCATCTATGGGGCCATACTGAACGGTGAAGAGCATTATATATGGCACAGCTTTATGTGGAGCATCTATGGGGCAATAATGAACGGTGCAGAGCATTATATGTGACACAGCTTTCTGTGGAGCATCTATGGGGCCATACTGAACGGTAAAGAGCATTATATATGGCACAGCTTTATGTGGAGCATCTATGGGGCCATACTGAACGGTGAAGAGCATTATATATGGCACAGCTTTATGTGGAGCATCTATGGGGCAATAATGAACGGTGCAGAGCATTATATGTGACACAGCTTTCTGTGGAGCATCTATGGGGCCATAATGAATGGTGCAGAGCATTATATGTGGCACAGCTTTATGTGGAGCATCTATGGGGCCATAATGAACGGTATGGAGCATCTATTCTTATTTTTAAAATTCACCGGTAGCTGCTGCATTTTCCACCCTAGGCTTACACTCGAGTCAATAAGTTTTTCCAGTTTTTTGTGGCAAAATTAGGGGGGTCGGCTTATACTCGGGTCGGCTTATACTCGAGTATATACGGTATATTGAAATCAGAAGTTTACATACACTTTATAAAAAGACACATATGCATGTTATTCTTACATGAAATCAGAATAAACCTTCCACAAGCTTCTCTAAACATTTGATCAAAATTTGGGCCTATTCCTCCTGACTTAACTGGTGTAACTGATCCAGGTTTGTAGGTCTCATTGCTCGCACGGGCCTTTTCAGCTTTACCTATACATTTTCAATAGGATTGAGATCAAGGCAAGACAATGACTCAAAACATACAGCCAAGGCAACAAAGGAGTGGCTCAAAAAGAAGCACATTAAGGCCATGGAGTGGCCTAGCCAGTCGCCAGACCTTGATCCCATATAAAACTTACGGAGAGAGTTGAAGCTCCAAGTTGCCAAGCAACAGCCTCAATATATTAATGATTCCCTTCCTTTGAGGTCCATGTGGTCAGACTCTATGTCCCCTTCTCCATGCGAGTGGCGGTGGTGTATCGTCCTCCCGGCCCCTCTCATCAGTTCCTGGATCACTTTGCCACCTGGCTTCCATACTTTCTCTCCTGTGACACCCCCACCCTTATCATGGGTGATTTCAACATCCCCATTGCCTCTCCCATCTCCCCATCTGCTTCTCACCTTTTATCTCTATCCTCCTCTTTCGGCCTCTCGCAGCATACTAACTCTCCAACACATGAAGATGGAAACTCCCTTGACTTGGTCTTCTCCCGGCTTTGCTCAGTGGATGATTTCACAAACTCCCCTCTCCCACTCTCTGACCACAACCTTCTTTCATTCTCTATCAAGAACTGCCATCCCGCTCAGGTCACCCCCACTTTCCACACTTATAGAAACATACAGGCCATTAACACCCAGAAATTTATGAAGAACTTGCAGTCCTCATTGGCCCCAATCTTCTCCATCTCATGTCCTGATTCTGCTCTGAAGCATTACAATGAAACCCTGCAAAGTGCTCTGGATGAAGCTGCTCCTCCTATACATAAAACAACTCGGCACAGATGGCAACAACCGTGGCACACGCTGCAAACACGTTTCCTGCAGCGGTGCTCCAGGTGCGCAGAGCGTCTGTGGAGAAAATCTAATCTACCCGAAGATTTCATCCATTATAAGTTCATGCTAAAGACATACAATTCTGCCCTTCACCTCTCCAAACAAACCTACTTCAACACCCTCATCTCCTCCCTGTCCAATAACCCTAAACGTCTCTTTGACACGTTCCAGTCCCTACTCAACCCAAGAGAGCAGGCCCCCAACCACGGATCTCCGTGCTGACGATCTGGCCAATTACTTCAAAGAAAAAATTGACCACATTCGACAGGAAATCATCTCCCAATCTCTTCATACCATGCACTGTCCTCCCTCCCCCACTGCATCTAGTTCACTCTCTGACTTTGAAGCAGTTACAGAAGAAGAAGTAAGCAGGCTCCTTGCATCTTCTCGCCCGACCACTTGCACCAGTGACCCCATTCCGTCACATCTCCTCCAGTCCCTTTCCCCAGCTGTCACCTCTCACCTAACAAAAATATTCAACCTTTCCCTCACTTCCGGTATTTTTCCCTCTTCATTTAAGCATGCCATCATACATCCATTACTTAAAAAACCATCCCTCGATCAAAACTGTGCCGCTAATTATAGACCTGTCTCTAATCTTCCCTTCATCTCTAAACTCCTCGAACGCCTGGTCCACTCCCGTCTTACCCGCTATCTCTCAGATAACTCTCTTCTCGACCCTCTTCAATCTGGCTTCCGCTCTTTACACTCTACTGAAACTGCCCTCACTAAAGTCTCTAATGACCTACTAACAGCTAAATCTAATGGTCACTACTCCATGCTAATTCTCTTGGATCTCTCTGCAGCATTCGATATTGCGGATCATCAGCTCCTCCTCACTATGTTCCGCTCCATTGGCCTCAAGGACACCGTTCTCTCCTGGTTCTCCTCCTATCTCTCTGACCGATCCTTCACTGTATGTTTTGCTGGTTCCTCCTCCTCTCACCTTCCCCTTACTGTTGGGGTTCCTCAAGGATCAGTCCTAGGCCCCCTCCTCTTCTCTTTGTATACTGCCCCTATTGGACAAACAATCAGTAGATTTGGTTTCCAGTACCATCTCTATGCTGACGACACCCAATTATACACCTCTTCTCCTGTTGTAACGCCGACCTTTTTAGAAAACACCAGTGATTGTCTAACCGCTGTCTCTAACATCATGTCCTCACTCTATCTGAAACTAAACCTGTCAAAAACTGAACTCCTCATGTTTTCTCCCTCTACTAACCTACCTTTGCCTGACATTGCCATCTCCGTGTGCGGTTCCACCATTACTCCAAAGCAACATGCCCGCTGCCTTGGGGTCATCCTTGATTCTGACCTTTCATTCACCCCCCATATCCGATCACTGGCTCGCTGTTCTTACCTGCATCTCAAAAACATTTCTAGAATTCGCCCTTTTCTTACTTTCGACTCTGCAAAAACTCTTACTGTTTCACTTATTCATTCTCATCTGGACTATTGTAACTTTCTACTAATCGGCCTCCCTCTTACCAAACTTTCCCCGCTCCAATCTGTCCTGAATGCTGCTGCCAGGATCATATTCCTCACCAACCGTTACACCGATGCCTCTACCTTGTGCCAGTCATTACACTGGCTACCCATCCACTCCAGAATCCAGTACAAAACTACTATCCTCATCCACAAAGCACTCCATGGCTCAGCACCACCCTACATCTCCTCTCTGGTCTCAGTCTACCACCCTACCCGTGCCCTCCGCTCCGCTAATGACCTCAGGTTAGCATCCTCAATAATCAGAACCTCCCACTCCCGTCTCCAAGACTTTACACGTGCTGCGCCGATTCTTTGGAATGCACTACCTAGGTTAATACGATTAATCCCCAATCCCCACAGTTTTAAGCGTACCCTAAAAACTCATTTGTTCAGACTGGCCTACCGCCTCAATGCATTAACCTAACGATCCCTGTGTGGCCTATTTAAAAAAAAATAAATAAATACAAAAAAAAAATGAAAAACAATCAGATTCCTCGCATCATGTTCTCATTCACTTTATGCAGTTAATAGCCCTCTGTGTCGTTACTGCTACATACTTAGGCAATTAACTGGTTCATGCAGCTTTACATGAACACCCGAGCCTTACACTATGGCCGGTCCGAATAACTAAAGCAATTGTTACCATCCACCTCTCGTGTCTCCCCTTTTCCTCATAGTTTGTAAGCTTGCGAGCAGGGCCCTCATTCCTCCTGGTATCTGTTTTGAACTGTATTTCTGTTATGCTGTAATGTCTATTGTCTGTACAAGTCTCCTCTATAATTTGTAAAGCGCTGCGGAATATGTTGGCGCTATATAAATGAAAATTATTATTATTATTAGATGATCTGACAGAGGAGTGGACCAAAATTCCTCCTGACATATGCGCAAACCTCATCATCAACTACAAAAAAACTTCTGACTGCTGTGCTTGCCAACAAGGGTTTTGCCATCAAGTATTAAGTCTTTTGTGCCAGAGGAATCAAATACTTATTTCTCACTGCAAAATGCAAATAAATTTATATAATTTATACAATGTGATTTTCTGGATTTTTCTCTTGACATTCTATCTCTCAATGTTAAAATGATCCTACCCTCAAAATTATAGACTGTTCATATCTTTGTCAGTAGGCAACCTTAAAAAATCAGCAAGGGATCAAATACTTATTTCCGCCACTGTATATATATATATATATATATATATATATATATATATATATTTGTTTTTCTTTTATGGTTCAGGGAGAACTTAATAAAGTGAGATAGAATATTGGTGTAAGAAATGTGATTCTGAGCTTATGATATAGCCAACTAAATCAGATTTTAATTTGCCATCACAAAAATGTAGAATTGCAGAGTAAGCAATATCTTGTTTATAATTATGTTCTTTCTCGCTGTCATAACAATATATATATATATATATATATATATATAAAGACAGATCTTTTTCTTTTCTTTTATTTTTGACTGCTCATGGATTCTGAAAAAAGTTAAAAAAAAAAACAGAAAACTGACTCTCAGTAACTTACTCCTTTCTCCATAATATATGTGCATATTTTGTGGCCACCACTTGCTCAGCCTTGTGCCATCAGCTTAAACATAAAAAGCAATACGAAGAAATAAATAAATACAAAAAATGTAAATAGCTGGTGTATGGATAAAGCAGAGAGCCATTGATGCATTTGTATAATTTTCTGTTTTTTTTCTTTTTCTCTTTTTAAGTTTAACTATCGCTACTGCGGATATACGACATGTTAAATAAACCCATACGCTGTGATTGATTGGGCCAAAATGGGCTTTAGAGAGGCAGTGACATTTAGAGTAGTTTATTCTATTTGCCTCAGGCAAACATGTCAAAATACCTTTCACTTCTGATTTTAAAATCAGGACATTTTTCTCGCCCGTAATATGCAACATGTCAGCATTAGCAGCAATACTCAGTAATACCAAAATAGCAGTAATGTTCAGCAATATGACACTAAAACCAGAAATGCCCAGTATTGCCATCAGTAAAATGCTTATATTAACTGTAGTACATTTTAAGCTTGGGTCATTGTATTATTGACCATTACAGAATAAAAAACTAAGATCCATTAATAGAGAGGGAACCATGTACAGCTTATGTGTATTTACATTGCCTTTGGTACTTCCTAATCTTCTGCTACCATTGCGTACTATCTTACCTTTTCTTGAATTTGGTAAAAGGCTCCAATTCCTCTGTATAAAAATTCAATGTATTGCAAAATGCTAGAAAAACTAAGGACAGGCTGCAACTCAAATCACAACTGCTATTTGGCTGCACTTAATGTAGCATATGCTGTATATATGTGTATATATATATATACTGTATATACTTATTGTGACAGAATTACTGGATGCGTCCTATGCATACTGCGGTCAGTGATGTAAAACCAGAGTGTTTTTGCCTCCAGCAAGCTAAGTGCTAAGAGGTTTAATGGGAACCTATGTTTTGGGCTGGTTTTAGTGGACCTTCAGAGAGTGGGTGGGTTGAAGTTCACCGCATCTCCACATGCATCCTGACAGAATGTGTGTGTTGTAGTGTAAACCTGGCACTCAACTTAATTCAGTCCTGTTTTGTAGTACAGCAAAACGTTTTCGGTCACTATGACATTCATCAGTTACTGCAAAAAATCAAATATATACAAAAAATTTAGGGTATGTGCACACAATCAGGTTTTTCCGTGTTTTTTTCCCGTTTTTTTCGCAATAAAAACGCTATAAAAGCTCATTAAAAACGCATACATTATGCATCCTATCATTTAGAATGCATTCTGAAATGTTTGTGCACATGATGAGTTTTTTTCCGCGAAAAAAGCGCAGTGCGGGAAAAAAGCAGCATGTTCATTAATTTTGCGGTTTTTTTCGCGTTTTTCCCGCTATTCTATGCATTTGGAAAAAACACAAAAAAGCATCAAAAACGCGTAAAAAACACATAAAAAACGCAGAAAAAAACGCAGAAAAAAAAGCGAAAAAAACGCATGCGGATTTCTGGCAGAAATGTCCTGTTTTTGTCAGGAAATTTTCTGCCAGAAATCCTGACGTGTGCACATACAAATTTAAAAGAAATCCAAAAAACAAAGAACAAAATAATAAGGAAGAAACATAAGCAAACACGGGTATATACAAAGGGAAGGATTGGTCAATATAGCATAATATATCTATATACTGTAAGCATGCTGAACCTCAAGTCACAATAGTACAGTCCAATAAGTGTCCACAAGAAACTCTCAATACAATAGTCTGGTGTGTTACTACTTACTTTACATCTCCTCACCACCTCTATACCACGGATATTACATCCCACTTCCTTATTCAGATTCCATCTGCACATGTGGTCAAAATTGTTGGTGCCCCTCGTTTACTGACAGAAAAACCCACAATGGTCACAGAAATAACTTGAATTACATGATGATGTATGAGCCATGTATAACCAGATTAAGGACATAGAGTTGAAACCAGAAGCTTACATACACTATATAAAAAGACGCATCTGCATGTTTTTCTCAATATCTGACGTGAAATCTGAATAAAACGTTCCCGTTTTAGGTCAGTTAGAATTACCATAATTATTAATATTTGCCAAATGCCAGAATAATGAGAGAGAGAATGTTTTAAGGCATTTTTTTTACTCATTGCAAAGTCAAATGTTACATACACTAATATTATTATGTCTTTATTTCTGGACTGCCCATATGATGTCATGTGTTTGGAAGCTTCTGTTTTTTTGGCAACATCTAAGTTAATTAGAGACACACCTGTGGATGTATTTAAACGCTTACCTGAAACACACTGCTTCTGTGTGTAGCATCATGGGAAAGTCTAAAGAAATCAGCCAAGATATCATGAAGAGAATTGTGGACTTGCACATGTCTGGCTCATCCTTAGGTACATTTTCAAGATACTTGAAGGTGACTCATTCATCTGTACAAACAGGTATATGAAAGCACAAACAAGATGGGAATGTCCAGCCATAACACCGCTCAGGAAGGATATGGGTTCTGTGTCCCAGAGGTAAATGTTTTTGGTCCGATATGTGCATATCGACCCAAGGACAAAAGCAAAAATCCTCGTGAATATGATGGCGGAAACTGGTAAGATTGTGTCAATATCCACAGTGAAACCAGTACTGTATCAACATGGGCTGAAAGGCCATTCTGCTAGGAAGATGTCATTACTCCAAAAGAAACATTAAAAAAACAGACTAATGTTTGCAAATGCACAAAGGAACAAAGCCCTTCATTTTGGGAGACACGTCCTGTGGTCTGATGAAACTAAAATTTAACTTTTTGGGCATAATGACCATCATTACGTTTGGCGCAAAAAGGGAGAGGCTTGGAAGCCAAAGAACACCACCCCAACTCTGAAACATGGGGGAGCAAGCATCATGTTGTGGGGTTGTTTTGCTGCAGAAAGGACTGGTGCACTTCACAAAATAGATGGCATCATGAGAAAAGAAGATTATGTGGACATTCTGAAGCAACATCTCAAGACATCTGTCAGGAAATTAAAGCTTTGGTGGAAATGGGTCTTTCTATTGGACGATGACCAGAAACATAGTGCCAAAATGGTAAAAAAGTGGCTTAAGGATAACAAAGTAAATTTTTTTTGAGCGGCCATCACAAAAACTTAATCTCAGTTCTATTGAAAACTTATGGGCAAAGCTGAAAAGGCCGGTACGAGCAAGGCAACCTACAAACCTGGATTAGTTACACCAGATTTGTCTGGAGGAATGGGCTCAAATTCCAGCCAACTATTCATTATGTAAACTAGGAGTTTGGTCACTGAGGGAATAGCTAATCAGAGCACCACAAGAAGATCCCTCCTCACAGAACACCCCGAGCACGAGCATATAATTAACTCAAAAGTTCAAATAAAGATTAAACAACAACCACTAGACAAATTTCATCAACCAAGGTATGATTGTAATTAGTATAACGGCTCCAACCTGACACTGTCTGTAGGCTACTGTGCACAATCCTGCCGATAGGTTCCCTTTAAGGGAAATGCTACCAAATACTAATGAAATGTACAGTTAGGTCCATATATATTTGGACAGAGACAACATTTTTCTAATTTTATTTATAGACATTACCACAATGAATTTTAAACAAAACAATTAAGATGCAGTTGAAGTTCAGACTTTCAGCTTTCATTTGAGGGTATCCACATTAAAATTGGATGAAGGGTTTAGGAGTTTCAGCTCCTTAACATGTGCCACCCTGTTTTTAAAGGGACCAAAAGTAATTGGACAGATTCAATAATTTTAAATAAAACGTTCATTTTTAGTACTTGGTTGAAAACCCTTTGTTGGCAAAGACTGCCTGAAGTCTTGAACTCATGGATATCACCAGACTCTGTGTTTCCTCCTTTTTGATGCTCTGCCAGGCCTTTACTGCAGTGGTTTTCAGTTGCTGTTTGTTTTGGGGCCTTTCTGCCTGAAGTGTAGTCTTTAACAAGTGAAATGCTGCTCAGTGGGTTGAGATCAGGTGACTGACTTGGCCATTCAAGAATATTCCACTTCTTTGCTTTAATAAACTCCTGGGTTGCTTTGGCTTTATGTTTTGGGTCATTGTCCATCTGTAGTATGAAATGAGGACCAATCAGTTTGGCTGCATACCTCAGAATTCATTCGGCTGCTTCTGTCCTGTGTCACATCATCAATAAACACTAGTGACCCAGTGCCACTGGCAGCCATGCATGCCCAAGCCATCACATTGCCTCCGCCGTGTTTTACAGATGATGTGGTATGCTTTGGATCATGAGCTGTACCACGCCTTTGCCATACTTTTCTCTTTCCATCATTCTGGTAGAGGTTGATCTTGGTTTCATCTGTCCAAAGAAAGTTCTTCCAGAACTGTGCTGGCTTTATTAGATGGTTTTTAGCATAGTCCAGTCTAGCCTTTTTATTCCTGAATCTTGTGAGTGGCTTGCACCATGCAGTGAACCCTCTGTAGTTACTTTCATGCAGTCTTCTCTTTATGGTAGATTTGGATATTGATCCGCCGACCTCCTGGAGAGTGTTGTTCACTTGGTTGGCTGTTGTGAAGGGGTTTCTCTTGACCATGGAGATTATTCTGCGATCATCCACCACTGTTGTCTTCCGTGGGCGCCCAGGTCTTTTTGCATTGATGAGTTCACCAGTGCTTTCTTTCCTTCTCAGGATGTACCAAATTGTAGATTTTGTCACTCCTAATATTGTAGCAGTTTCTCGGATGGGTTTTTTCTGTTTTCGCAGCTTAAGGATGGCTTGTTTCACCTGCATGGAGAGCTCCTTTGACCGCATGTTTACTTCACAGCAAAATCTTTCAAATGCAAGCACCACACCTCAAATCAACTACAGGCCTTTTGTCTGCTTAATTGAGAATGACATAACGAAGGGATTGCCCACACCTTTCCATGAAATAGCTTTGGATTCAATTGTCCAATTACTTTTGGTCCCTTTAAAAACAGGGTGGCACATGTTAAGGATCTGAAACTCCTAAACCCTTCATCCTATTTTAAGGTGGATACCCTCAAATGAAAGCTGAAAGTCTGAACTTCGACTGCATCTGAATTGTTTTGTTTAAAATTCATTGTGGTAATGTCTATAACCAAAATTAGAAAAATGTTGTCTCTGTCCAAATATATATGGACCTAACTGTATGTAATCATTTGACTTTGCAGTAGGTAATAAAAATGACTGAAACATTCTCACTCTCTCATTATTCTGGCATTGGGCAATTAATAATAATTATGGTAATACTAATGTCAAATATTGAGAAAAACATGCATATGTCATTTTATGTAGTGTATGTAAGATTAAATTGTACATATACCAGGATGGGGGATATTAGTGCCAAGTTGACCACCTTCAGTGCTTCAGTTTTTTTTTTCTATTTCATTCCTCCTCTAAAACCTAGGTACGCCTTATGGTCTGGTGCGTCTTATAATCCGAAAAATAAGTATATTTTATTCTACTTTATATGTACAGTATATACAGTACAGACCAAAAGTTTGGACACACATTTTCATTTAAAGATTTTTCTGCATTTTCATGACTATGAAAATTGTAAATTCACACTGAAGGCATCAAAACTATGAATTAACACATGTGAAATTATATACTTAACAAAAAAGTGTGTGAAACAACTAAAAATATGTTTTATATTCTTGGTTCTTCAAAGTAGCCACCTTTTGCTTGATGACTGCTTTGCACACTCTTGGCATTCTCTTGATGAGTTTCAAGAGGTAGTCACCTAAAATGGTTCTCACTTTACAGGTGTGCCCTGTCAGGTTTTATTAGTGGGATTTCTTGCCTTATAAATGGGGTTGGGGCCATCAGTTGTGTTGAGCAGAAGTCTGGTGGATAGACAGCTGATAGCCCTACTGAATAGACTGTTAGCTGCTTTTTTCTTGCCATAATACAAATTCTAAGTGAAGAAAAATGAGTGGTCATCATTACTTTAAGAAATGAAGGTCAGTCAGTTCAAAAAATTGGGAAAACTTTGAAAGTGTCCCCAAGTGCAGTTGCAAAAACCATCAAGCGCTAAGAAGAAACTGGCTCACATGAGGACCGCCCAGGAAAGGAAGACCAAGAGTCACTTCTGCTTCTGAGGATAAGTTTATCAGAGTCACCGGCATCAGAAATCGCAGGTTAACAGCAGCTCAGATTAGAGACCAGGTGGATACCACACAGAGTTCTAGCAGCAGACACATCTCTACAACAAGTGTTAAGAGGAGACTTTGTGCAGCAGGCCTTCATGATAAAATAGCCGCTAGGAAACCACTACTAATGTCAGGCAACAAGCAGAATATACTTGTTTGGGCTAAAGAACACAAGGAATGGACAATAGACCAGTGGAAATATGTGCTTTGGTATGATGAGTCCAAATTTGAGATCTTTGGTTCCAACCACCATGTCTTTGTGCGACGCAAAAAATGTGAACAAATGGATTCTACATGCCTGGTTCCTACCATGAAGCATGGAGGAGGAGGTGTGATGGTGTGGGGGTGCTTTGCTGGTGACACTGTTGGGGATTTATTCAAAATTGAAGGCATATAAAACAGCATGGCAACCACGGCATCTTGAAGTGGCATGCTTTTCCATCTGGTTTGTGTTTAGTTGGACCATCATTTATTTCTCAACAGGACAATGACCCCAAACACACCTCCAGGCTGTGTAAGGGCTATTTGACCATGAAAGAGAGTGATGGGGTGCTATGCCAGATGATCTGACCTCCACAGTCACCAGACCTGAACCCAATCGAGGTGGTTTGGGGTGAGCTGGACCGCAGAGTGAAGGCAAAAGGGCCAACAAGTGCTAAGCATCTCTGGGAACTCCTTCAAGATTGTTAGATGACCATTTCCGGTGACTACCTCTTGAATCTCATCAAGAAAATGCAAAGAGTGTGCAAAGCAGTCATCAAAGAAAAAGGTGGCTACTTTGAAGAACCTAGAATATAAGACATATTTTCATTTGTGTCACACTTTTTTGTTAAGTATATTATTCCACATGTGTTAATTCATAGTTTTGATGCCTTCAGTGTGAATTTACAATTTTCATAGTCATGAAAATACAGAAAAATCTTTAAATGAGAAGGTGTGTCCAAACCTTTGGTCTGTACTGTATATACACTGCTCAAAAAAATATAGGGAACACTTAAACAACAGAATATAACTCCAAGTAAATCAAACTTCTGTGAAATCAAACCGTCCACTTAGGAAGCAACACTGATTGACAATCAATTTCACATGCTGTTGTGCAAATGGAATAGACAACAGATGGAAATTATTGGCAATTATCAGGACACAATCAATAAAGGAGTGGTTCTGCATGTGGGGACCACAGACCACATCTCAGTACCAATGCTTGCTTTTTGGCTGATGTTTTAGTCATTTTTGAATGTTGGTTGTGCTTTCACACTTGTGGTAGCATGAGACGGACTCTAAAACCCCCACAAGTGGCTCAGGTAGGGCAGCTCATCCAGGGTGGCACATCAATGCGAGCTGTGGCAAGAAGATTTGCTGTGTCTGTCAGTGTAGTATCCAGAGTCTGGCGGCGCTACTAGGAGACAGGCCAGTACACCAGGAGATGAGGAGGGGGCCGTAGGAGGGCAACAACCCAGCAGAATGACCGTTACCTCTGCTTTTGTGCAAGGAGAAACAGGAGGAGCACTGCCAGAGTTCTGCAAAATGACCTCCAGAAGCCACAAATATGCATGTGTCTGCACAAACGGTTAGAATCCGACTCTATAAGGATGGTCTGAGTGCCCGATGTCAACAGCTGAGGGTTGCACTCACAGTCCAACACTGTGCAGGACGCTTGGCATTTGCCACAGAACACCAGGATTTGCAAATTCGGTTCCCTGTGCCCTTCACAGATGAAAGCAGGTTCACACTGAGCACATGTGACAGATGTGACAGAGTCTGGAGATACCAAGGAAAGCGATCTGCTGCCTGCAACATCCTTCAGCATGACCAGTTTGGCAGTGGGTCAGTAATTTTGTGGGGTGGCATGTGATGGCTGTGAAGGGCCACACAACTCTCTATGTGCTCACCAGAGGTAGCCTGACTGCCATTAGGTACCAAGATGAGATCCTCAGACCCCTTGTGAGACCATATGCTGGTGCGGTTGGCCTGGGTTCCTCCTAATGCAGGACAATGCCAGACCTCATGTGGCTGGAGTGTATCAGCAGTTCCTTCAAGATGAAGGCATTGAAGCTGTGGATTGGCCCGCCCATTTCCCAGACCTGAATCCAATTGAGCACATCTCGGACATCATGTCTTGTTCCATCCACCAACACCGTGTTGCACCATGGACTATCCAGGAGTTGACTGATGATTTAATCTAAGTATGAGAGGAGATCCCTCAGGAGAACTTCCACTGTATCATCGGGATCATGCCCGGGCATTGTGGGAAGGTCATACAGGCACGTGGAGGTCACACACACTAGTTAGCATCATTTCCTTGTCTTGAGGCATTTCCACCAAATTTGTATTAGCCTGTAATTTGATTTTCCACTTAGATATTGAGTATCATTCCAAATCCAGATCTCCATTGGATATTAATTTTGATTTACAATGATATTTTTCTTTACTCTATATTTTTATTGTTTTCAATTAATTCCACTATGTAATGAATAAAGATTTACATGTGAAGTATTTCATTCAGTGATATCAAGGATGCAATAATTTAGGGTTCCCTTTATTTTTTGAGCTGTGTATATTCCATTGAAATTGGAGGTGTATATACAATAAGATCACTGTGAATTCCCCAATAACTGGTCTAGTAGCAGGAGCAGTGGCAGCTGCATCCATCACTCCAGCCTTATCCATCCAAACTGGTGACTGCACTGGGATCTGCATGAACTCTCCGGTGTCATCTGTGAAAAACTGGTTGCAGTGGTGGGATCTGTGTGGTCTCCCGGATGTTATCCGTGATACCATCCAAAAATACATAATGTCCTCCCTTATTAATGTAAAGTGTAATTCATTACTACATAGTGTCCTTCTTTACTGTATAGAATGAAGTCCCTTATTACATAGTGTACTATTTTATTATATACATCCTTATCATATAGTTTCCTCTCTTGTGTATAGTCTCATCCCTTATTATGCATACTGATCTGTTATTACATAATGTCCTTTGTTATTATGCATGCACTGTCCCTCATTACATAGTTTCCTCCCCTATTATGTACAGTGTCATTATTACTTAACACTTCATCCTATATTACATATGTCGGCTCTTCTTATATACAGTTTAGTGCTGTCCATAAGGGAAAAAATGGTGCTTACGCTGTCCCTTATTATCTGTCAAATGTGCAATACATCATATACAATACTTATATCATGGCAATTATTGCATGACATGCCGTATCAAGTGGTTCATGGATGGGGGCACACAGGCAAAACTTCCCAGGGCCAATGCTACTCTAAAATAATTCATGGTTTGATGCCATGGATGAAAAGCATCACCGTTTACATGCTGGGTTCATACATGGTCCCAGTTATCTAGCTAGTGAGTTGCCAACAACCCTACATTATTGTGCACAAGTTCTGCAGTTTACATTGCAGCAATGCATCAGACGGTACTGAATAAGAATGATTTTTGCATGTGAACATTGCATTTTTAATCTTTTTTTTGCAAGGAAGACAGTATTGCATCTCTGCTTGCAATCCCCTTTAGGCTTCACTAAAGATCTTTAATCTGTATTCTTCAATTCTTAAGAAAACTGCTTATAGTATGTCTAGCAATGCCATTTACACCTCTATTAAATTTGAATGGGTTATATGACACTACTACAAATACAAACTCCTTAGTCCAAGATTTCTTTTGAACATGTTAAAGGGAACCTGTCACCTGAATTTGGCGGGACCGGTTTTCGGTCATATGGGCGGAGTTTTCAGGTGTTTGATTCACCCTTTCCTTACCCGCTGGCTGCACGCTGGCCGCCATATTGGATTGAAGTTCATTCTATGTCCTCCGTAGTACACGCCTGCGCAAGGCAAGATTGCTTTGTGCAGGCATGTACTATGGAGGACAGAGAATGAACTTCAATCCAATATTGCGGCCAGCATGCTGCCAGCGGGTAAGGAAAGGGTGAATCAAACACCCGAAAACTCTGCCAATATGACCGAAAACCGGTCCCACCAAATTCAGGTGACAGGTACCCTTTAAGATCAAAATATCCTCTTATCTCACCTACCAGTCTTGCTGTTGATTGTGCAATTTAGTTTTTTCCTTCTTCTATAATTCACTGACCTGATGAATATTTAAACTAGAGAACATAGGTGCTAACGTGGGTGTTTTGTTTGCACCAGGTGCTATGATATAATATCAGTCCTCACTCAGTACAAATATCAAGTGGATGCATATTTCACCTTTCTCCCCAGCTCTTTGAATAAACATTGAAAAATGGCACAAAATCCACTGCACCATCTTCAAAGAATGATTTTTTTTTCTTCACAATGGAGTCATTATAGACATATGTCACCCGTCTAAGTTAAATAAAAGCTGGATGGGTGACCTTCATTTCATATAGAGGTTTGTTTGACCTGACAATCTTTCTGTATTGGTTTTTACAAGAGTCTTTTATTATTATTTTATGACAATCTCTAACCCTTTCCTTTTACTACGACTGTGATTTTGCTCTGGTCTGCTTCACCACTATCACATCCTACAGTTGACAACACGCCGCATTATAACTTTCAACCTTGACCTATGTAACGTAAAACCTTTGATAAAGATATCATAGTTCACTGCCCTCAATATAGAATGAATGGGAAACTGTTAATGGAAATAATCCATGCTGTGGTCGACCCCTATGATGTTCTCGCTTTTTAACTTTTTATTTTAGACATCAGTTTCACTGATAAAGACGAACCCTTTTCTATAAAAGCAGCTTCGGCACTCAGATGATATTCAGGAAAGCGTAGCTGAATTTTATATTTCTGTCAAAGGAAAAAATGTAAAAGCAGTCGGGGACCAATCTTTCCAACTAGTCTCATGAGCAGCTTAGTGCTTGGTGGCTTTTTCCTGCCTGGTGCCCTAGCATGACTGATCTCTCCCTGCATGCATGTATACAGAGAGACCTGCCACTCTGGAGAAAGGGGCGCAGAGAAGCAACAGGGGACACACCTATTCAACTATGAAAAAGTAGACGTGTGCACAGCCGTAAAGAGGCGCCAGAGTAGGTTCCCGCACCATAGTATATAGCAAAAACTCGGCACTCAACATAACTTAAGACAGGTGATTTAATGGTGTCCACAAAATAACAGAAATGTTTCGGTCCTACATCCGGTACATACAGCACGGCAGCAGAGAATACCTGACCCCCATTTAGGAACCATGGCCACAGGTATTATATATAAGATATGGCAGTAGAAAGTAACCACTGATACCATATATTCAGGTCAGTGGTTTTAACATGTCCATTTGTCTATATGCCAGTGCACTTTATTCTATTTATATTTTTATAAGATACTCTATACTATTTGGCAGGTCACATGTCTTCTAATATCGACTAAATATTATTGGACCAATGGTCATATAAAGGCCTTTACCCTAGATATGTGATTCCATACAATGAGGTTCCATGTGGATATTATTACAAGGACCCATAGGGGTGCTACTGTTCTTAAGCAGCCTTGCTGTTTTTAGTCCTTTGCCTCTAACTGTCTCCTGTGTATTTCATGTACTATTGTTAAATTATACTATTTATTGCAAGATACACTTAATAAAGACCAATTTTTCACACACATATATATATATATATATATATACATATATATATATATCTTATTTTTTTTCTGTTGCTTCTGGTGAGTTATATAGTCTTCTATATATAGTCTTGTACATATAAGTGTACAATTATTATCAGGTATATCCTAATCGATGACTATATTACTACAGATTGAAATGTGTGCACATCTACTGATGTTTTAGAAGCCATAATTTTATTTGGAAGAAATATTTATAGGTTTTGAACACCAGCAGTGACCCTGGGACCCCGCTTTACCGCAGCCACCACCCACGGTAAGCAATAAGATGCCTGGATTGTAAGAAGCACCACCATTTTATTAAAAAAAAGTATTTTTTTCCTATTTTTCTTCTCAAAATTTGGGGTGCGTCTTATAATCCGGTGCGTCTTATAAGCTGCAAAATACATACGTAAATGTTTCTGTGTGATGTCATAAACATATGGAAATGTAGTAAAACTTCTTCAAAGTCTATGTGTGTCTCTAAGTGTGATTTTGCAAAGAGCCATAATTCTGTACACCCATCTGCATGAAACCTTCAGATGTGAGGAGATGATATAAATAGATAAAAATAATAATCAGTAGTATATAATTGTAATTATTGCACTTCACATGCATAATGATTGTTTTTTTTCTCAAAGGAGAGACAACAAAGCTTGTTATTGAATTAAAAATGCTTTCTAAGAAAACATTAACTATTATATAACTATGTAAAATGTGTCTGCAACATCTATACTTCCAACCTATTGACAGCAATGAAATCTTTTTGCTTAGAAATTTCACCACAGCCACTAATGGATGAAGATCAGGTGAAGTATTATTTCAGGGAGAGGCTTAACATGGCAACAGTACCGAGACGTGGTAATTTTCCCATTGTGGGTGATGTAATTGGTGTAGATAAAATAAACAGTCTAATTATTATATTGAATTGGAATTTCTTGAGTAACCTCTATTTCGAAATGTCTTCCCAAAGTACATGAAACTTTCGTCCAACTCATAAGACTTCTAAATGTGATTGCGCATAATGGCAATTAACAACTCATTTTGCCATTTCTGCTTGAAAGAAAAAGTTAAGAAAAAAAAAGAAGCTTAATGTCAACAGCATTAGTCATCAGCTTAGCAGAAGAATAGGTTGTACCAAATATATTCCTTAAATTACTTATCACGTTAATGGTTAAAAGATTACTGCTGTTTTGTGATAATGTTCCAGATAGCATTTTAATAAGCTTGGCAACGTTAAGAGGCAACATATGGATATTCACATTTAGGCGAGTTGTAAAAGTTACAATGAGGAGACGTAATAAAGAGGAAATCCCACGATACAACAGCAGCAGGCCAGCAATTTGCTAAAGATATTGTCATTGAGCAGTAACCAAAGGCAAAATTGAAATCTTTTCATGTTCATTTCATTGGTATGTAAAGAGGTATCGGCACAAAAAATTGTGCAGAAGTAGGACGTTCTTCAAATGGCAAGCACTTTTATTTAAAAAAACAATAGTACAAGTAAACATGAGAAACTTTTGTATTATAAATTACTAGAGAAATATCCTTCTTTCTCCACTATTAAGTCACTTGACTCCTGCATTGATCATTCACTCTAAAAAACTTAGATCTGTCTACAAATCTGACTGCAATGAGGGATCTCATTAGGCTTTCTGCCTTTAAAATTATACAAATCAAAGCTGGAAAACAGCGGAAACAAAAGCAAAAGGCACATGATAAAACTTTTGAGACTTAAGGTACCGTCACACTTAGCGACGCTGCAGCGATACCGACAACGATCCGGATCGCTGCAGCGTCGCTGTTTGGTCGCTGGAGAGCTGTCACACAGACAGCTCTCCAGCGACCAACGATGCCGGTAACCAGGGTAAACATCAGGTAACTAAGCGCAGGGCCGCGCTTAGTAACCCGATGTTTACCCTGGTTACCATCCTAAAAGTAAAAAAAAACAAACAGTACATACTTACCTACCGCTGTCTGTCCTCCAGCGCTGTGCTCTGCACTCCTCCTGTACTGTTTGTGTGAGCACAGCGGCCGGAAAGCAGAGCGGTGACGTCACCGCTCTGCTTTCCGGCTGACCGACGCTCACAGCCAGTACAGGAGGAGTGCAGAGCACAGCGCCGGGGACAGACAGCGGTAGGTAAGTATGTAGTGTTTGGTTTTTTTTTACTTTTAGGATGGTAACCAGGGTAAACATCGGGATACTAAGCGCGGCCCTGCGCTTAGTTACCCGATGTTTACCCTGGTTACCAGTGAAGACATCGCTGAATCGGTGTCACACACGCCGATTCAGCGATGTCTGCGGGGAGTCCAGCGACCAAATAAAGTTCTGGACTTTCGTCCCCGACCAGCGACAGCACAGCAGGGGCCTGATCGCTGCTGCCTGTCACACTGGACGATATCGCTAGCGAGGACGCTGCAACGTCACGGATCGCTAGCGATATCGTCTAGTGTGACGGTACCTTTATAGTGCAGAGACAATAAAAACCGCAAATGTAGGGTACACATTGCTTAACCCTGCTGTACTGTTCGAAAAAAATGTTTGCAGATTATTCATTATGAGGATCTGCAAATCGTGGTGAGTGGAGTTTGTTTTCGGATAGATGCTGCTGTTATGAATGTTGTTTTTATTTTTTATTTTACCTTTTTTTGTATGAAATAATGATTGTTCCATATGTACCTTTTTGGTCAATATGACTTTGTAATATTTTATTCAGATCTCTCGCCATATTTTCAGTCACAAACGATTTATAATGGATATATAGTGGATTTTGGATTATCTATGGCATCTACTATTGTCTATCGATTTCTCCAATTCCTGTCAGTCCGTGCGCTCAATACATTTGCAAGTTACTGCAGATGGTTGGGCTTTGAGTACAGATCTGTGCAAGTCTGTTTCGCTGTATTATATAAGCTCTTATTGTTTCTGCACTCGCTAGTGTTTGTTGCGATTTATTTATTATTGTTGTTAATTTATATAGTGCTATTTTATTCCACAATGCAGAATTTACCCCATGAAAGTCATGAGTGTCCATTATTTCGAAAGATGGATAAAAAGGAAAAATGTGGTGAAGACGTCCATTGAGGGGATATTTCTGGGGCCACTGAGGGCTGATGTTATTATCCTGAGAAGGGGCCAATATCCATGGCCCATCCCCTGGCTACTAATATCATCCCACAGCTGTCTGTTTAGCCTTTGTTGTTTAGAATTTATAGGGGGACCCTACATCATGTTTTTCTTTTTTTTCTGGGGTTCCCCTGTAAACTAACCAGTAGAAGCTAAGCAAACTGGAATGAGCTCTTATTAATACCCTGGGAACATTTAGGGCTAATGGCCTCTTTCCCAGATTATTAATATCAGCCCCCAGCAGTCAGCCTTCCCTCTTCTATCATGTTTCTCATCACTATCTCTATCTTTGAACATCTTTAATACATAGCACTTTTTAATTTCTATGCTGCATTTCATTCCAGATGTGTCACACTGATACACGGACTCGGACAGCACACGTACACATGGATACCACACGGATGTCACATACGTACGCACGGATTACATACGGACCATGGATCTCACCACTGTTTTTTTTCAGTATCAAAATAACCATGACATGTGAACGGGGCTTTATTGTCTGTAGTTAATTAGATAGCTCAACGGCTCTGAGTGGCTTGTGCCATCAACCCGGGCACAGCCACTGAGCTCACTGCTGACATTAACAAACACCAAGAGCAGCGGGGGAGACACAGTAGGTGAGGGTGCATTAAGCCAAAACTGTAGAAAAAAGACCATCCAAAAATCATACATTCATCCAATCCTGCTAGGCAATACTTTAAAAAACTGAACATGAGGTTCTCAGTTTAACATTCTGGTTGGTGTTTTGTGGCTGCCATTGTTGCTGTGGTCCTATGCTTGTGGAGTGGTGTGGCTTGAAGTCATGGGGACACAGCATGGGTTCTGCAAGGCACCAGGTTGCCCGCTTTACTAGGGCACTATTGCTGCCACAATTAGCACATAGTGAAGCACCTTTAAGGCTAGGAAACAGGGACCCACTGAGAGGTTCACAGTGGGCTTCATACAGTCTGATCAGAATGTTAAACTAAGAACCACATGTTCAGTTTTGTAATTTTTGCCTCCTGACACAAGATAAATATATGATTTTTGGATGTTGGATCCAAGTCTTTCCCTTTAGGTATGGTATAGAGGGTGATGAATGCACAGTTTATTTTTTTAAAACAAACTGCTGGCGGAGTGGGATTTTCAAATATCAGAAAACCCCTTTAATGTGCACACGCCACAAAAGGAAGAGAAGGATGGGAACAAATAAAGTATTTTTCAAAATATGCCTGAGGCTTAGCAGGGGGTGCTGTTACAGCCTCACTATACACTGAGGGCTGACTGAAACTGTGCCGGAGCTATCCATTTGACTGAACGCCGAAAGCTTCTAGGAGGTGTAAAGTTCATTTCCTCCCATCAGCAAGGCTCTGCGTGTGGGTGCAACAGATTCAGAATGCTACAAACTTGCAGATCAACCCTATATCAGCAGGAAAATAGCATCTTTTCACTCAACAGGTTCCTTTTAACTTGACACTTAGCCATTGAAAAAGATGTTTGTAATTCACAGTCAATAACCTCCCCAAAATAGGTGACATTCCTGCTAAGTGGCTATCCAGCTTTTAATGAAAGGTCCTCAAAGAAGAGAAACCCTATTCAATTTCCATCAGTCACCACAATAGGATTTGTCTGGATATTTTACACCACCAAAATAACTTTTAAATTAGCGCTTAAACAGGACATTCTAAATTTCTCTCCAACAACTAATGATCTAGTCAATTATCTAGATTTTCTTAGTTTTACAAAGTGAAGCATAAAATGCAGGTTGTAAAGCCACTTGAACAAGTCTCAATGGTTCATATGGGATTAAACAAGGACATATTATTTCTAAATAGTTTTGCCATATAGGCAGTTAACACATCAATGACTTTAACAAGGCCACTCTTTCGGCGGCAAATACTTCATATATATTTGCTATGTCTTGAATACATGGAATAAAATAATATAAAAGTCATAAATAATCATGTTTCTAAAGTGCATAATTATAATTTTGGCCAGAACAGAATGCGCAATGCTTTTAATTTACAGTAAATCAGTATACTCTATAAAAAAGTAGCACGTTGGCTATAAAGGGATAAAAGCAGAAATCCTGAGGAATTCTTTTGGGACATTTCTGGCCCTGCTGATGCCATTGTAAGAGCTGCTTGAATGCAAATTTCAGCACATAAGCCACCAGCTATTAATTAGTCAATACAATAAAGCTAGACACATACAGTACGCAATGGAGCTACTAAAGAAAACAGCTTTAAAAAAAGACATTTCAACATAAATAATCACCTGTATGCATTAAAGAAATTCAATCAGCAACTAAAATTCCTAACAGGAACACATGGGCTACTTGCACAGTGAACAAGTCTGTATGATCATGTTCACACACCACCAAGAAACCTGAAGACACAAAAGAGAATAGTAAAACCAAAAACACTCAGTTTGAAAAAATGTTGCAGTAATCCGCAAGTGCTAGTAAAAGATGTAAAAAACAGGGTATTTGGTTGATACGTTTTTTGCAAAAAATGTATACTAAGCTGCTCTACCAATCTTCACGGTATACCCTTATCAGAGCAGTCCTAACTAATGTATGCAATCCCTATCTGATGTATTTAAAAACCTGATCATCTGTATATAACCTGTGTGAACAGGGTTCAAAGAGGAAAAATCCATGTGTGCATACAGGGTAGACAGCTGTTCTACCCTGTATGCACACATGGATTTTTCCTTTCTGAACCCTGTTCACACAGGTTATATACAGATGATCAGGTTTTTAAATACATCAGATAGGGATTGCATACATTAGTTAGGACTGCTCTGATAAGGGTATACCGTGAAGATTGGTAGAGCAGCTTAGTATACATTTTTTGCAAAAAACGTATCAACCAAATACCCTGTTTTTTACATCTTTTACTAGCACTTGCGGATTACTGCAACATTTTTTCAAACTGAGTGTTTTTGGTTTTACTATTCTCTTTTGTGTCTTCAGGTTTCTTGGTGGTGTGTGAACATGATCATACAGACTTGTTCACTGTGCAAGTAGCCCATGTGTTCCTGTTTCCATAATTGTTCTCTTGTGTCTACAAGACTGGGGAGTTCCACCACTCCTCTTGGGCTATCTGCACAAAAGCTGTTCTACCCTGTATGCACACATGGATTTTTCCTCTCTGAACCCTGTTCACACAGGTTATATACAGATGATCAGGTTTTTAAATACATCAGATAGGGATTGCATACATTAGTTAGGACTGCTCTGATAAGGGTATACCGTGAAGATTGGTAGAGCAGCTTAGTATACATTTTTTGCAAAAAACGTATCAACCAAATACCCTGTTTTTTACATCTTTTACTAGCACTTGCGGATTACTGCAACATTTTTTCAAACTGAGTGTTTTTGGTTTTACTATTCTCTTTTGTGTCTTCAGGTTTCTTGGTGGTGTGTGAACATGATCATACAGACTTGTTCACTGTGCAAGTAGCCCATGTGTTCCTGTTTCCATAATTGTTCTCTTGTGTCTACAAGACTGGGGAGTTCCACCACTCCTCTTGGGCTATCTGCACAAAAGCTGTTCTACCCTGTATGCACACATGGATTTTTCCTCTCTGAACCCTGTTCACACAGGTTATATACAGATGATCAGATTTTTAAATACATCAGATAGGGATTGCATACATTAGTTAGGACTGCTCTGATAAGGGTATACCGTGAAGATTGGTAGAGCAGCTTAGTATACATTTTTTGCAAAAAACGTATCAACCAAATACCCTGTTTTTTACATCTTTTACTAGCACTTGCGGATTACTGCAACATTTTTTCAAACTGAGTGTTTTTGGTTTTACTATTCTCTTTTGTGTCTTCAGGTTTCTTGGTGGTGTGTGAACATGATCATACAGACTTGTTCACTGTGCAAGTAGCCCATGTGTTCCTGTTTCCATAATTGTTCTCTTGTGTCTACAAGACTGGGGAGTTCCACCACTCCTCTTGGGCTATCTGCACAAAAGCTGTTCTACCCTGTATGCACACATGGATTTTTCCTCTCTGAACCCTGTTCACACAGGTTATATACAGATGATCAGGTTTTTAAATACATCAGATAGGGATTGCATACATTAGTTAGGACTGCTCTGATAAGGGTATACCGTGAAGATTGGTAGAGCAGCTTAGTATACATTTTTTGCAAAAAACGTATCAACCAAATACCCTGTTTTTTACATCTTTTACTAGCCCTTGCGGATTACTGCAACATTTTTTCAAACTGAGTGTTTTTGGTTTTACTATTCTCTTTTGTGTCTTCAGGTTTCTTGGTGGTGTGTGAACATGATCATACAGACTTGTTCACTGTGCAAGTAGCCCATGTGTTCCTGTTTCCATAATTGTTCTCTTGTGTCTACAAGACTGGGGAGTTCCACCACTCCTCTTGGGCTATCTGCACAAAAGCTGTTCTACCCTGTATGCACACATGGATTTTTCCTCTCTGAACCCTGTTCACACAGGTTATATACAGATGATCAGGTTTTTAAATACATCAGATAGGGATTGCATACATTAGTTAGGACTGCTCTGATAAGGGTATACCGTGAAGATTGGTAGAGCAGCTTAGTATACATTTTTTGCAAAAAACGTATCAACCAAATACCCTGTTTTTTACATCTTTTACTAGCCCTTGCGGATTACTGCAACATTTTTTCAAACTGAGTGTTTTTGGTTTTACTATTCTCTTTTGTGTCTTCAGGTTTCTTGGTGGTGTGTGAACATGATCATACAGACTTGTTCACTGTGCAAGTAGCCCATGTGTTCCTGTTTCCATAATTGTTCTCTTGTGTCTACAAGACTGGGGAGTTCCACCACTCCTCTTGGGCTATCTGCACAAAAGCTGTTCTACCCTGTATGCACACATGGATTTTTCCTCTCTGAACCCTGTTCACACAGGTTATATACAGATGATCAGGTTTTTAAATACATCAGATAGGGATTGCATACATTAGTTAGGACTGCTCTGATAAGGGTATACCGTGAAGATTGGTAGAGCAGCTTAGTATACATTTTTTGCAAAAAACGTATCAACCAAATACCCTGTTTTTTACATCTTTTACTAGCACTTGCGGATTACTGCAACATTTTTTCAAACTGAGTGTTTTTGGTTTTACTATTCTCTTTTGTGTCTTCAGGTTTCTTGGTGGTGTGTGAACATGATCATACAGACTTGTTCACTGTGCAAGTAGCCCATGTGTTCCTGTTTCCATAATTGTTCTCTTGTGTCTACAAGACTGGGGAGTTCCACCACTCCTCTTGGGCTATCTGCACAAAAGCTGTTCTACCCTGTATGCACACATGGATTTTTCCTCTCTGAACCCTGTTCACACAGGTTATATACAGATGATCAGGTTTTTAAATACATCAGATAGGGATTGCATACATTAGTTAGGACTGCTCTGATAAGGGTATACCGTGAAGATTGGTAGAGCAGCTTAGTATACATTTTTTGCAAAAAACGTATCAACCAAATACCCTGTTTTTTACATCTTTTACTAGCACTTGCGGATTACTGCAACATTTTTTCAAACTGAGTGTTTTTGGTTTTACTATTCTCTTTTGTGTCTTAAAATTCCTAACAGTAGAGGTGAGCGAATCAATTCAATGTATATTGAAGTTGTCTATCATTTTTAAAGGGAATATTTCACCAAGTTTTCGCTACCTCATCTGAGAGTAGCATGTTGAAAGCAAACAGCCACCGAGTCCAACGATGTATGACTTAGTTTCTTGAGTGCAGCCGTTCTGGCACAATCACTGTTTTTAGATTTAACATTGCAGCAGAGCTGAGAAAGCTAACCCCGCCCACACCAGGATCTCTATGTACATTGGCTATAGACAGTGAGTTGCTTATTACAGAGTGAGATGTAGTCAGACAAGCAGACATGTACTGCTGTAGTACAAGCAAGGATAATGATCAGGTGATAAAACTTTCAGTGTAAGTAAACAACATCACACAACTAGTGATGAACAAGTGTACTCGTTGCTCGGGTTTTCCCGAGCACGCTCGAGTGGTCTCTGAGTATTTATGACTGCTCGGAGATTTAGTTTTCATCGTGGCAGCTGAATGATTTACAGCTACTAGCCAGGCTGAGTACATGTGGGGTTGCCTGGTTGCTAGGGAATCCCCACATGTAATCAAGCAGGCTAGTAGCTGTAAATTATTCAGCTGCCGTGATGAAAACTAAATCTCCGAGCAGTTACAAATACTCGTAGGTCACCCGAACATGCTCGAGAAAACCTGAGCAACGAGTACACTCACTGATCACTACATACAACCTGATATGTGACACATTGTTGAAATCTGCGTTTTAACCCCTATTTGCTGCTGTCCTCAGATTACGTTGCAAAAACCTGTTAGCAGATTCCTTTAAGGATTTGGCTGAACCTGTGAATTTGAACAATTTGTGATTTGCCTAAAATGATCTACACAATTTTACACATGCATAAGACTGTGTATCAAGCAAAAAAGGTTCACATGACCTCAGGTGTGGTCAGGAGGACTTCCCTATAATGTCTTGTAGCTATTATATATCATAGAGTAGCACAGCCAATAAGAGGGACTATAACAGTCTTCGTAAAAGCAGTAGAAAGGAATGCAGCAGCCATTTTGTGGTGAATCTGAATAGTGAGAGGATGTCAGCGCTAATAGCTTAGCCATAGAGATAGGTAAAGAAAGTTATAAAACACTGAAGGAACTGATTCGACTTGCCGCAATTCAAATTTTTGAGGAACATTCGGCGAAGCTGTCAAATTCAAATTTCAAAAAATGTGTTCATCTCTACCACATAGCCCAGCAGTAAGCAATCAACTCCAGTCATGAAAAGACAGTTGCCCAGATATGTAAAGCAATTATACTAATTTTTACAGTAAATGCCTTTAAAGCATTGCTTCATATATATTATTTTCTACTCTTTCTAAATTTAGGTGGAAAGAAAAATGTACATGGTCTCCAAAAATTCAACAAACCTAATCCTTCTTTTCATCAGTCGTCAGAGAAGAGTTGGTGGCCACCAGATTCAATAGGTGGTTAGCCCATCCTGCTGAGCTTGGCAATCCTAATCTGTCAGTAATTTCATTGGAATGAGAATATTAATTTTTATTTTATTTTATGTAGTGAGCACAGGAAAATAAATTATATATTGTTCTGGACGAAATTTCTTTTACAAACAAACTATCGCAAGTCGAATTAAACATAATTATAGTTGCAGCATGTTGGGTTAGGCTAGTAAGAGAAGTTGGGCTGTGACAGCTTTTGGGAAGTTACTAAACCTTACCTGTGAAGATAAAGAAATTTACAAATTCTGAAACTAAATTTTAAATCATAAAGACTAGTCTATAGAAAAATCAGCTCTTACGACTTTCTAAAAATCCCTCAAAATCTGAAATGATTCTTTATTATCTCCATTTGACAGGCACAGATAAACATACAGCACAGTCAGTCCTGCTGCGTCTCCTTTGCCCATAGGCATAGCTCCAAGCTTTAGGGCCATAGTGCAAAATCTATATCTATGCTGGACTCTAACTAGCTGTATACGGGATCCGTCTACTCTAAAAATGAAGCGTTTCCATTGTAAGCAGAGGCAATCGTGCCCACCAGATGATCCTCTAGCTGTTCTACAATAATACACCCCAAACATCCAGAGAAAGACAGCTTTATTTGAAGCTGACTCCAATCCCTTTCACAAGAACCTATTTCCATTGGTTAATTAACAAGTAATCTAATCTAATCTAATAATATAATCTAATAATTAAATTTTCTTGATAATACAGCCTATGTGCACACTGATAATAATAAAGGTTATAATGCAGTTAAGAGGGAGATGTGCTCATGTTTTGTATATGTAAGCAAAAATATTATTTGTGAGTGCATTCTTAAAAAAAACACTCCTCCCATTAAAGTTTTTATCTTCTTAATATATTACAATAATCATATTCTATAGCACTGTGTACTTACAATTGCTCATTTTGCCTTTCTACCCAGTTAATTCTTCTCTTTTTCATTAGTTCTATCACAATGCTTGATTAAAACAGACTAGATGAATCCTTCTAAGCTCTATGCAGAAACAGGAAGTATCTTTTCCCAGCATGAGACATCATAAGAACTACAATGCTACATTATTGCAAAGTCCCTGGCATCCCAGCTCCATTTCCTTTTCAGTTCCTGACCCAGCTGCTCTGCTCCTTCCTTTTTCCAGTCACTTTGCAATTATATTAAATAGCAGAATAGTGTGTTTTACCTTTTAGAATATATAAAGCTGGTGCACTAGATGGGGCAGTACCAGGAGGAAGAGTTTTCTGGGTATTAACTGTTGTCTGTATATTTTAGTATAAGGCTATGTGCACACGATGCAGATTTTGCTGCTGATCCGTAGCGTTTCCGCAGCTGCAGAACCGCAGCAGTTTCCCATGAGTTTACAGTACAATGTAAACCTATGGGAAATGAAATCCGCAGTGCACATGCTGCGAAAAAAAAACGCGCGGAAACGCAGCAGATTATTTTCCGCAGCATGTCAATTTTTTGTGCGGAATCCGCAGCGGTTTTACACCTGCTCCAATAGAAAACTTCAGATGTAAAACCGCAGTGGAATCCGCAGTAGAATCCGCAATAAATCTGCAGTAAAAACCGCAACGGTTTTCCAATATGGATTTATCAAATCCACTGCGGAAAAATCCGCAGAGGATCTTTCTACGTGTGCACATAGCCTAACACTCGCTGACATGCTGAAATTTGGAATAAACTCTATTGACACTTTTATTCGGGTGAGTGAATTGATTTTTTCTGCATTTGTTATATTGCTGGACCATCTATGCACCTGCTGAGCGTCACTTGAAATTAAGGGGATAATTAATTATGGGGATAAGTGTATTGTTGTGTTCCGGTACTTTTCTGTAATACACACTTTAAGCATAGAGAGTGGAAGCCACCCAAAGAATGAGCAAGTCATTTCATGTGACCGTTTCAAGGTTTCCGAACCCTGAAGCAGTTAAAAGAAGTGACAGAAGATTGAACATGTGCACAGAAATATCGTTTTGATATTGCTGTGCACTATGTTCATTTTACGGGGCAGATTTGCATCACTTTTCCAGGTGGATTCCCAGTAGAATCCGTCTGAAAAAGCCGCCACGTGTACATAGCCTTATGTCGTAGAGCCATAGCGATCTGCGTATGAACCCAATGGTGAGCCATAGCCTTCATGCATGCTTTATTTCTGAATTGTATACCTGTGGCCATAAAAGCATGAGCAAGACTATGTCATGGAGTATATCGTAGAGCAGATGAAAATATAAATGTATAAAAGAGCCCAGAGTAATATGAGAGTAAGACCTGTGTTGAATATAGATTATATTTTGAAGTAAGGCTTCTGCTGTTGCTAAATGTAACATGTCGGAAAATGTTCCTTGTGAGTTAGAGACCCAGATGTGTAAGTAGGATGGCTAAAACCAATAGAGACCGGCTTTATTGAGACAAACATGGAGCAATAGACAGGTTTATTTAGCTTAGAAAGAATAAACTAGACTCTCAGGATATGTGAATTAAAAACACAGTAAAAACTATCTCTTGTAAGTATCTCACAGCCCTTGTCTCGGTCTATTATGGACGGTGTCCCAGCTAGAGGGCCACTTACTCCGAAAAGAGAGAATGCACACTAGTTGTCTGGTCTCTGTTGTCAGACATAGCTTTCAGCAGGTTAAATAAAAGTCTTGTGTTGGCTTTCAAAGCAATAAGCAAGTTTCTATAGAATATCAGTCATCTAGCATTAACAGTAAGCCTGGTCTTGTAATGCACTTTTAGAGCGAAGAGAAAAATAAACCATCATCTTCGTTTAATCAGAAGATAAAATAGCAGGATTATATGACTGTCTACAGTGAACAGAGCTATGAAAAAGATTTTACCCCATCACCGATGTCCTCAATTGCTACTTACTCATCCAGCCGAAACAAAAATGTAATTTTCGAACAATTACCTGCATTTATGTAATGTTACTCACACCCATAATTTGTATAAGGCACCTACAGGATGACCGACAAGTAATCATCTGACTCATGCGATATTAGTCATTAAATTACACATGGTTTGGGAGGCATCGGGAAGTAAACGCTGTGTATCTCTTTCATCAGTTGGTGGAGAAGAGTAAATTATCAAGCCATAAACACAATACATTACCGAATTCCCTCAGATCCACAAAGAAGAGTTCCTACGATATTCTTAAAGGGAAAAGCATGAACCCCATGGTGTAGGAAAAGAGAAGGTGAGCAGAATGACATATATATGTTAAGTGGGTTTCTTGAAAAAGATTCGGTATAAATTGGATATTGCTTATTATATCCCTGGTGTTTATAGACATAAAAAACAACCTAAATCCAAATATATGTGGAATCCTAGACCAACTCAAAAAACCAAAACAAACAAGGATACCTAAAAAATAACCTTTATTATGAATCACTAAAAAAATACTCTTTTCATAAATGACAAACAAAATACTAGCAAACATATAATTATGTACCTGTAAGGCCCTAGGACAAGTCTGCACTGAGACCTACCTATCAGTGGAGGTTGGCACCCTAAGTTTCTGCGGTTGGCGCCCCCACTCCGCGTCGACTAACCCTAGGGAGTCCCTAGAGGACCCTACATAGGGAACCCTAAAAAAGACCTAGCAGATCCCTAACGGAAGACCTGCCTAGCAGTGGGGGTTGGCACCCTAATGTGAAGCGGTAGGCGCCCCCACTCAACGTCGACTGACCCTAGAAGCCCTAAATTGTCCCTAATAGGAATAGAATAAAGAAAATGTCCCACAAACAAACCCAAACACCCCAAAAAAAGGGAGAAGGAAAAATAAATAAAAAAAAAAAAAAACAAAACAAGAAGATATAATAATCAAAAATATGTGAAGGATCTAATGCGTTGCTTGAATATGCATATATTACATATAGTAGACAATTATGTCTATAGTAATAACCATCAGCAAAAAAGATTCACAAAAATGGGGTGAATGAGAAAATATTATTGTCCATATTTAATATAAACATGCGATCCTTTTCTGGCTAAAGGAGTAAAGAAATACTTGAGGTATATATTCAAATGCTAAGGTATACAAGCATGGTCACCCGCTATACAAAAAGTCAACCACATAGTATACTATCATTAGAGACCTCAATTAAGTAACAAAATACAGCAACTAGAAAATCAGATGTATAACTCCTAAAACCCAAATAAAGAAACATCAATGCTTAATAAAGATTGCCCATAGTCACATTTGAAACAGTACTTTAGAGATAAGTCGCACCAAATTTGCTTATGCTGTTATTATAATTACAATATATACCTCACAAGAGCAGGTGTTATTGTTTCAATGTGTGTTTCAAAGTGACAGGTCCCGTCACAACCCACCACAAAACCTCCATGGGTACAACAAATAATGGGGCAGGACACAATAATCCCCCTCACAGAAAGCAAAAACAGAGAGCAATCAATACTCATCTGAAAGCCCGTAATGGATATGGGGCGATGTTAGATAAATCCAAGTAGCCCGGGTCCGTGGTGGGTATACGGTTTCCTCAGATGAAACCGGACATCTAATTAAGCAGACAACAGCAGTCTCCCCGACCAGTGCCCGACGCGTTTCCCCCCCATGTAGATGGAACGGGGGTTCATCAGGGGTATTGTAGCCGCAAGCAAGAAGAAATAAAGATGCTGTAGTGTACTCACCAGATATGCCCCTATAAATACACGTGGGTAAGTGTGGAGCACGCCAACTAAGGACTACCTCCGGAAATAACGTCATCCAGAGGAGTCTGCGCTAGGTGAGACGCATGATGCGTTCCATAATAAAAAAAAAATAAAAAATAAAAAAAAAATAAAATAGAACCGCGCATGCGTCGCGCAACTCCACGCCTCCAAAAGAATCTCGGAGCTGTGGCATTATGAAGCGGATACTCCGATAGTGGAGCGCAACAGTGCGTTCCATGTGGCGCATGCGTGATGTTTAGAACGAATATCACGCAGGTACACAATGTGAGCCGTAATAGGAACAGACAGCGCATGCGATGTGGAAGCGCTGAATGAATGCGCCCTCGTGTAAAGCGCTATCAGAGCACAATGTGAGCCATAATAGGCACAGAGAGCGCAAATAATAGAAGCGCTGAATGAATGCGCCTACGAATACAGTGCTGTCAAGGCACAGTCTTAGATAATAGGAATATAACCACCTAGGCAGCATATGTAAATACAGGGAAAAACCCTGTTATTAAAACTAAAACTAGAGTGAACGCCACATAGATTAAATGATAAGCACTTGTATATAGTAACCCACGTATAAGAAAAACCGGCCTGAATTGGCCATAATAGGAATAAATAAGTCCATATACCAAAGTGAGTAAATACTACAGCACACATTAGGACAACAAACAGAAAAAAACGAAAAGAGAAATAAATCAATATAATGTCCCAAAAATGAGACACACATTAGAAAATGTATAAATATACCTGGCTATAGCACTAATATCAAAGGACTTGACAAGGGGCTAGATAAAACCAGTAAAGGTCAGCTGTTCGTTGAGGCCAAGTATAGACATACTAGATTGTGGCCCGATTCTAACGCATCGGGTATTCTAGAATATGCATGTCCCTGTAATATATGGACAATGATGATTCCAGAATTTGCGGCAGACTGTGCCCGTCGCTGATTGGTCGAGGCAACCTTTATGACATGATCGTTGCCATAGCAATCATTATGACATCATCGTCGCTGTGCCCGTTGCTGATTGGTCGAGGCCTGGCGGCCTCGATCAATCAGAGACGCGGGATGTCTACGTCCTTTATGACATCATCGTCGCTGTGCCCGTTGCTGATTGGTCGAGGCCTGGCGGCCTCGATCAATCAGAGACGCGGGATGTCTACGTCCTTTATGACATCATCGTCGCTGTGCCCGTTGCTGATTGGTCGAGGCCTGGCGGCCTCGACCAATCAGAGAGCCGGGATTTCCAGGACAGACAGACAGACAGACAGAAAGACAGACAGACAGACAGAAAGACAGACAGAAAGAAAAACCCTTAGACAATTATATATATACTAGATTGTGGCCCGATTCTAACGCATCGGGTATCCTAGAATATGCATGTCCCCGTAGTATATGGACAATGATGATTCCAGAATTCGTGGCAGACTGTGCCCGTCGCTGATTGGTCGAGGCAACCTTTATGACATCATCGTCGCCATGGCAACCATTATGACATCTATGTCGATACTGTGCCCGTCGCTGAATCAGAAACGTGGGATTTCTACGTCCTTTATGACATCATCGTCGCTGTGCCCGTTGCTGATCGGTCGAGGCCTAGCGGCCTCAACCAATCAGAGACGCGGGATTTCCAGGACAGACAGACAGACAGACAGACAGACGGAAAAACCCTTAGACAATTATATATATAGATAGATTAGTACTAAATAAGACAACCCTCTGAAGTCAAATACACACAGACACCAGGGATCTTAATTAATAACATGCAAGTAACACAAAAACGTTTCCAATCTGATCAGCTCCTCCTGGTCTATATCACCCTGCCTGCTGATCTGATGCCATATTCAACATGACAGGTTCCCTTTAAGCTCTGTTTTTATTCATATATTTTAATAAATACTCGTAAATCATTTCAGAACTAGATGGAGGTTCATGGATCTCAAAGGTATCAAAGGCCTAGGACATATACTAAAGATGTTTGGAGCATCTGAAATGCATAATCCATGTAGTTCTGGTGCAAATAATCATCTGATTATTTTTAATATCATAGAATGTTAGCGTTGGAAGAGACCTTCAGGGTCATCGTGTCCGACCCCCTGCTCAATGCGGAATTCACAATCTCACACAGATGTCTGTCCAGCCTCTGTTTGAAGACTTCCATTGAAGGAGAACTCACCATTTCTTGTGGAGGCCTGTTCCACTCAATGATTACCCTCACTGTCAAAAAGGTTTTTCTTATATCTAATCTGCATCTTCTCCCTTTCAGTTTCATTCCATTATTCTACAATATGGTAGAATTAGGATTGGATTTTAGTTATGTCCTGTTGGTTTCTCCTCTCAGGCCATGTTAATAATTAAGCAATAGTTTCACCACTTTTAGAAACAATCAGATTAGGCCAATTCTGATCATTTCTAAAGGGAATCAGTCAGCAAGTTTTCTGCTATGCAATTGTACAACTGCATGATGTAGGAACAGAAATTCCAATTCCTGCAATGTATCACTTAGGTTACTAGGTATAGCGGTTGTGATAGAATCACAGTTTTCTCTGCTGCAGATATAGTAGAGCTCAGAATACTGAGCCCTTTATAACTCCACTCACGTCACTGATATCAGTTTTCTGTATACAATGTATATTAAAAGAAAACTGTTACTGAATTGTTCAGACTACAAGATGCATTTTTCCCAAAAAAAATTTGGGAGGAAAATGGGAGGTGCGTCTTATAATGCAAATGCTGGCTTTCTGGGGGGTTGCGGCAGAGTTGTGCTGATGCCGCGGCCGTGGGCAGTGCGGAGTGCACCTGAGCAGGGTCCCTTCTTCAGCATGCCGGGGGCAGAAATGTGACGGCGCTGCATCCCCGTCTCCACGGTGAGCAGACTGGATCACCGGTTTCCCTGCAGCCATCTTCCTGAAGCCGTGGGCCACCGGAGGCTTCATGAAAATGGCCGCCGAAGGCCACGCATGCGCAGATTGAAATCTCGGCAGCACACGGCTTCAGGAAAATGGCCGCCAAGATCTCAACCTGCACATAAGAGGCCTCCGGCAGCCATTTTCCTGAAGCCTCCAGGTCTGTCCTGAGGTCTCCAGGTGGTTACAAGCATGGGTAAGGGTGGTTTTTGAAGCTATTGTGTTCCCTTAAAGGGATGTTTATTTTTGTCATTAGCTGGCCATAACGGTCTGTTTGGGACAGATTTTCTGTTCCCATCTATCTGATTGCTCTGTGTGAGCTTAAACTGTGATTACTATACTAAAGTAATTTATATACTTGGGTGTTGTGGCCTTTTTCTGATTGATTGATGTTTTTAGGGAACAGACTTATATTTGTTGAACTTGCACTTTGTTTGGATAGTGATCATCTACTGCCCCCCTTCACCTGTACTCGGGATCTTTGTGCTTTACACTTTTACATTCATTAAATTGCTCTGTTATTTATTGTATTTATTATGTATTGTGTATTATGTCATATGTGTTTTGAATAAACTGTGAAATTGTCTTTGGGACATCTTGTACTCTCTTCTGTTTTCTTTTTTTGTTTGGATAATGTTTTTGAGAGTGTCCCTGGCTACATTAGCCTCCCTTACTATAATACTAAGGGTGTAATTGCACAGTATTAACCCGTTAAGCCCTAAGGGTGGTTTGCACGTTAATGACCGGGTCAATTTTTACAATTCTGACCACTGTCCTTTTATGAGGTTATAACTATGGAACGTTTCAACGCATCTTGGCGATTCTGACACTGTTTTCTTGTGACATATTGTACTTCATGATAGTGGTAAAATTTCTTCGATATAACTTGCGTTTATTTGTGAAAAAAACAGAAATTTGGCAAAACATTTTGAAAATTTTGAAATTTTCCAACTTTGAATTTTTATGCCCTTAAATCACAGAGATTTGTCATGTAAAATAATTAATAAGTAACATTTCCCACATGTCTACTTTACATCAGCACAATTTTGGAACCAAACATGATTTTTGTTAGGGAGTTATAAGGGTTGAAAAAAAACAGCAGTTGACCAAAAGTTGACCAGCAATTTCTCATTTTTACAACACCAATATTTTTTAGGGACCACATCACGTTTCAAGTCATTTTGAGGGTCTATATGATAGAAAATAACCAAGTGTGACACCATTCTAAAACTGCACCCCTCAAGGTGCTCAAAACCACATTTGAGATTATTAACCCTTCAGGTGTTTTACAGGAATTTTTGGAATGTTTAAAAAAAAATTAACATTTAACTTTTTTTCACAAAAAGTTTACTTCAGCTCCAATTTGTTTTATTTTCCTAAGGAACTTATCTAGATGTGTGGTGAGCACTTTAACCCACCAAGTGCTTCACAGAAGTTTATAATGCAGAGCCGTGAAAATAAAAAATCATATTTTTTCACAAATATGATTTTTCGCCCCCATTATTTTATTTTCCCAAGGGTAAGAGAAGAAATTGGACCTCAAAAGTTGTTGTGCCATTTGTTCTGAGTACGCAGATACCCCACATGTGGGGGTAAACCACTGTTTGGGCGCATGGCCGAGCTCGGAAGGGAAGGAGCGCCATTTGACTTTTCAATGCAAAATTGACTGGAATTGAGATGTGACACCATGTTACGTTTGGAGAGCCCCTGATGGGCCTAAACATTGAAACCCCCCACAAGTGACAGCATTTTGGAAAGTAGACCCCCTAAGGAACTTATCTAGCTGTGTTTTGACAGCTTTGAACCCCCAAGTGTTTCACTACAGTTTATAATGCAGAGCCGTGAAAAAAAAAATATTTTTTTTCACAAAAATTATTTTTTAGCCCCCAGTTTTGTATTTTCCCAAGGGTAACAGGAGAAATTCGACCCCAAAAGTTGTTATACAATTTGTCCTGAGTACGCTGATACCCCATATGTGGGGGGAAACCACCGTTTGTGCGCATGTCAGAGCTCGGAAGGGAAGGAGTGCCATTTGGAATGCAGACTTAGATGGATTGGTCTGCAGGCATCACGATGCATTTGTAGAGCCCTTGATGCACCTAAACAGTAGAAACCCCCCACAAGTGACACCAGTTTGGAAACTAGACTCCCTAAGGAACTTATCTAGCTGTGTTTTGACAGCTTTGAACCCCCAAGTGTTTCACTACAGTTTATAATGCAGAGCCGTGAAAATAAAAAAATAAAAATTTTCACAAAAATTATTTTTTAGCCACCAGTTTTGTATTTTCCCAAGGGTAACCGTAAATGTAACCCTAACCCTAACTTTAGCCCCAACCCTAACTTTAGCCCCAACCCTAACTCTAACTTTAGCCCCAACCCTAACTTTAGCCCTAATCCTAACCCTAGCTCCAACCCTAGCCCTAACCCTAGCTCTAACCCTAACCCTAGCCCTAACCCTAGCCCTAACCCTAGCCCTAACCCTAACCCTAACCCCAACTCTAACCCCAACCCTAGCCCCAACCCCAACCCTAACCCTAACCCTAGCCCTAACCCTAATGGGAAATTGGAAATAAATACATTTTTTATTTTTTTTATGTTTCCCTAACTAAGGGGGTGATGAAGGGGGGTTTGATTTACTTTTTTGTGGGTTTTCTAGCAGATTTTTATGATTGGCAGCCGTCACACACTAAAAGACGCTTCTTATTGCAAAAAAATATTTTTTGCGTTACCACATTTTGAGAGCTATAATTTTTCCATATTTTGGTCCACAGAGTGATGTGAGGTCTTGTTTTTTGTGGGACGAGTTGACGTTTTCATTGGTAACATTTTTGGGCACGTAACATTTTTTGATCGCTTTTTATTCCGATTTTTGTGAGGCAGAATGACCAAAAACCAGTTATTCATAAATTTCTTTTGGGGGGGGGGCGTTTATACCGTTCCGCGTTTGGTAAAATGGATAAAGCAGTTTTATTCTTCGGGTCAGTATATTTACAGCGATACCTCATTTATATAATTTTTTATGTTTTGGTGCTTTTTATACGATAAAAACTATTTTGTAGAAAAAACTATTATTTTTGCATCGCTTTATTCTGAGGACTGTAACTTTTTTATTTTTTCGCAGACGATGCTGTATGGTGGCTCTTTTTTTTTTACTATTTTACTTTGTCCCAGGGGGGACATCACTGTATAGTGACAGATCGCTGATCTGACACTTTGCAGAGCTCTGTGTCAGATCAGCGATCTGGCGTGCCCTGCTGCTTAGTTACCAGAGCCTGCTCTGGACCCGGAAGTACTCCCTGCAGGACCCGGAAGTAGTCCCGTGGCCATTTTGGATCCGGGGCCTGCAGGGAGGAGATGCCCAGTACAAGGTGAGCACTTCGCCTTGTACCGATCGTCTCAGGGAAGCCCGCAGGGAGCCCCCTCCCTGCGCGATGCTTCCCTATACCGCCGGCACACCGCGATCATGTTTGATCATGGTGTGCTGGGGTTAAATGTGCCGGGAGTGGTCCGTGACCGCTCCTGGCACATAGTGCCGGATGTAAGCTGCAATAGTCAGCTGACACTCGGCCGCGATCGGCTGCGCTCCCCCTGTGAGCACGGCCGATCGCATATGACGTACTATCCCGTCACTGGGAATTAAGTCCCAGGTCACCTTGACGGGATAGTACATCATATGGGATTAAGGGGTTAATATGGTTTCTGATCTATGGCTTGTGTTTATATCCGGTGCCACATATAGTCTGAAAAATATGGTAGTTAGTGTTGAGGGTGTGGTTGGACCAGGGGGCATGAGACAGCTTGTTCTGTATTAATTATCTCATGATGATAAAACCCTGATTTTATTGAAACAGCAAAACACAGCCCAGTAAAAGACAAATCGCTGGTATCAGGGTCTCTGCCCTTATATCATGCTGCAAACAGATTAACAGCAAAAACCTGCTCATTCCCTTTCATAAAGAGTTTCACCCACTTTTAGCAAACAAATGCTTGATATCAGCCTTTCACATTGCTGTTAGCTAATCATGGTTTACTCTTCTTTGCCGAACTACTTGAAGTCCTAAAACTTGGTAAGTTTTCATTCACAAAAGGTCCATGAGGGATCAGAAAAAAGGGAAAGGAGAAGATTTAAAACTCACTTTTAAGTCTCAAGGACTCTAATAAACCAAGAGAAATACAATTTTGAAAAAGAAAAAAAGAAATTGGGGCGATTCTCTCAGGTCTAAGTTACTTTACAAAGGTGCTACGCAGAAAGAAAGTTAATGAGAATTATGCGATTCGAAGCAAAGTGGTAATATGGAAAATATTGTCTTCAAGGACAATAATTGTAAAGAAAATGTAACACTCAGGTAATCCTATAATCTTCTATGGACAAATGACAGAACTCTTGACAATACAGGTTCCATTAATGTCCTATGGAAATGACACAATAACTATTATTAGAGAACATCAGGGCAGCAATCTCAACTCTGACTAACAATCAACTAATTTATATCATCTATGTATTATACATTATGATTTCCTTTAATGAGTTATTCCCAACATTTAAAGTTAACCCTAGAGATTAAATAAATCCCAGGATCATTATAAATGGTAAAAAAATCATAATAGACCCATGATACATCTAACAAAAATGTAAAGCCTCTCCTCATAAGACCAGGTTCAGAAAAAAGGAGAAAACTGAACTACTTTAGGCTTAAAAATAAAAAAAGTAAATTTTATTGACACAAAAATACAAAAAAACACACATTAAAATTCCCTGCAGGGGTTAAAAGAGAACAGACAAGCAAGTGGTAACTGGCAACGAAGGGTTTAACAAATATGCAGATGAATGCTGAAAATATGATAAATCAGAGGGAAAATATTTAAAGTAACATATCCATGTCTGCCATTAAGCCATTAAACTTCCTCTATGAATAATCCCCACCATACTCCAACATTATCAAAAAATCAGTAAGGGTAATCCTCATACTGCAAAAAGCAGCTCCCAGTGCACATGCAAGCGCAGAAATCTCCGACGCGCGTTTCGCTTGTTGATACCTCACGCTCTCAAAAAAACAAAAACATTTCTCATTTTTACTTGAAAAAGACACTGGCATGGCTTTGAAACGTGTTGTGAATAGAAAGCACTCATTTCTAAAAAATTGATCTACTCAAGCTGCGCAGCCCACCTACATGTTCTTCCAACAGGATCCATGATCCTGAGATTAGGGCTCTGAAGTGCCCTATAGGAATAAAGTATTAGCGAGCGCATACCATTCATTGCATATAGGACTGGTAGAGATGGAAAAGTCCCATTGACAATGACAGACATTTTAGAGCCCTATTTTCAGGACTTATGGGGGTCCAAGCGGTTAGACATATGCAGATCACAAATTTGCAACTTATCCTGTAGCTAGCAACCAGCTTTTAATGTTGGGAATAACCTCTGAAAAATATTCAGAGCAAACTGATTTCTATTTTTGTGAAGATGCAGCAAATCACGTTTCTCTTGTGGGCATTCCTCTCCTTACCATTAACGACAACCATAAGCATAAAGCTTGCCCGGTGTTTTATACAGATCATGCTGGGATGTTATATGCCAAGTTCTATGAACTGTATCAGTATAAAATAATTTGTCTTCTTTCCGTCTGTTATAAATATCTTCCATTATCTACAGCCGCTTGTTCTTTTATGTTTAATACAAAATCTGAGCCAAGCAAATAACCTCACCTTTACTCCCATCATTTCCTAACCAGCTTGGACTTCTTCCATCACTCAGAATGAATCCTGATATTGTATGACATATTCTGGGCTGTGAAGTGTGGAAGGTACAGGCATTTAGTGTTCTGTGCGAATCTTCACATTCACATCCTAGTTCTCAAAATTGTGGATGAAAGGAGCGGAAGGGTAAAACATTAGAATTTTGTCCACATTGATTTAGAGCAAGTTGAAGACCCATACTGTAAGACTTGAGCCAATGTTCCTTTACCCCTTCCCGACATTGGACGTATCCATTCCATAGGTCATGGTCGGCTGGTACTGATCTAAGAAGCATGGATACGTCATGGCGATTTTGAGTGCACGGAGGCTGGTGTCGTGGAGAAACATTTAATTGATGATATCATGAATTTACGGAAATGTACTTCACTATATTGAAAGAGAAGATGCTACCATCACTTCTTGCTCTTGGTAGACTTGCACTTTCCACCACTACAATTTCCAGCACAACTATTGTAAGAAAGCAGGACCTTAGAATAGATGTCAGATATGTGTCACCAAGGTTTTTGGCCTCGGTAATGTAAAGTCTGTAGTAGTGATGATGAGTGCATGTGCTCGCTACTCGAGTTTTCCGAGCATGCTCGGGCATTCTCCGAGTATTTTGGGCATGCTCCTGGTTTATGTTTGTGTCCCCGCAGCTGCATGATTTGTGGCTGTTAGACAGCCTGAACACATCCAGGGGTTATCTGCTTGTTGGGGAATCCCCACATGTATTCAGGCTGTCTAGTAGCCGCAAATCATGCAGCTGCGGGGACACAAACATAATCTACGAGCACAACCAAGATACTCGGAGAACGCCCAAGCATGCTCAGAAAACTTGAGTAACGAACACACTCCCTCATCACAAGTTTGTACCAGTAACACTAGGTTACTGAGCTTTAATTTTTAATTTGACTGGATTTTGGGTCCAGGATTTAGAAGAGTCTGGATTAAAAAGGTCGGTCTTATAATCCAGCCCGGGGCTTACAGGATTAATAACAAGGAGCTGATTTTTCTCATCAGTGTGGAACTTGGGCTGGAGCTGAACGGAGGTGTTCTTTTTTCTGAATATGCATTTAAAATTGCTTGAGGTTAATACTGTCAGAAATATAGAGATTGGTGAGGCTGCTAAGTTCACTTTGTTTCATTGTACCTGAAGAAAGGACTGTTTATATGATTCACTTGTACTGGAGAAAAGCTGTTTTTTAGCTTTAGAAATGTAAAGAAGTTTATGATGGACAATAATGCAGTGTATTTCCGCTTGGCAGCAAGAGAGATTAACTTCTGATATATATATATATATATATATATATATATATATAAAGAAAAAAAGGAAAACAGTACTACAAAAATGAAAGAAAGTGGACTTTATTGCCCGAATGGCGTGGCAACGTTTTGGATACTATATCCGAAACGTTGCCACGCCATTCGGGCAATAAAGTCCACGTTTTTTTCATTTTTGTAGTGCTGTTTTCCTTTTTTTCTTTTTATATTTTGAGCTGCCATGAACAGTGGCTTGGGAAGCTTAGCACTTTTTCTAAGGTAGTATTTTGATGCTGTTCCGTTTTTTTCACTATATATATATATATATATATATATATATATATATACAGTTAGGGCCAGAAATATTTGGACAGTGACACAATTTTCGCGAGTTGGGCTCTGCATGCCACCACATTGGATTTGAAATGAAACCTCTACAACAGAATTCAAGTGCAGATTGTAACGTTTAATTTGAAGGGTTGAACAAAAATATCTGATAGAAAATGTAGGAATTGTACACATTTCTTTACAAACACTCCACATTTTAGGAGGTCAAAAGTAATTGGACAAATAAACATAACCCAAACAAAATATTTTTATTTTCAATATTTTGTTGCAAATCCTTTGGAGGCAATCACTGCCTTAAGTCTGGAACCCATGGACATCACCAAACGCTGGGTTTCCTCCTTCTTAATGCTTTGCCAGGCCTTTACAGCCGCAGCCTTCAGGTCTTGCTTGTTTGTGGGTCTTTCCGTCTTAAGTCTGGCTTTGAGCAAGTGAAATGCATGCTCAATTGGGTTTAGATCTGGAGATTGACTTGGCCATTGCAGAATGTTCCACTTTTTGGCACTCATGAACTCCTGGGTAGCTTTGGATGTATGCTTGGGGTCATTGTCCATCTATACTATGAAGCGCCGTCCAATCAACTTTGCAGCATTTGGCTGAATCTGGGCTGAAAGTATATCCCGGTACACTTCAGAATTCATCCAGCTACTCTTGTCTGCTCTTATGTCATCAATAAACACAAGTGACCCAGTGCCATTGAAAGCCATGCATGCCCATGCCATCACGTTGCCTCCACCATGTTTTACAGAGGATGTGGTGTGCCTTGGATCATGTGCCGTTCCCTTTCTTCTCCAAACTTTTTTCTTCCCATCATTCTGGTACAGGTTGATCTTTGTCTCATCTGTCCATAGAATACTTTTCCAGAACTGAGCTGGCTTCTTGAGGTGTTTTTCTGCAAATTTAACTCTGGCCTGTCTATTTTTGGTATTGATGAATGGTTTGCATCTAGATGTGAACCCTTTGTATTTACTGTCATGGAGTCTTCTCTTTACTGTTGACTTAGAGACAGATACACCTACTTCACTGAGAGTGTTCTGGACTTCAGTTGATGTTGTGAACGGGTTCTTCTTCACCAAATTAAGTATGCGGCGATCATCCACCACTGTTGTCATCCGTGGACGCCCAGGCCTTTTTGAGTTCCCAAGCTCACCAGTCAATTCCTTTTTTCTCAGAATGTACCCAACTGTTGATTTTGCTACTCCAAGCATGTCTGCTATCTCTCTGATGGATTTTTTCTTTTTTTTCAGCCTCAGGATGTTCTGCTTCACCTCAATTGAGAGTTCCTTTGACCGCATGTTGTCTGCTCACAGCAACAGCTTCCAAATGCAAAACCACACACCTGGAATCCACCCCTGACCTTTTAACTACTTCATTGATTACAGGTTAACGAGGGAGACGCCTTCAGAGTTAATTGCAGCCCTTAGAGTCCATTGTCCAATTACTTTTGGTCCCTTGAAAAAGAGGACGCTATGCATTACAGAGCTATGATTCCTAAACCCTTTCTCCGATTTGGATGTGGAAACTATCATATTGCAGCTGGGAGTGTGCACTTTCAGCCCATATTACATATATAATTTTATTTCTGAACATGTTTTTGTAAACAGCTAAAATAACAAAACTTGTGTCACTGTCCAAATATTTCTGGCCCTAACTGTATATTGCAATAAATAATCTGAAAATGTAACTTAAATCTACAGAGTTCATCCATATTAATTCATAGTCCTTAAAAATATACTTAGAATATTTTTAGAAATAAGTCACAGTGTGCCGAACTCTTTGCCTGTTCACATCTACCAAAAAGATCATCGATAATAAGAACAAATGCCATCTTAAAGAAACCAAGTGACACATAAACAACACGTCAGCGGCCTATATATACCGGTAGACGTCTTGAGGCCCACTCCTCCTAGTCAAATCTAAGTAATTATCCCCAATCCCATGGATTGTTCATACCAAGTCCTCTCCGAAAGAAAAACTCAGTGGGATGCCCTCATATATTCTAAAATGCCTTCTGAAATGGAGCAGGGGCCTGCAGTTTAGCTATCTTTTAAAATCTAAATATTCTCGACCTACTGCAGCTCCATACATATTTTAAAGCCACAGAAAACACTGAAATATTCTTTTTTTCTGCAAAGGATCCAGCTAGGTGGGCAGCATCAAAAGTCAGTATAATGAGGACACCAACCCTGACATTCATGTAGAATTCAGAAGGAAAGAGAATGTGGAAGCCACTGGCATTTCAAATGGCAACAAGCCCTTTTTAATCAAGGTAAATAGTTTTCCTCTTGCATTTTAAAATGTTGGCGTCTTCGATTAGCTGAAGGTCAGTGTTTTGGTTTCGGAACCCAAACACGTTTGTAGTATGACAGAGAGAGGAATTTCCGAGGCTGAAAGCTATTTTGAGCAGCTTCCAGAGACATCTCTTTGTAAGGCCGTCTTAACTGTGATTTGCTAATCACTATGCAGAAGATTTCTCCGGCTAATTAAAGGATTGGTGCAGTGATGAAGATAAAGAATACAGAACAGGCCGAGGAACTAATCTACAAGCAAAACACAGAAGCTGCGTGTTAGCTGTAAGGGCATATTTTATCGACAGCTGTGACCAATATGGATGAGTTATACAGCGAAAGGTTTTAGAACGCCTTCCCGGTGTCAGCGTTACTTGCTATTTAGACAAATTAAGCCTTACATTGACAGCTTTAATGACACACATATAAAAAAAGAGGATTATTTAAGGACACATTGTTTTTTTTTCTACATTATTATTATTAGCTCGATTATTATAATTATCATTATTATTATATATTTTTTTCTATTTTAATCAAATTCCGCTCTGTCATTTCCTTTACAATATTAGGGATCATGCAGATGATTGTATTTTTGGTCCCAGTGCGATACGACAAAACATTGGATTGCACTCAGATCAATGTTATTCTATATGTCCAATTTTTTCCTCCAACATGAAAACTACAGCATGATTCAGTTTGTTTTGATATTCAGACTGCACTTGGACATGCAAGTCAATGAGTTTATAGAAACCATCGGAATGCACTTGGATGACATCTGAGTTCAGTCTGATTTCCATGAACTGAAAGAATGGAGAAGATAGAGACAATATATACTCCATCTTTTCCTCATCCGACAGAATCGGATAACACTTTAGGGTGCAGTGCCCCCCAGCATTGGAAAATTTCCTGGATCTCGGTTACTGGGGGTAGCTGAGACCCCAGAGAACATGATTAGGGTCAGTTTTTACCATCCCCAGTATTGTGACTGCTGTTATTCACCGAATAACAGCAACCGCAAAAAAAAGTCAGATTTCCCACTTATTTCTCTCTCCTCTGATATGATCTAGCATACCAGAGGAGAGATAAGTGGGGTCCCCTAAGCTCTCCCTGGTACCTCCGGTGTCCCTGGACACTCCAGCTCTGTCCCCCAGCCCTCTTCAACTTCTTCAGGGAAGAAAATGGTGAGGACATGCCCAGTGCGCTGGACGAGATCTGCCTGCCGGCACCCAGAAACAATAGGAGCTCTTTCCTATTGGTTAATTTTGATCACTGTGATAGACCTTATCACTGTGATCAAAATAAAAAAAACAGTAAATCAAACCCAACTTGATTTTTACCTTAGTTAGGTAAAAATAATAGAATAAAAAATGCATTTATTTCCATTTTTCCATAAAGGTTAGCGCTGGGGCAAGGGTTTGAGGCTAGGGTTTACGTTAGAACTAGGGTTAGGGTTGGGGCTAGAGTTGGGGTTACAGTTAAGGCTAGAGATGGGGCTATGGTTTGGGTTGGAGTTGGGTTGGGGACAGGGGTAGGGGTAGGGTTGGAGTTAATGCTCAGGTTAGGGTTGGGGCTAGGGTTAGGGTTGGGACTAAGGAGAGGATTAGGGCTAGGGTTAGAGTTGTGGGGGTTACGGTTGTGATGTTGGGGTTAGGGTTGTGTTGGGGTTAGGGTTGTGTTGGGGTTAGGGTTGTGTTGGGGTCACAGTTGGGGTGTTGAGGTTAGAGTGATGTTCGAGTTGGTGTAAGAGTTTTGGTTAGGGTTGGGATTAAGAATAGAGTTGGGATTAGGGTCATGGGTAGGGCTGGGTTATGGTTGGAGATAGAGTTGGGGGGTTTCCACTGTTTTTCACTCTTCAAACTTGACACGGTACCCATCATTGATTCCACCCAATTTTGGGTTCAAAATGTCAAACAATGCTCCTTCTCTTCTGAGCCATTCCATGCCCCCAAAACAATAGCTTTCCCCCACATACGGGGTATCGGCGTACTCAGGAGAAATTGCACAACAAAGGTTTTCTCTTGTTACCCTTGCAAAAGTAAAAAAGTTTGGGTCTAAATTAATTATTTTGTGAAAAAAGTAAAATGTGCATTTTTTCTTTCCACATTGCTTTAGTTCTCGTTAAGCACCTGAAGGGTTAATGAACTTCTTGAATGTGGTTTTGAGCACCTTGAGGGGTGATTTTTAGCATGGTGTTACTTTTGGGTATTTTCTGTCATATTGATCCACCAAACTCACTTCAAATGTGAGGTGGTCCCTAAAAAAATGGTTTTGTAAATTTTGTTGGAGAAATGAGAAATTATTGGTCAACTTTTAACCCTTATAACTAGTGATGAGTGAATGTACTCATTGCTTGGGTGACCTCCGAGTATTTATGAATGCTCAGAGATTTAGTTTTCATAGTGGCAGCTAAATGATTTACAGCTACTAGACAGCTTGATTACATGTGGGGATTCCCTAGCAACCAGGCAACCCCCACATGTACTCAGCCTGGCTACTAGCTGTAAATAATTCAGCTGCCACAATCAAAACTAAATATCTGAGCAGTCATAAATACTCAGAGGTCACCCGAGCGTGCCCGGGAAAACCCGAGAAACTAGTACACTTGCATATCACTATTTATAATGTCCTAACAAAAAAAAAATTCCCAAAATTGTACTGATGTAAAGTAAACATGTGGGAAATGTTATTTAATAAGTATCTTGTGTGATACAACATCACTGAGGTTACATTAGTTTATAGATGGTTGGTCTTGCAGAGCAGCGTGCCCGGCAGAGGCAGCTGCAAAAGTCTATGGAGCGTTGTTACGGAGCTCCATAAGCTTCAGACGACATGAGACATCACGGAATCATTGGACTACTTCAGAACTGCATGGGATTTTTTTTCATAAATGATAGAATGGGGAAATTTGTTGGAGAGTGTTTTTGTGAATAAAGGTTTTTGTGTTTTTTTTTTACTTTTTCTTAAATGGTTAGTAATGGGAGTGTATGACAGATAATTTCAGCCCACAACTGTCTGCTTTTCCTTAGCTGTTTATTAAAAATAGGAATGATCCCACAGTTTTTCTACTATTTAATAATTATTATTATTATTATTATTATTATTAATAATTATTACTTAAAAAAGACATGCAAATACAGTGAGAAAGGGAGTTTTTGCCTTTTTTCTTCTCTTTTTATTTTACCTTAAATAAAGTCATTATACAGGAAAGAATATTTGCAAACATTTTTTCCCGTAAAATCCATTTTAACTCTAGTTTTGTATGTTTTATTGTCTGTCTGTAAAAGTGGAGTCATACTCTGACAACATGGTTCCCAGCAGTGACCTGGGAGTCAGAGAAGTGTCCACAGGTCTTCCCATTCCATTTCAGTGGTGTTTCCCTTCATTTCAGTGATTTTGCTTCATGCCCAGATCTCCTAGTAGGGTCTGTTGGAAAATGTACAAGTTTCCAATTGACTTCCATTATGTTTGTTACTCGCAACAAGCACCCAATCATCGCAGGTTGCTTGATTCGAGTAATGAGCACTCGAGCATTTTAGTGCTCGCCCATCACTAATTATCATCTGATTCCTGCAATTTCATTAACATCAGATTGGATGTATGAGATGTAAATATATAGGTATTTCTTAAAATCTTTTAGAAGGTGATGAAGATAAATCTACTGTGTTTCCTTGAAAATGAGATCTACTCCGTAAATAAGTCATAGCATGATTGGAGTATCCTTGAAAATATAAGCCCCAATAGGAAACCCTATGGGGGCATCTTCTACGTTTGGAGGAAAAAAGGTTTAAGCATAATAACAGACGCGGATTCTTTACTGTTAGAGCAGTGAGACTATGGAACTCTCTGCCGTATGATGTTGTAATGAGGGATTCATTACTTAAATTTAAGAGGGGACTGGATACCATTCTGGAAAAGTATAATGTTACAGGGTATATACCCTAGATTCCTTGATAGGGCGTTGATCCAGGGAACTAGTCTGATTGCCATATGTGGAGTCAGGAAGGAATTTTTTTCCCAAAGGTGGAGCTTACTCTTTGCCACATGGGTTTTTTTTGCCTTCCTCTGGATCAACATGTTAGGGCATGTTAGGTTAGGCTATGGGTTGAACTAGATGGACTTAAAGTCTTCCTTCAACCTTAAAGGGACTCTGTCACCTGAATTTGGAGGGAACAATCTTCAGCCATGGAGGCGTGGTTTGGGGGTTTTTGATTCACCCTTTCCTTACCGGCTGGCTGCATGCTGGCTGCAATATTGGATTGAAGTTCATTCTCTGTCCTCCATAGTACACGCCTGCGCAAGGCAAGATTACCTTGTGCAGGCGTGTACTACGGAGGACAGAGAATGAACTTCAATCCAATATTGCAGCCAGCATGCAACCAGCGGGTAAGGAAAGGGTGAATCAAACACCCGAAAACCCCGCCTCCATGGCTGAAGATTGTTCCCTCCAAATTCAGGTGACAGAGTCCCTTTAATATCTATGTAACTATTTACAGTCACTGCCAGCATTAGGTGGGTGAGGAACCTGGGTAATCAGACAGGGCCGCCATTCTGCTAGGGGCCTCAAGCATTTCTACTTTTATACATTTCGAGTATTGCTTGCAAACCTTTGGTAACATCACGTTCATGTGACCATGATGTCATAGAGAGGTCCTTTAACTGTAGGAGTCTGTAAGAACTGAAGAGGAGACAGACTGTTGTGTAACATATGTGCAGTGTGTGTATAAACATGTGTACATGCAGTGTGTTTATATACATGTGTATGTGCAGTGTGTGTATGCACATATGTACGTGCAGTGTCTGCAGATACATGTGTATGGGCAGTGTGTGCAGATACATGTGTATGTGCAGTGTGTGTATATACATGTGTATGTGCAATGTGTGCAGATACATGTGTATGTGTAGTCTGCGCAGATACATGTGTACGTGCAGTGTGTGCAGATTCATGAGTATGTGCAGTGTGTGCAGATACATGTGTACGCGCAGTGTGTGCAGATTCATGAGTATGTGCAGTGTGTGCAGATACATGTGTACGCGCAGTGTGTGCAGATATATGTGTACGGGCAATGTGTGCAGATACATGTGTATGTGCAGTGTGTGCAGATACATGTGTACGTGCAGTGTGTCCAGATACATGTGTACGTGCAGTGTGTGCAGATTCATGTGTACGTGCAGTGTGTGCAGATACATGTGTACATGCAGCATGCGTAGATACATGTGCATGTGCAGTGTGTATATATGCATAAGTACATGCAGGGTATGCAGATACATGTATGTGTGCAGTGTGTGTATACACATGTGTATGTGCAGTGTGTTCAGACAAATGGGTATGTGCAGGGTGTGCAGATACATGTATTTGTGCAGTGTGTGTATATATGCGTGCAGTGTGTGCAGATTCATGTGTATGTGCAGTGTGTGCAGATACATGTGTACGAGCAGTGTGTGCAGATACATGTGTACGTGCAGCGTGTGTAGATACATGTGTACGTGCAGTGTGTATATATGCATGAGTACGTGCAGGGTGTGCAGATACATGTATGTGCACAGTGTGTGTATACACATGTGTATGTGCAGTGTGTTCAGACAAATGTGTATGTGCAGTGTTCTTGTGTAGATACATGCGTATGTGTTGAGTGTGCATATACCTGTGTACGTGCAGTGTGTGCAGATACAAGTGTATGTGCAGTGTGTGCACATACATGTATATGTGCAGTGTGTGTATATACAGTGGGGCAAAAAAGTATTTAGTCAGTCAGCAATAGTGCAAGTTCCACCACTTAAACAGATGAGAGGCGTCTGTAATTTACATCATAGGTAGACCTCAACTATGGGAGACAAACTGAGAAAAAAAATCCAGAAAATCACATTGTCTGTTTTTTTAACAATTTATTTGCATATTATGGTGGAAAATAAGTATTTGGTCAGAAACAAACAATCAAGATTTCTGGCTCTCACAGACCTGTAACTTCTTCTTTAAGAGTCTCCTCTTTCCTCCACTCATTACCTGTAGTAATGGCACCTGTTTAAACTTGTTATCAGTATAAAAAGACACCTGTGCACACCCTCAAACAGTCTGACTCCAAACTCCACTATGGTGAAGACCAAAGAGCTGTCAAAGGACACCAGAAACAAAATTGTAGCCCTGCACCAGGCTGGGAAGACTGAATCTGCAATAGCCAACCAGCTTGGAGTGAAGAAATCAACAGTGGGAGCAATAATTAGAAAATGGAAGACATACAAGACCACTGATAATCTCCCTCGATCTGGGGCTCCACGCAAAATCCCACCCCGTGGGGTCAGAATGATCACAAGAACGGTGAGCAAAAATCCCAGAACCACGCGGGGGGACCTAGTGAATGAACTGCAGAGAGCTGGGACCAATGTAACAAGGCCTACCATAAGTAACACACTACGCCACCATGGACTCAGATCCTGCAGTGCCAGACGTGTCCCACTGCTTAAGCCAGTACATGTCCGGGCCCGTCTGAAGTTTGCTAGAGAGCATTTGGATGATCCAGAGGAGTTTTGGGAGAATGTCCTATGGTCTGATGAAACCAAACTGGAACTGTTTGATAGAAACACAACTTGTCGTGTTTGGAGGAAAAAGAATACTGAGTTGCATCCATCAAACACCATACCTACTGTAAAGCATGGTGGTGGAAACATCATGCTTTGGGGCTGTTTCTCTGCAAAGGGGCCAGGACGACTGATCCGGGTACATGAAAGAATGAATGGGGCCATGTATCGTGAGATTTTGAGTGCAAACCTCCTTCCATCAGCAAGGGCATTGAAGATGAAACGTGGCTGGGTCTTTCAACATGACAATGATCCAAAGCACACCGCCAGGGCAACGAAGGAGTGGCTTTGTAAGAAGCATTTCAAGGTCCTGGAGTGGCCTAGCCAGTCTCCAGATCTCAACCCTATAGAAAACCTTTGGAGGGAGTTGAAAGTCCGTGTTGCCAAGCGAAAAGCCAAAAACATCACTGCTCTAGAGGAGATCTGCATGGAGGAATGGGCCAACATACCAACAACAGTGTGTGGCAACCTTGTGAAGACTTACAGAAAACGTTTGACCTCTGTCATTGCCAACAAAGGATATATTACAAAGTATTGAGATGAAATTTTGTTTCTGACCAAATACTTATTTTCCACCATAATATGCAAATAAAATGATAAAAAAACAGACAATGTGATTTTCTGGATTTTTTTTCTCAGTTTGTCTCCCATAGTTGAGGTCTACCTATGATGTAAATTACAGACGCCTCTCATCTTTTTAAGTGGTGGGACTTGCACTATTGCTGACTGACTAAATACTTTTTTGCCCCACTGTACATGTGTACGCACAGTGTGCAGATACATGCGTACATGCAGTGTGTGTAGATACTTGTGTACGTGCAGTGTATGTGTACATGTGTGCATGCGGTGTGTAGATACATGTGCACGTGTAGTGTGTGTGGAGACATGTGTATGTGAAGTATGTGTATATACATATGTATGTGCAGTGTGTCTATGTACATGTGTACTTGCAGAATGTGTATATACACGTGTATGTGCAGTGTGTGTAGATACATGTGTACATGCAGTATGTGTATATACATGTGTATGTGCAGTGTGTGCAGATACATGTGTATGTGCAGTGTGTGCAGATACATGTGTATGTGCTGTGTGTGTATATGTGTACGTGCAGAGTGTCTATTTACATGTGTACATGCAGTGTGTGCAGATACATGTGTGTGTGCAGATACATGTGCACGTGCAGTGTGTGTATGTACATGTGTACGTACAGTGTGTGTGTACATATGTATGTGCATTGTGTGTACATGTGTACGTGCAGTGTGTGTATGCACATGTGCATGTACAGTGTGGGGGTGTACATGTGTACGTGCAGTGTGTGTATGTACATGTGTACGTGCAGTGTGTGTATGTACATGTGCACGTGCAGTGTGTGTATTTACATGTGTATGTGTAGTGTGTTTATGTACATGTGCACGTGTAGTGTGTGTGAATACATGGTAAGTGCAGTGTGTGCATGTACATGTGTACGTACAGTGTGTGTGTACATGCATATGTGCAGTGTGTGGGTGTACATGTGTATGTGCAGTGTGTGCATGTACATGTGTATGTGCAGTGAGTATTTACATGTGCACATGCAGTGTGTGTATGTACATGTGCACATGCAGTGTGTGTATGTGCATGTGCACGTGCAGTGTGTGTACATATGTATGTGCAGTGTGTGTATGTACATGTGCACATGCAGTGTGTGTATCTACATTTGTATGTGCAGTGTGTGTTTGTACATGTGTACGTACAGTGTATGTGTACATGTGTATGTGCATGTGTACATGCGTATGTGCAGTGTGTCTGTACATGTGTACATGCAGTGTGTGAATGTACATGTATATGTGCAGTGTGTGTATGTACATGTGTATGTGCAGTGTGTGTATGTACATGTGAACATGCAGTGTGTGTATGTACATGTGCACGTGCAGTGTGTGTGTACATGTGTATGTGCAGTGTGTGTGTACATGTGCATGTGCAGTGTGTGTATGTACATTTGTATATGCAGTGTGTGTATGTACATGTGTGCGTACAGTGTGTGTGTACATGCGTATGTGTGGTGTGTGTATGTGCAGTGTGTGTATGTACATGTGCACGTGCAGTGTGTGTATGTACATGTGTACGTGCAGTGTGTGTATGTACATGTGTATGTGCAGTGTGTATGTACATGTGTATGTGCAGTGTGTGTATGTACATGTGCACGTGCAGTGTGTGTATGTACATGTGTATGTGCAGTGTGTGTATGTACATGTGTATGTGCAGTGTGTGCATGTACATGTGTACGTGCAGTGTGTGTATGTACATGTGTATGTGCAGTGTGTGTATGTACATGTATATGTGCAGTGTGTATGTACATGTGTATGTGCAGTGTGTGTATGTACATGTGCACGTGCAGTGTGTGTATGTACATGTGTACGTGCAGTGTGTGTATGTACATGTGTATGTGCAGTGTGTGTATGTACATGTATATGTGCAGTGTGTATGTACATGTGTATGTGCAGTGTGTGTATGTACATGTGTACGTGCAGTGTGTGTATGTACATGTGTATGTGCAGTGTGTGTATGTACATGTATATGTGCAGTGTGTATGTACATGTGCACGTCCAGTGTGTGTATGTACATGTGTACGTGCAGTGTGTGTATGTACATGTGTATGTGCAGTGTGTGTATGTACATGTGTACGTGCAGTGTGTGTATGTACATGTGTATGTGCAGTGTGTGTATGTACATGTGTATGTGCAGTGTGTGCATGTACATGTGTACGTGCAGTGTGTGTATGTACATGTGTATGTGCAGTGTGTGTATGTACATGTATATGTGCAGTGTGTATGTACATGTGTATGTGCAGTGTGTGTATGTACATGTGCACGTGCAGTGTGTGTATGTACATGTGTACGTGCAGTGTGTGTATGTACATGTGTATGTGCAGTGTGTGTATGTACATGTATATGTGCAGTGTGTATGTACATGTGTATGTGCAGTGTGTGTATGTACATGTGTACGTGCAGTGTGTGTATGTACATGTGTATGTGCAGTGTGTGTATGTACATGTATATGTGCAGTGTGTATGTACATGTGCACGTCCAGTGTGTGTATGTACATGTGTACGTGCAGTGTGTGTATGTACATGTGTATGTGCAGTGTGTGTATGTACATGTGTACGTGCAGTGTGTGTATGTACATGTGTATGTGCAGTGTGTGTATGTACATGTATATGTGCAGTGTGTATGTACATGTGTATGTGCAGTGTGTGTATGTACATGTGCATGTGCAGTGTGTGTATGTACATGTATATGTGCAGTGTGTATGTACATGTGTATGTGCAGTGTGTGTATGTACATGTGCACGTGCAGTGTGTGTATGTACATGTGTATGTGCAGTGTGTGTATGTACATGTGTATGTGCAGTGTGTGTGTACATGTGTATGTGCAGTGTGTGTATGTACATGTGCACGTGCAGTGTGTGTATGTACATGTGTACGTGCAGTGTGTGTATGTACATGTGTATGTGCAGTGTATGTGTACATGTGTACGTGCACTGTGTGTATGTACAGGCTTATAAGATTAGATTTCAACAATTTTTTTTTTGTTCAAGAATAAATGTGGATTTGATTGATGTTAATGGAAGAAAATAAGGTAACCCCTTAAAATAAGCCTAATCCATGTCTTGAAAAAAAACAATATAAGACTCTCTTGTACTTTTGGGAAACATGGTATATTGTCGCCAAGCCTTGATGATTTTCTGTTTTTTTTTCTACTGTCATTCATGTCCCTCTAGGTTTATTTCCAACCTAAATAACGAATGTTAAAAGCCTCGCATGCTAAAATTCATACTTGTTTCATGGACCATCTGTTTTTTTCCCCTGCAATTCTGTAAAATGCTGCAACATTAAACTACTGTAATAAAGCAATATCATGCTTTACACCTGCACACCGGTTTATAACTTTTTCACATATTCCTAAATTACCTGCTTTGTTTTGAGGCGGTGCAGCCAATTTATACATCTGTTAGATCTCAGCTGTACTCTTGTTTTTTGGAAAGCATTTTGTAATTTAAATCAGGTGATGTCTGGCCAATTTGGGGATCTGTAGAGTTCTTGATGTAGAAAATTCCTGTATTTTTGTCTGCTTATATCGGGAATAGAGGCTTATTTTAGATGAAGACAAGTGGGCTGTAAAAATAGACCTGTTAAATTGTGTTCATTTCAGTTCAAATCCAAAAATAATTCAGTGTTGTGCTGGAAAGTGAAGACAAAATGCTTGGTGTATTGGATAACATACTGGTGTAAATTATGTTATTCCAGTTATTCTTCTTAGCTTTTCACTCCTTACTGTAAGTTACAAAAATCTATGAGATAATGACGACTCTCAGAATGAAAAGGCCTCAATACTTCCAGATTTTGATAGGAAAATCCTGCAATCCTGATAGTAAAAAGGGATGAAGTTGATGCCAGCCATGTTCACAAAGAAAAGGTTTAGAGCATTCCCAAGTGGTCTTAAAAAAGCACTACCATCAAAGATCCTTAATATATTGCAGTCATCATATTATGTAGCAATGTGTACTTACAATTGCTCATTTTGACTTTCTACCCAGTAAATTCTTCTCTTTTTCCCACTTTATGTAGAAACAGGAAGTCTCTTTTCCTGCATTTATCATTCCCCTCTTCAACTCCAGACCCGGATGCTTCCTCATCCACCCGCCAGAGACTTTTGCAGTGATGACTCATACAGGGAAAATTGACCTCCTGTTTCTACATAGAGCTTAGAAGGTTTCAGCTAGTCAGTTTCTAATCTTGTGATGTCACAGAACTAATGGAGAAGAGAAGAATTAATTTGGTAGAAAGGCAAAATAAGCAATTGTAGGTACACAGTGCTACATAATATGATGACTGCAATATATTAAGAGGATACACATTTTGATGGGAGAGATTTTTTTAAAGTGAACCTTACATTTCTTGATTTTTGCAGTTAAGTTATAGTAAGTTCACGTAAGTTTAATGGTATACTGACACTGGTTCTATAGGCTCAGCACCAACGATTCAACTTCATGAGTAATTTATCTGAGCATTTTGGACATTTTAAACATGTTTTATTCTACCCAGATAATTCTTCTATGAGACACACATTTTTTTTCATGAATTCATTGAAAATCCAATATAAAAAGTCTTCATAGAAAAATGGATGAGTAGTATGGACTCATAGATTTCCGAGTGTTGTATTTCAGACCCATATGATAGAAATAATTAAAATGAGATTTTCACTAGGTTTTTGCTACTCCATCTGAGAGAAGCAAAATGTATGGACAGAGACCCTGATTCCAGCGATGTTTTATTCAGCTGCGTGCTGTAATCTTGATAAAATCACTCTTTATCTACCAGTTATCTGAATGCTGAGCTCTGTATAGCCCCACCCACACCACTGATTGGCAGATTTCTCTGTGCATAGGCAGAAAACTACTAATCAGTGAAAAGTTATACAGAACTTATGATTATGGAGGACTACTTGGCAGCAGGTTTACTAGTCCTGTCATGATCTTCTGCTGATGAGACAGTGATTTTATCCAAACTACACTAAGTATCCCATTAAATGACACATTGCTGGAATCAGGGTCTCCACCTCTACATTATGCAGCTCTCAGATTTGATGGCAAATACCTGGTGACAGATTCCCTTTAATATTCCTGCTTTGTTTAAAAAGATTTCACAAATGGTCGGGCAATAAGCAGATCCCCATTCAGTTTCACAACTAATTAATGTCAATATCAGTAAGAAAAACGTTAGCACTGCAGAGGAAATGTAGTATTAGATGACCCCAATTAAATAAATTGACAACTATGTAATATATGACTGTGTCAGCTGTCAAGCCCACCATGGTGGGAACGTCTCCTAGTTAGCATCTGACTGCTTTGATATAAAAATAGGATGACCACTTTAATGATAATTATATACCCTAGTAAGACAGATGGAAAAACATTAACTTTATGATAAGAAAATAGCTAAATGCAGTATAATAATAAAAATAATAATAATAATAATAATAATAATAATAATTGTCATCATTATCATTAATAATAGTCATCATTATCATTATTTTCATCCTAATCATTTTATTGGATTTGAAAAATAAATCTTGCATTTTATAAAGACACATTGATTGGGAATCCAATAATCTTTTTTTTACTAATTCTTTTTCGTTATATTATATATTATTGGATAATCTTTAAGATTGATGTTAAGGATTCCTTTGAAATTCTTGCAGCTTTTCCGGGTCAGAATTTAAAAAAATTCATTATAAAATTGTTATGGAAACAAATAATTATTCTGCATTTCCTACCTGGAAAAATGTCAGTAATCACAGATGTGAACGCAACCATAAGTAATTGCATTGGAATTGCAATTATACATGATGGAGCTCCAAATGAGTATACATAAGGTTTCCTAAAGGGTATACTACTCACTCTTTGGAGTTCAAGCCTCTGCTTCAATCTTTGCTGCAATAATGACGTCAGATTGACTCCTCTGCAGCCAATCACAAAGCGCAGCAGCTTGTGCCATTTACATTGGTAGACTGCTGAACTCAGTGATTGGCTGCAGCGCTGTCAGCATGATGTTACTGTTACACATGAGCAATAAAAACTGGAGGAGCAGCGAGATCAAGCAGTGGACTCCAGGAGGATTAGTAGAAGCTCAGGTTTTGGTCCTTCAGCCTATGGAGTAATAATAATTTTTGGCAGGTGAAGCAGAATATTAATTTTGTACACCCTCTATTTATTACATGTGTGGTACTATCATGGCTCCACGTTGTATGGCTTTGTATTACAGTATTCAGAAAAATATAAGGGCCCTTAGTAAACTTACTAATTTCATAAAGAAGTGAAGGCATATTCCATCACATGACACTATGGAGATTGTTCTAGAAGCTTTGCTTTTAGGTTAGAAGTGTCATATAGAGGAATCAAATAACTGCACACCATGTGGGAAAACAGGAGCTTGGTTTTCCACTGCATAGACCCTATAAACATAGATTTTCCTGATGTATGAGGCCTTAGTTTGCAGTCTTGGAAAATGAAGCAATATATGGCCTGTCACTGGCCTGTACGTGTAATTCTTGGATTATCCAAGTCCTCCATAGTTAGAGCTACTCTTTGTGGTGTCTCTCTTTTTTGACTTGAAAAGGCATTCCCTTAGTCACGACCATCCACCATTGGGAACACAAAAAGGGCTATGTGGCACTCCTCGCATTGTGCACAAAAAAGATACCACTCCGATATAGCAAAAAAATTAGAAACATCAGTGGAACACGGTATTGCCCAATTCCAGCCTTGCTGAAGCATCGACAGATCATCACTAGTGTTGAGCGATACTTTCCGATATTTGAAAGTATCGGTATCGGATGGTATCGGCCGATACCGGCAAAATATCGGATCTCGCCGATACCGATACCCGATACTAATACAAGTCAATGGGACACAAATATCGGAATGTATAGTGGATGGTTCCCAGGGTCTGAAGGAGAGGAAACCCTCCTTCAGGCCATGGGATCCATATTCATGTAAAAAATAAAGAATAAAAATAAAAAATATGGCTATACTCACCCCTCCGAAGGACCCTGGCTGTCACCGCTGCGAGCGTCTGCCTCCGTACCTCAGAATTGCAGAGAGTGAAGGACCTTCGATGACGTCGCGACCGGTCACCTGACGTGACGTCATCGAAGGTCCTTCACTCACTACAATCTCAGGAACAGAGGCAGACGCTCGCAGCGGTGACAGCCAGGGTTCGCCGGAGGGGTGAGTATAGCCATATTTCTTATTTTTATTCTTTATTTTTTACATTAATATGGATCTCAGGGCCTGAAGGAGAGTTTCCTCTCCTCCAGACCCTGGGAACCATACGCACCACACACTCCGATACCGATTTCCGATATCACAAAAATATCAGAACTCGGTATCGGAGTTCCGATACAGCAAGTATCGGCCGATACCCGATACTTGCAGTATTGGAATGCTCAACACTAATCATCACCGATCCTCCACCAAATTTCACAGTGGGTGCAAGACACTGTGGCTTATACGCCTCTCCAGGTCTCCGTCTAACCATTAGACAACCAGGTGTTGATCTGGGGATGCTTCAGCAAGGCTGGAACTGGACAAGTTAATCTTTGCGAAGGACGTATGAATCAAGCCGCATACAAGGTTATCCTGGAAAAACAGTTGATTCCTTCAGCTCAGGCTATGTTCCCCAACTCTGAGGATTGTTTTTCCAGCAGGACAATGCACCATGCCACCCAGCTAGGTCAATCAAAGTGTGGATGATGGACCACCACATCAAAACCCTGTCATGGGCAGCCCAATCTCCAGACTTGAACCCCATTGAAAACCTCTGGAATGTAATCAAGAGGAAGATGGATAGTCACAAGCCATCAAACAAAGAAGAACTGCTGACATTATTGTACTAGGAGTGGGATAAGGTCACTCAAAAGCAGTGTGAAAGACTGGTGGAAAGCATGCCAAGATGCATGAAAGCTGTGATTAAAAATCATGGTTATTCCACAAAATATTGACTTCTGAACTCTTCTTGAGTTAAAACATTAGTATTGTTATTTCAAAATGATTATGAACTTGTCTTTTCTTGTGCATTATTTGTGGTCTGTAAGGCTAGTTTCACACTAGCGTTTTGAGGAGCTGCGGAGGGCTGCAGAATTCCTCCGTGAAGCCCCACCCTCAGCCACTAGCTCCGGCTACTTCTGCAGGTGGCCTGCATGCGGCCTGCGTACCTATCTTTAACTTTAGGTAAGCAGGTCGTGCCGCTGTATGCGGATGTTTCCGCATGCGACGTTTTGATGATGCAGAGAAAAAAAAATTGCTACAAGCTGCGTCCTACGCTGGTCGCCACATCGTCAAAACGACGCATGCAGAAGCATCCGCATACAGTCACACGACCTGCGTACCTAATGTTAAAGATAGGTACGCAGGCCGCATGCAGAAGTAGGCAGAGCTAGCGGCGGTGGTGCGGCTGAGGACGGGGCTTCATGGAGGAGGTCTGCAGCCGTCCGCAGCTCCTCAAAACGCTAATGTGAAACCGGCCTAAGCAATGCATTTTTTTGGTTATTTTGACCATTTCTCATTTTCAGAAAATAAATACAAAATTTATTGCTTGGAACTTCGGAGACATGTTGTCAGTAGTTTATAAAATAAAAGAACAATTTATAGTTTACTCAAAAATTTTCCTATGAAAAGAAAAATCAGACAAACTGAAAACTTTGCAGTGGTTGCTTAATTTTTGCCAGCGCTGTATATATTATATATATATATATATGTATATATATATAAAAAAAAATATGTATATATATACACAGTATATGTATATATATATATATATATTTGTATATTTGTATATATATGTATATATATTGGTTTATATATAAATTTATTAACAATCTACCTAATATCACACAAGATTGAAGAAAGAAAAAAACAGCTTGTAACTATCTGCCTTGATTATGCAAAAGACAAAATTGTTAATAACATGAAGCACTTTGCCATTTATTAGCATTAAGTAACGTCCACCCAAAGTACTACAAGAGTAATTGAATAAATAAAATAATGCATTACCTGACAGTCAGAGACCTATAACTAATTACATTCTCCCGGCACTCGGACCTCTGACCAATCTGCTCTGACTATTCCGTCCCATTATTTTTGTGGATTATTATCATTATCTGGGGTTACTGTTATTATTTTATGTCTCTTTTGCTTTGACCGTGTTCTGCTGAGTTTGTATTCTCCATAATTCTGCAGTGGAAGTGTGATAAAACAGTGCACTCCTGGGAGATTAATGCCCTGTATTGCAGATTGCTGGATTTTCATTACCGCAATCTTTTTAGCCTTTAATGATAGTTATTACACAAAATACTTAATATATATTCAAGGACATCAGGCTCCTTCAAGAGTCTCGATGCAAATAATTAATTTTCTCTTCTTGCCCTTCTGATGAAAATATAATACAAAGTAAACACTTTCTCGGACTGTTAGCAGTATAAAACCAAAAATATCAACAGGATAATAAATGATAGAGGTTATTTTATCTTCTCATCTTAGTGATCAAAGTGCACAACTATTATTGTAGTGACCTCAACAGATTGCATGATTTAGTCCTATTGGGCAATGATACAATGATACAATGGTTATTTGGTACAATTTAGAAGAGTGGTTTCCCGCTGATACAAAACTACAGCTTTCATCATGCGGACCACTGGATTGGAGAATATATATTTCAGCTTTACCATATTAAAGGGAACATGTCGTCAAAGGGAAAAAACCGATATCTTTTCGATTCCAGTGTTGTGTAGCGAGATCTGACTGTTCACAACACCTGGATCTGCCCTGATGACTTTAAGTTAGCGGCTCCAGGGAGAATATACTGGAACTTAATTTTCTCCCTGCACTCACCCTACCAATTACATACCTGTACATGTTAAGACCAGGTTCACACAACCATTTTTCCCTCATCTAGGAAAATTTGGTCAATATGCAAATCGCTCTTTTATTAGACTCTGATCAGAGCGTGATTAGAGTGTGATCCAAATTTCATGGATATGGAGAATAAAAAAATATTTCTCCATCCTCTCCATTTAGTTTGTCTATGAAAATCGGACCGAGTACAACCACATTTTTTCCATGGACCCATAGGCATGAATGATCGGGTGCGTTCCAACAATCAGGTGGCAGATGCAACTCATGCATCCTGCTTTATTTTTCCCTGGGTCCGACTTGGACATATGTGTTATGATCCGGTGACCTTGGAGCAGCATGAAAACTTTCACTGGAGTAGGTGGTAACTATACTGACCGCAAATCCTGATCTTAACACCGCAACTAGAAGTAGCCGTGGGTTGTGCCTAACAAGCCCTAGACACCTCGTCACAGCCGGAGGACTAAATACCCCTAAAGATGGAAATAGGAATACTATCTTGCCTCAGAGCAGAACCCCAAAGGATAGGCAGCCCCCCACAAATATTGGCTGTGAGTAGGAGAGGAAAGACACACACAGTCAGAAAACAGGATTTAGCACAAGAGACCGCTCTAGCTAAAATAGGAAAGGATAGGACAGAGTTCTGTGCGGTCAGTATTAAAACCCTTCCAAAAATATCCCCAGCAGATTATACAAAAATTCCTGCATCTAACTAAAGACGTGGAACGTATATCTGCAACTCCAGAGACTACTAAACTCAGAGCAGGAATACAATCAAAAACAAGCACACAGCTTGTGTGCCATAGAAAAAGAAACAGACACTTATCTTTGCTGAATTGGCAGCTAAGCAGGAGAAGCCAGACAGAGATCAAATCGTTCCCAAGAAACATTGACAACTGGAAAGGACTAATGAGTCCTGCAAACCTAAATACTCCAGTCAGAACTGCAATCAGCAGATACACCTGTCCAGGACTGCAGCCCAGAGACAACTGCATTACCACCTACCACCACTGGAGGGAGCCCAAAAGCAGAATTCACAACACATATGCACAGCCCCAGGGAATAACATACATGCATAAAAAGTACTTTAGTGATCTGTTGTAGCCATTAAGAAAATTAATAAAAAACTGAACAAAATAAACACCTTTCCCTTATGGAAAGTATGAAAATATATAAAAATTAGTCTTACGTTATAATGATAAAGATGACAAAATTATTTCAATATCCAAATGAGAAAAAAAAATTATGGAACTCTGAAACGCATGTATAACATAACCTGTAAATGTGCCTGGTCAGGAGAAAGTGTAAAGTGGTCATAAACGGGTTAAAGAAGAAGAATATAGGAATATGTTTTACTTCTTGGAATATTCTCTTTCGCATCTTTGGTTATCACAAACTAAAATGAACCTCAAAACTAAAATAAATTTCATATAAAGGAGGAAGAACTTCCTGATAATCAAATAATCAAGTGCACTTGATTAGCAGCACCTGGCTCTAATTACCCTCTTAAATGAAGCCGTAAAGGTGCATACATGTCGCCCTCTTTATGGAATACATTTTTCTAATTAAATAATGACAAATAAAAACTGTAATGCAAATACTGTAGGTTGTGGACTATTTGCCACATGAAACTTGCGTAGTATAGGGGGTGAGGAAGACAGGACGACTGGGGTGTTGTTTTCTGTTAAACATCACACATGCCATTACTGTAGATGTAGTAGCTCTAAAACGAGCCCCTAATGCTTCTTATATGACCTATAGGAAAACCTATCATACAGTGAGAGATTCTGGTACATAAGTACATACAGCTCTTGATTGGTGCCATATGTACAAAGTTATTCTCCCCAGAAGTAAATGTTCTATGGGTAAATGCCTCACTGTAAGCAAATTGTCTCTCATCACTTGTCACTATAAGCAGTATTCATCGAGATACCAGTTTTCAGTCAAATGTGCCCCATATCACCTTTTCTCATGGATAAACATTTCTCAAGATTTGTGGTGAAAGATTGACAGCGTTTAGAGAAAATGTAATTCTGTGGAACACTGTCAAGAGAGGTTTATCCTATATATGTCTATATGTGGACGCGAAGTGATAGTTGCAGTCTGTTGAGGTTTCGTCATCTTGTCTTATTTGGCATATGAGAAAAAAAAAATGCCTAACCAAATGCTTTGCCGCAATGACAACTGGTGGATTACCACACCTTGTACATTGGTGGTCAGTACCTGGGACCTCACAGATCAGTGGTCCCCAGAAGAACATAGTTTGTAAGGCAGACAAGTTTTCAATCTCAATATTTACTGGGTAAGTCTCTACTTTCCATAGTTGGTAAGCTCTTATTGTCATGGTTAGTAGGGTCCTCTCTCTCCTATCTCAGACATTTTCCGAGCAATGCTAAGCTTTACAGTTTTGAAATTGCACAAATTTATCCACTGAAGTCAAGTTTTTTGGGGAAAATTTGTCGAACTTTGTGAATTGCAATCTCATAACATCTGTTCATATCTATATAATTGTTATGTTTCAGAGGCCACAGGCTACCTTGTACAGACTTGGCGCAAGCCACTCCATCTGGCAGATTCCAGAGGAGTAATAATAATTATTTTATTTCTATAGCGCCAACAAATTCTGCAGAACTTTACATTTTAGAGGGGACTTGTACAGACATAAGACATTACATCATACCAATAAACACATAGATCAAAACAGATACCAAGATGAGTGAGGGCCCTGCTCGCAAGCTTACAAAGTATGAGGAAAAGAGGAAACACAAAAGGTGGATGGTAACAATTGCTTTCGTTGTTTGGACCAGCCATAGTGTAAGGATCGGGTGTTCATGTAATGCTGCATGAACCGATTATCAGCCTAAGTATGTAACAGTACAGATACAGAGGGCTATTAAATGCATAAAGTGTGTGAGAACTTGATAAGAGGAACCTGGTTATGGTAAAAATGTTGAATCGGTAACACAGGGATAGTTAGATTGATGTGTTGAGGTCGTAGGCCAGTCTGAAGTAATGCATTTTTAGGGCACGCTTAAAACTGTGGGCATTGGGGATTAATCAAATTATCCTGGGTAGTGCATTCCAAAAAATTGGCGCAGCGCATGAGAAATCTTGGAGATGGGAGTGGGAGGTTCTGATTATTGAGGATGTTAACCTCAGGTCATTCGCAGAAAAGAGGGCATGGGTAGGGTGGTAGGCTGAGACGAGGAAGAAGATGTAGGGTGGTGCTGAACCATGAAGTGCTTTGTGGGTGAGAGTAATAAATTTGTATTGAATTCTGTAGTGGATGGGTAACCAGTGCAATGACTGGCACTATGTATAGGCATTGGTGTAATGGTTGGTGAGAAATATGATCCTGTCTGCAGCACTCAAACAGATTGGAGAGTGGAGAGTTTGGTAAGAGGGAGGCCAATTAGAGGATCAGTGGCCTTCACACTTTAACCTCTGTACAGGGATATGGACTTAAAATGGGGACCACTGGGATGATTGCACAGAAGAGCTGCTATCTAGTGGAGCAAACAAGAAGCAAAGAGAATTGCTGGGTACCAAGAATCAGGAGGTCAGTGAAAAGACAAAATTGTAAAGAATGAAAGTTTTCAAAAAGCAAGCAGAGGTCAAAATACCTGACTGCCCACTGGGAGAATAACAAGGCACAAGTTGCTCTGAAGCAGGATAGATTATAACTGACAGTGGACAGCAGGATTTCAGGATCTTAAATAGCTTGGAGCCCCATCCAAACTACAACACAGCTAACACTATGCTTCCAAGTATGGATAAGACTACAAACTGCCAGAACTGTCACCCTACCTTGCTCACAATGAGAGGGTGAACTTGACTGGTAAAAGAAGAAGAGGCAGGAAGAGCAGGCACCGATATAGATGTTACAATAATACAATGGTGTAGGCCAATATTTCTAATTTTGCTGTGACAATGCCAATGGTCAAAATCAATAAAAGAGAGGAACTTATGTTAACATCTGGAGATGTTCCTAGAATGGAGTTTAAGTGTCTTGATTTTATAGATTAAAATGTTGGTGTGAGTAACACACTCTGGCATAAAGGAACGGTAAATGATAATATACACCAGCTTTGAGAGAGTTAATAAGCATCATTCACATATCTGTTGACCTAATCAATAAAACAAGCTGCAAGGCATAAAAACACTTTATTGTTTTACTGATGTAAGTGATCGATGAACTTGCAGCATCTATTATTTTTTATGCAACAATTTCTAAGGAAAAAAAAACATAAAATGATATCATTGCTTAGTAAAAAGAAATACTGTCTTTAGATAACGGTATTTCCCCTTGTAAAGCCACGAGCAACGATGACTTTGAAACACAGCAGAGCTGAAATCTAATTTTTGGTGCCTGTAGCACAAGTAGATAAATTGACTTTCAAAGGGTCACACAAGGACCCCAGCACAGTATTAAAACCAGGCTTTATCATTTCAGACTCATTGTACAGTGACTGCTTTCAGGGTCAGTGATTATGCTGCTTGCGTCTCCCCTCTGCTACATCATTACAAAGTTTTATCTTCAATCCATTTTTCTCCTACAGATTAGGCACTAAGGAGTTTATTGAGTTTAGGGGCAATCTATTTTTCGGCAGTAATCTAAATGATCATTTTTAGAAAAGGGAAATTTACTAGATGCTACGGTTGTTTACGTAAATATTATAACAATTCTTGCATTTATGTATCCCTTTATGGATCTACAGTGGGCAAAATAAGTATTTGATACACTGTCGATATTGCAAGTTTTCCCACCTACAAAGAATGGAGTGGTCTGTAATTATTATCGTAGGTACAGAAACCTTTGTTTGCAATTACAAAGGTCAAACATTCCCTAAAGTTATGACATGTGCAATTTCTATAGCTTTCCACAGGTTTCACAGCACCTAAACACTGAGTATACACGCAATGTATACTGCACATTCTTGATTTCATGCATGTATGAAATGAGTAGACGTGCCCATCCATACTGCTATCTTGGACCGAAAATTACAGAGATATATGGCATGAAATTAACATCCTTAAAAAAAGAAACGTGATTTTGAAATTGTCTGAAGGGCTCTGTTTACGCTCCATGTGTATGTTTGTGGGCACTCATTGGTTGGATTATGAGTTGCTGTTGTTGAATGCATAGCTCGCATGTTCTAATATTATTTAGTAAGAAATTGGAGTCCTTAACCATATTCACGCAAAAGTAAAGGTACCTTCACACTGAACAACTTAACAACGATAACGATAGCGATCTGTGACGTTGCAGCGTCCTGGATAGCGATATTGTTGTGTGTGACACGCAGCAGCGATCTGGATCCTGCTGTGAGATCGCTGGTCGCAGCTAGAAGGCCAGAACTTTATTTAGTCACTGGATCTCCCACTGTGTGTGACGCTGATCCAGCAATGTCTTCACTGGTAACCAGGGTAAACATCGGGTTACTAAGCGCAGGGCCGCGCTTAGTAACCCGATATTTACCCTGGTTACTATTGTAAATGTAAAAAAAACCAAACACTACATACTTACATTCCGGTGTCTGTCGCGTCCCCCACCCTCAGCTTCCTGTACTGACTGTGAGCGCCGGCCGTAAAGCACAGCGATGACGTCACCGCTGTGCTCTGCTTTACGGCCAGCCCTCACAGTCAGTACAGGAAGCTGAGGGCGGGGGACGCGACAGACACCGGAATGTAAGTATGTAGTGTTTGGTTTTTTTTACATTTACAATGGTAACCAGGGTAAACATCAGGTTACTAAGCGCGGCCCTGTGCTTAGTAACCTGATGTTTACCCTGGTTACCCGGGGACCTCGGCATCGTTGGACGCTGGAGAGCTCTCTGTGTGACAGCTCTCCAGCGACCAAACAGCGACGCTGCAGCGATCGGCATCGTTGTCTAGATCGCTGCAGCGTCGCTTAATGTGACGGTACCTTTAGGGTGGACATATGTGTTATTCAAAGACAGATAGGTATACGAAAGATGGATGGACAGATGAAGAAATAATAAAGATAGATGATAGATAGATAGATAGATAGATAGATATGAGATAGATAGATTGATAGATAGATAGATATATAGATAATGAGACAGATAGATAGATACCGTAATAGATAGAATAGTAATGTTTATGTTACATATACAAATGCAATATATTGTATGAAACTTCTTACTGTTACTTGGAAACACCAAAACATCATAGACATTACCTGTAAAAAAAAAAAAATCTATATAAATAATTGTGTTAAGTTGTAGAATGGCAGAAATTTGTGCTAAGGAGACAAAAGGGGTTATTGTCAAATGATAAATTATATGAATTACTGTATATATGTATATGAACATGTTTCATTTTCAGACATATCAGTACCAATCTGTGTAACGTTATCATTTTATTCTGGAGATGAGTGGTGGCTGTGCATGCTCCATTCATTGCCTATAGAATGCAAGCTGTCCCATAGACAATAAATGGAGCATGCACAGCACCACTTTTCTCAAATGGGGTATTTCAAAGCCCCATTCTTATGACTGGTATCAGCAAGTTGTCACTCACTTCTGGGATCAGTAAAAGATCACCCATCATCGTGTGATCTTTTTCAATGCAGTGAACAGCCTTTGAAATTTCTTTTCTATTACGTAACTAACAAACTTTTCCAAGTTAGCAAAAAAAAAAACCTGCTGAGTAATATGGCATGGTAAAAAATGGAGAAAGACAGAAAAATCCCTAAACAACAGATTCAATAGGTATATACCCAATGTAATCTATGGAGCTGTTCACATGTCCATGGTCATGGCCAAAAGTATTGACACCCCTGCAATTCTGTCAGATAATACTCAGTTTCTTCCTGAAAATGATTGCAATCACAAATTCTTTGGTATTATTATCTTCATTTAATTTGTCTTAAATGAAAAAAACACCAAAAGAATTTTCCTAAAGCCAAATTGAATATAATTCCACACCAACCATAAAAAAGGGGGTGGACAAAAGTATTGGCACAGTTCAAAAAAATCATGTGATGCTTCACTAATTTGTGTAAATAACAGCACCTGTAACTTACCTGTGGCACCTAACAGGTGTTGGCAATAACTAAATCACACTTGCAGCCAGTTGACATGGATTAAAGTTGACTCAACCTCTGTCCTGTGTCCTTGTGTGACCACATTGAGCATGGAGAAAAGAAAGAAGACCAAAGAACTATCTGAGGACTTGAGAAACCAAATTGTGAGGAAGCATGAGCAATCTCAAGGCTACAAGTTCATCTCCAAAGACCTGAATGTTCCTGTGTCTACCGTGCGCAGTGTCATCAAGAAGTGTAAAGCCCATGGCACTGTGGCTAACCTCCCTAGATGTGGACGGAAAAGAAAAATTAACAAGAGATTTCAACGCAAGATTGTGCGGATGTTGGATAAAGAACCTCGACTAACATCAAAACAAGTTCAAGCTGCCCTGCAGTCCGAGCGTACAACAGTGTCAACCCGTACTATCCATCGGCGTCTGAATGAAAAGGGACTGTATGGTAGGAGACCCAGGAAGACCCCACTTCTTACCCCGCGACATAAAAAAGCCAGGCTGGAGTTTGCCAAAACTTACCTGAAAAATCCTAAAACGTTTTGGAAGAATGTTCTCTGGTCAGATGAGACAAACGTAGAGCTTTTTGGGCAAAGGCATCAACATAGAGTTTACAGGAGAAAAAAAGAGGCATTCTAAGAAAAGAACACGGTCCCTAAAGTCAAACATGGCGGAGGTTCCCTGATGTTTTGGGGTTGCTTTGCTGCCTCTGGCACTGGACTGCTTGACCGTGTGCATGGCATTATGAAGTCTGAAGACTACCAACAAATTTTGCAGCTAATGTAGTGCCTAGTGTGAGAAAGCTGGGTCTCCCTCAGAGGTCATGGGTCTTCCAGCAGGACAATGACCCAAAACACACTTCAAAAAGCACTAGAAAATGGTTTGAGAGAAAGCACTGGAGACTTCTAAGGTGGCCAGCAATGAGCCCAGACCTGAATCCCATAGAACACCTGTGGAGAGATCTAAAAATGGCAGTTTGGAGAAGGCACCCTTCAAATGTCAGGGACCTGGAGCAGTTTGCCAAAAAAGAATGGTCTAAAATTCCAGCAGAGCTTTGTAAGAAACTCATTGATGGTTACCGGAAGCGGTAGGTCGCAGTTATTTTGGCTAAAGGTTGTGCAACCAAGTATTAGGCTGAGGATGCCAATACTTTTGTCTGGCCCATTTTTGGATTTTTGTTTGAAATGATCAATGTTTTGCTTTTTGCTTCATTCTCTTTTGTGTTTTTTCATTTAAGACAAATTAAATGAAGATAATAATACCAAAGAATTTGTGATTGCAATCATTTTCAGGAAGAAACTGAGTATTATCTGACAGAATT